>NW_027364032.1:0-337656 GCF_046119375.1 Phyllobates terribilis | reverse complement strand
GTGTTTATATAATGATGAAATGATGGGGATGTAGTGTATATAAATGATGGATGATGGGAATGTAGTATATAATGATGGATGATGAGGATGTAGTATATAATGATGAATGATGGGGATGTAGTGTATATAATGATGGATGATGGGGATGTAGTATATAATGATGGATGATGGGGATGTAGTATATAATGATGATGATGGGGATGTAGTGTATATAATGATGGATGATGGGGATGTAGTGTATATAATGATGGATGATGGGGATGTAGTGTATATAATGATGGATGATGAGGATGTAGTGTATAATGATGGATGATGGGGATGTAGTGTATATAATGATGAATGATGGGGATGTAGTGTATATAATGATGGATGCTGGGGATTGTAGTGTATATAATGATGGATGATGAGGCTGTAGTGTATAATGATGGGTGATGAGGATGTAGTGTATATAATGATGGATGATGGAGGATGTAGTGTATATAATGATGGATGATGGAGATGTAGTATATAATGATGGATGATGAGGCTGTAGTGTATAATGATGGGTGATGAGGATGTAGTGTATATAATGATGGATGATGAGGATGTAGTGTATATAATGATGGATGATGAGGATGTAGTATATAAATGATGGATGATGGGGATGTAGTGTATATAATGATTGATGATGGGGATGTAGTATATATAATGATTGATGATGGGGATGTAGTGTATATAATGATGGATGATGAGGATGTAGTATATAATGATGGATGATGGGGGATGTAGTATATAATGATGGATGATGGGGATGTAGTATATAATGATGGATGATGGGGATGTAGTATATAATGATGGATGATGGGGATGTAGTGTATATAATGGTTGATGATGGGGGATGTAGTGTATATAATGATGGATGATGAGGATGTAGTGTATAATGGTTGGATGATGGGGATGTAGTGTATATAATGATGGATGATGGGGATGTAGTGTATATAATGATGAATGATGGGGATGTAGTGTATATAATGATGGGTGATGGGGATGTAGTATATAATGATGGATGATGAGGATGTAGTATATAATGATGAATGATGGGGATGTAGTGTATATAATGATGGATGATGGGGATGTAGTATATAATGATGGATGATGGGGATGTAGTATATAATGATGGATGATGGGGATGTAGTGTATATAATGATGGATGATGGGGATGTAGTGTATATAATGATGGATGATGGGGATGTAGTGTATATAATGATGGATGATGAGGATGTAGTGTATAATGATGGATGATGGGGATGTAGTGTATATAATGATGAATGATGGGGATGTAGTGTATATAATGATGGATGCTGGGGATGTAGTGTATATAATGATGGATGATGAGGCTGTAGTGTATAATGATGGGTGATGAGGATGTAGTGTATATAATGATGGATGATGAGGATGTAGTGTATATAATGATGGATGATGGAGATGTAGTATATAATGATGGATGATGAGGCTGTAGTGTATAATGATGGGTGATGAGGATGTAGTGTATATAATGATGGATGATGAGGATGTAGTGTATATAATGATGGATGATGAGGATGTAGTATATAATGATGGATGATGGGGATGTAGTGTATATAATGATTGATGATGGGGATGTAGTGTATATAATGATTGATGATGATGATGTAGTATATAAATGATGGATGATGGGGGATGTAGTGTATATAATGATTGATGATGGGGATGTAGTATATATAATGATTGATGATGGGGATGTAGTGTATATAATGATTGATGATGAGGATGTAGTATATAATGATGGATGATGGGGATGTAGTGTATATAATGATTGATGATGGGGGATGTAGTATATATAATGATGGATGATGGGGATGTAGTGTATATAATGATGGATGATGAGGATGTAGTATATAAATGATGGATGATGAGGATGTAGTGTATATAATGATGGATGATGGGGATGTAGTGTATATGATGATGAATGATGGGGATGTAGTATATAATGATGGATGATGGGGATGTAGTGTATATAATGATGGAGATGTAGTATATAATGATGATGATGGGGATGTAGTGTATATAATGATTGATGATGGGGATGTTGTATATATAATGATGGATGATGAGGATGTAGTATATAATGATGGATGATGAGGATGTAGTGTATAATGGTTGATGATGGGGGATGTAGTGTATAATGATGGATGATGGGGATGTAGTGTATATAATGATGAATGATGGGGATGTAGTGTATATAATGATGGATGCTGGGGATGTAGTATATAATGATGGGGATGTAGTGTATATAATGATGGATGATGGGGATGTAGTATATAATGATGGAATTATGGGGATGTAGTATATAATGATGGATGATGGGGATGTAGTATATACTGATGGATTATAGGGATGTAGTATATAATGATGAATGATGGGATGTAGTATATAATGATGATGATGTGGATGTAGTGTATATAATGATTGATGATGGGGATGTAGTGTATATAATGATGGATGATGAGGATGTAGTGTATAATGATGGATGATGGGGATGTCGTGTATATTATGATGAATGATGGGGATGTAGTGTATATAATGATGTATGCTGGGGATGTAGTATATAATGATGGGGATGTAGTGTATATAATGATGGATGACGGGGATGTAGTATATAATGATGGATGATGGGGATGTAGTGTATATAATGATGGATGATGGGGATGTCGTGTATATAATGATGAATGATGGGGATGTAGTGTATATAATGATGGATGCTGGGATGTAGTATATAATGATGGGGATGTAGTGTATATAATGATGGATTGAAGGGGATGTAGTATATAATGATGGATGATGGGGATGTAGTGTATATAATGATGGATGATGGATGTAGTGTATATAATGATGGATGATGGGGGATGTAGTGTATATAATGATGGATGATGAGGATGTAGTGTATAATGATGGGTGATGAGGATGTAGTGTATATAATGATGGATGATGAGGATGTAGTGTATATAAATGATGGATGATGGAGATGTAGTATATAATGATGGGAATGTAGTGTATATAATGATTGATGATGGGGATGTAGTGTATATAATGATTGATGATGAGGATGTAGTGTATATAATGATGGATGATGAGGATGTAGTATATAAATGATGGATGATGAGGATGTAGTATATAATGATGGATGATGGAGATGTAGTGTATATAATTGATGGATGGGGATGTAGTGTATATAAATGATGGATGATGAGGATGTAGTATATAATGATGGATGATGAGGATGTAGTATATAATGATGGATGATGGGGATGTAGTATATAATGATGGGATGATGGGGATGTAGTGTATATAATGATTGATGATGGGGATGTAGTGTATATAATGATGGATGATGAGGATGTAGTATATAATGATGGATGATGAGGGATGTAGTATATAATGATGGATGGTGGAGATGTAGTATATAATGATGGGGATGTAATGTATATAATGATTGATGATGGGGATGTAGTGTATATAATGGATTGATGATGGGGATGTAGTATATATAATGATGGATGATGGGGATGTAGTGTATATAATGATGGATGATGAGGATGTAGTATATAATGATGGATGATGAGGATGTAGTGTATATGATGATGAATGATGGGGATGTAGTGTATATAATGATTGATGATGAGGATGTAGTATATAATGATGGATGATGGGGATGTAGTGTATATAATGATTGATGATGGGGATGTAGTGTATATAATGATGGATGATGAGGATGTTGTATATAATGATGGGTGATGGGGATGTAGTGTATATAATGATGGAGATGTAGTATATAATGATGGATGATGAGGATGTTGTGTATATAATGATGGATGATGGGGATGTAGTGTATATAATGATGGAATGATGGGGATGTAGTGTATATAATGATGGATGATGAGGATGTAGTGTATATAATGATGGATGATGAGGATGTAGTGTATATAATGATGGATGATGGGGATGTAGTATGTAATAATGGATGATGGGGATGTAGTGTATATAATGAAGGATGATGGGGATGTAGTATGTAATAAAGGATGATGGGGATGTAGTGTATATAATGATGGATGATGGGGATATAGTGTATATAATGATTGATGATGGGGATGTGGTGTATATAATGATGGATGATGGGGGTGTAGTGTATATAATGATTGATGATGGGGATGTAGTATGTAATAATGGATGATGGGGGATGTAGTGTATATAATGATGGATGATGAGGATGTAGTGTATATAATGATGGATTATGAGGATGTAGTGTATATAATGATGGATGATGGGGGATGTAGTGTATATAATCATGGATGATGGGGATGTAGTGTATATAATGATGGATGATGAGGATGTAGTGTATATAATGATGGATGATGGGGATGTAGTGTATATAATGGATTGGGGATGGAGTGTATATAATGATGGATGATGGGGATGTAGTGTATATAATGATGGATGATGCGGATGTGTGTATATAATGATGGATGATGGGGATGTAGTGTATATAATGATGGGATGATGGGGATGTAGTATATAATGATGGATGATGGGGATGTAGTGTATATAATGATGGATGATGCGGATGTAGTGTATATAATGATGGATGATGGGGATGTAGTGTATATAATGATGGATGATGGGGATGTAGTGTATATAATGATGGATGATGGGGATGTAGTATATAATGATGGATGATTAGGATGTAGTGTATATAATGATGGATGATGGAGATGTAGTGTATATAATGATGAATAATGGGGATGTAGTATATAATGATGGATGATGAGGATGTAGTGTATATAATGATGGATGATGGGGATGTAGTGTATATAATGATTGATGATGGGGATGTAGTATATATAATGATGGATGATGAGGATGTAGTATATAATGATGGATGATGAGGATGTAGTGTATATAATGATGGATGATGGGGATGTAGTGTATATAATGATTGATGATGGGGATGTAGTGTATATAATGATGGATGATGAGGATGTAGTATATAATGATGGATGATGAGGATGTAGTGTATAATGGTTGATGATGGGGATGTAGTGTATATAATGATGAATGATGGGGATGTAGTGTATATAATGATGGATGCTGGGGATGTAGTATATAATGATGGGGATGTAGTGTATATAATGATGGATGATGGGGATGTAGTATATAATGATGGATTATGGGGATGTAGTATATAATGATGGATGATGGGGATGTAGTATATACTGATGGATTATGGGGATGTAGTATATAATGATGAATGATGGGGATGTAGTATATAATGATTGATGATGTGGATGTAGTGTATATAATGATTGATGATGGGGATGTAGTGTATATAATGATGGATGATGAAGATGTAGTGTATAATGATGGATGATGGGGATGTAGTGTATATAATGATGTATGCTGGGGATGTAGTATATAATGATGAATGATGGGGATGTAGTGTATATAATGATGGATGCTGGGGATGTAGTATATAATGATGGGGATGTAGTGTATATAATGATGGATGATGGGGATGTAGTATATAATGATGGATGATGGGGATGTAGTGTATATAATGATGGATGATGGGGATGTAGTGTATATAATGATGGATGATGGGGATGTAGTGTATATAATGATGGATGATGAGGATGTAGTGTATAATGATGGGTGATGAGGATGTAGTGTATATAATGATGGATGATGAGGATGTAGTGTATATAATGATGGATGATGGAGATGTAGTATATAATGATGGGGATGTAGTGTATATAATGATTGATGGGGATGTAGTGTATATAATGATTGATGATGAGGATGTAGTGTATATAATGATGGATGATGAGGATGTAGTATATAATGATGGATGATGAGGATGTAGTATATAATGATGGATGATGGAGATGTAGTGTATATAATTGATGATGGGGATGTAGTGTATATAATGATTGATGATGAGGATGTAGTATATAATGATGGATGATGAGGATGTAGTATATAATGATGGATGATGAGGATGTAGTATATAATGATGGATGATGGGGATGTAGTATATAATGATGGATGATGGGGATGTAGTGTATATAATGATTGATGATGGGGATGTAGTGTATATAATGATGGATGATGAGGATGTAGTATATAATGATGGATGATGAGGATGTAGTATATAATGATGGATGATGGAGATGTAGTATATAATGATGGGGATGTAGTGTATATAATGATTGATGATGGGGATGTAGTGTATATAATGATTGATGATGGGGATGTAGTGTATATAATGATGGATGATGGGGATGTAGTGTATATAATGATTGATGATGGGGATGTAGTATATATAATGATGGATGATGGGGATGTAGTGTATATAATGATGGATGATGAGGATGTAGTATATAATGATGGATGATGAGGATGTAGTGTATATGATGATGAATGATGGGGATGTAGTGTATATAATGATTGATGATGAGGATGTAGTATATAATGATGGATGATGGGGATGTAGTGTATATAATGATTGATGATGGGGATGTAGTATATATAATGATGGATGATGGGGATGTAGTGTATATAATGATGGATGATGAGGATGTTGTATATAATGATGGATGATGAGGATGTAGTGTATATAATGATGGATGATGGGGATGTAGTGTATATAACGATGGATGATGGGGATGTAGTGTATATAATGATGGATGATGGGGATGTAGTGTATATAATGATGGATGATGGGGATGTAGTGTATATAATGATGGAGATGTAGTATATAATGATGGATGATGAGGATGTTGTGTATATAATGATGGATGATGGGGATGTAGTGTATATAATGATGAATGATGGGGATGTAGTGTATATAATGATGGATGATGAGGATGTAGTGTATATAATGATGGATGATGAGGATGTAGTGTATATAATGATGGATGATGAGGATGTAGTATATAATGATGGATGATGAGGATGTAGTGTATATAATGATGGATGATGAGGATGTAGTGTATATAATGATGGATGATGAGGATGTAGTATATAATGATGGATGATGGGGATGTAGTGTATATAATGATTGATGATGGGGATGTAGTATGTAATAATGGATGATGGGGATGTAGTGTATATAATGATGGATGATGGGGATGTAGTATGTAATAATGGATGATGGAGATGTAGTGTATATAATGATGGATGATGGGGATATAGTGTATATAATGATTGATTATGGGGATGTAGTGTATATAATGATGGATGATGGGGGTGTAGTGTATATAATGATTGATGATGGGGATGTAGTATGTAATAATGGATGATGGGGATGTAGTGTATATAATGATGGATGATGAGGATGTAGTGTATATAATGATGGATTATGAGGATGTAGTGTATATAATGATGGATGATGGGGATGTAGTGTATATAATCATGGATGATGGGGATGTAGTGTATATAATGATGGATGATGAGGATGTAGTGTATATAATGATGGATGATGGGGATGTAGTGTATATAATGATTGATGATGGGGATGTAGTGTATATAATGATGGACGATGGGGATGTAGTGTATATAATGATGGGGATGGAGTGTATATAATGATGGATGATGGGGATGTAGTGTATATAATGATGGATGATGCGGATGTAGTGTATATAATGATGGATGATGGGGATGTAGTATATAATGATGGATGATGGGGATGTAGTGTATATAATGATGGATGATGCGGATGTAGTGTATATAATGATGGATGATGGGGATGTAGTGTATATAATGATGGATGATGGGGATGTAGTGTATATAATGATGGATGATGGGGATGTAGTGTATATAATGATGGATGATGGGGATGTAGTGTATATAATGATGGATGATGGGGATGTAGTATATATAATGATGGATGATGAGGATGTAGTGTATATAATGATGGATGATGAGGATGTAGTGTATATAATGATGGATGATGAGGTTGTAGTGTGTGATGAGCAGTGACTGGTGGGCGGGTCTGTGTGGAGCAGGGGGCGGGGCAGGGGAGGGGCGCAGCGCTGCGCGGTGATTGGTCAGGGAGGAGTTTCCCACAATGCCCGGCTCTCTCCCCCCATGGATGCTGCGGCGGCGCCTCCTCCATTTGCAGCGCCTGGGAGCGGAGCGGAGACTGCGCCCGGGACCCCCCGCTCAGCCCCGGGGCCGGCACAGACATGAACCCGCCGCCCGACGGAAGCCAGAGCCGGGAGAGCGGCTGCCGGGGAGCGGAGGGAGGGCAGGAGGCGGCGGGGGAGTCCGCGGTGCAGGAGCCGGGGAGCGGACACAGGGACAGGGAGGAGTCGGTGGAGGAGAAGCTCCGGCACCTGACCTTCCGGAAACAGGTGTCCTACAGGTGAGAGGACGGGGGTATATATATATATATATATATATATATATATATACAGGTGAGAGCAGGGGTATATATATATATATACTGGTGAGAGGACGGGGGGTATATATATATACAGGTGAGAGGACGGGGGGTATATATATATACAGGTGAGAGCAGGGGTATATATATATATATATATACTGGTGAGAGGACGGGGGGTATATATATATACTGGTGAGAGGACGGGGGGTATATATATACAGGTGAGAGGACGGGGTATATATATATATATATATACAGGTGAGAGGACGGGGGTATATATATATATATATACAGGTGAGAGCAGGGGTATATATATATATATACAGGTGAGAGGAAGGGGGGTATATATATATACAGGTGAGAGGACGGAGTACATATATATACTGGTGAGAGGACGGGGGGTATATATATACTGGTGAGAGGACGGGGGGTATATATATATACAGGTGAGAGGACGGGGGGTATATATATATACAGGTGAGAGGACGGGGTATATATATATATATATATACAGGTGAGAGCAGGGGTATATATATATATATATACAGGTGAGAGCAGGGGTATATATATATACTGGTGAGAGGACGGGGGGTATATATATATACAGGTGAGAGGAAGGGGTATATATATATATACAGGTGAGAGGACGGGGGGTATATATATATATATACAGGTGAGAGCAGGGGTATATATATATATATATACAGGTGAGAGGACGGGGGTATATATATATATATATATATATATATATATATATACAGGTGAGAGGACGGGGGTATATATATATACAGGTGGGAGGACGGGGTACATATATATACTGGTGAGAGGACGGGGGGTATATATATATACAGGTGAGAGGACGGGGGGTATATATATATACAGGTGAGAGGACGGGGTATATATATATATACAGGTGAGAGGACGGGGGTATATATATATACAGGTGAGAGGACGGGGTATATATATATATACAGGTGAGAGGACGGGGGGTATATATATATATATACAGGTGAGAGGACGGGGGGTATATATATATATACAGGTGAGAGGACGGGGGGTATATATATATATACTGGTGAGAGGACGGGGGGTATATATATATACAGGTGAGAGGACGGGGGGTATATATATATACAGGTGAGAGGACGGGGTATATATATATATATACAGGTGAGAGGACGGGGTATATATATATATACTGGTGAGAGGACGGGGGGTATATATATATACAAAGTGAGAGGACGGGGTATATATATATATATACAGGTGAGAGCAGGGGTATATATATATACAGGTGAGAGGACGGGGTATATATATATATATACAGGTGAGAGCAGGGGTATATATATATATATATACTGGTGAGAGGACGGGGGGTATATATATATACTGGTGAGAGGACGGGGGGTATATATACAGGTGAGAGGACGGGGTATATATATATATACAGGTGAGAGGACGGGGGGTATATATATATATATATACTGGTGAGAGGACGGGGGGTATATATATATACTGGTGAGAGGACGGGGGGTACATATATATACAGGTGAGAGGACGGGGTATATATATATATATACAGGTGAGAGGACAGGGGTATATATATATATATATACTGGTGAGAGGACGGGGGGTATATATATATACTGTTGAGAGGACGGGGGGTATATATATATACAGGTGAGAGGACGGGGTATATATATATATACAGGTGAGAGGACGGGGGGTATATATATATATATATACAGGTGAGAGCAGGGGTATATATATATATATATATATATACAGGTGAGAGGACGGGGGTATATATATATATATACAGGTGAGAGGACGGGGGTATATATATATATATACAGGTGAGAGGACGGGGGGTATATATATATACAGGTGAGAGGACGGGGGGTATATATATATACAGGTGAGAGGACGGGGTATATATATATACAGGTGAGAGGACGGGGGTATATATATATACAGGTGAGAGGACGGGGTATATATATATATACAGGTGAGAGGACGGGGGGTATATATATATATATATACAGGTGAGAGGACGGGGGGTATATATATATACAGGTGAGAGGACGGGGTATATATATATATATATATACTGGTGAGAGGACGGGGGGTATATATATATACAGGTGAGAGGATGGGGTACATATATATACTGGTGAGAGGACGGGGGGTATATATATATACAGGTGAGAGGACGGGGGGTATATATATATACAGGTGAGAGGACGGGGTATATATATATATACAGGTGAGAGGACGGGGGTATATATATATACAGGTGAGAGGACGGGGTATATATATATATACAGGTGAGAGGACGGGGGGTATATATATATATATATATATATACAGGTGAGAGCAGGGGTATATATATATATATACTGGTGAGAGGACGGGGGGTATATATATATACAGGTGAGAGGACGGGGGGTATATATATATACAGGTGAGAGGACGGGGTATATATATATATATACAGGTGAGAGGACGGGGTATATATATATATATACTGGTGAGAGGACGGGGGGTATATATATATATATACAGGTGAGAGGACGGGGTATATATATATATATATATATATATATATATATATATATACAGGTGAGAGCAGGGGTATATATATACAGGTGAGAGCAGGGGTATATATATACAGGTGAGAGGATGGGGTATATATATATACAGGTGAGAGGACTGGGATATATATATATACATACAGGTGAGAGGACGGGGTATATATATATATATATATATATATATATATATATATATACAGGTGAGAGGACGTGGGTATATATATATACAGGTGAGAGGACGGGGGTATATATATATATATATATATATACAGGTGAGAGGACGGGGGGTATATATATTTATACAGGTGAGAGAACGGGGGTATATATATATACAGCTGAGAGGACGGGGTATATATATATATACAGATGAGAGGACGGGGTATATATATATATACAGGTGAGAGGACGGGGGGTATATATATATATACAGGTGAGAGGACGGGGGTATATATATATACAGGTGAGAGGATGGGGGTATATATATACAGGTGAGAGGACGGGGGGTATATATATATATATACAGGTGAGAGGACGGGATATATATATATATACAGGTGAGAGGACGGGGGTATATATATATATACAGATGAGAGGACGGGGTATATATATATATACAGGTGAGAGGACGGGGGGCATATATATATAGACAGGTGAGAGGACGGGGGTATATATATATACAGGTGAGAGGATGGGGGCATATATATACAGGTGAGAGGACGGGGGTATATATATATATATACAGGTGAGAGGACGGGATATATATATATACAGGTGAGAGGACGGGGGTATATATATATATACAGGTGAGAGGACGGGATATATATATATATACAGGTGAGAGGACGGGGGTATATATATATATATATACAGGTGAGAAGACGGGGGTATATATATATATATATACAGGTGAGAGGACGGGGGTATATATATACATACTGGTGAGAGGACGGGTATATATATATATATATACAGGTGAGAGGACGGGGGGTATATATATATATATACAAGTGAGAGGACGGGGGTATATATATATACAGGTGAGAGGACGGGGTATATATATATATATATATATATATATATATATATATATACAGGTGAGAGGACGGGGGTATATATATATATATATACAGGTGAGAGGACAGGTTATATATATATACAGGTGAGAGGACGGGGGGTATATATATATACAGGTGAGAGGATGGGGTATATATATATATACAGGTGAGAGGACTGGGGTGTATATATATATATATATATATACAGGTTAGAGGACGGGGGTATATATATATACAGGTGAGAGGACGGGGGTATATATATATACAGGTGAGAGGACGGGGGTATATATAAATATATACAGGTGAGAGGACGGGGGTATATATATATACAGGTGAGAGGACGGGGGTATATATATATACAGGTGAGAGGACGGGGGTATATATATATATATATATATATATATACAGGTTAGAGGACGGGGGTATATATATATGTACAGGTGAGAGGACGGGGGTATATATATATATTTATATATATATACAGGTGAGAGGACGGGGGTATATATATATACAGGTGAGAGGACGGGGGTATATATATATACAGGTGAGAGGACGGGGGTATATATATATATATACAGGTGAGAGGACGGGGGTATATATATATATATATACAGGTGAGAGGACGGGGGTATATATATATACAGGTGAGAGGACGGGGGGTATATATATATATACAGGTGAGAGGACGGGGGTATATATATATACAAAGTGAGAGGACGGGGGTATATATATATATACAGGTGAGAGGACGGGGTATATATATATATACAAGTGAGAGGACGGGGTATATATATATACAGGTGAGAGGACGGGGGTATATATATATACAGGTGAGAGGACGGGGATATATATATATATATACAGTTATATGAAAAAGTTTGGGCACCCCTATTAATCTTAAGCTTAATGTTTTATAAAAATTGGTGTTTTTGCAGCAGCTATTTCAGTTTGATATATGTAATAACTGTTGGACACAGTAATGTTTCTGCCTTGAAATGAGGTTTATTGTACGAACAGAAAATGTGCAATCTGCATTCAAACAAAATTTGACAGGTGCATAAGTATGGGCACCTCACCAGAAAAGTGACATTAATATTTAGTAGATCCTCCTTTTGCAAAAATAACAGCCTCTAGTCGCTTCCTGTAGCTTTTAATGAGTTCCTGGATCCTGGATGAAGGTATTTTTGACCATTCCTCTTTACAAAACAATTCTAGTTCAGTTAAGTTTGATGGTCGCCGAGCATGGACAGCCCTCTTCAAATGATCCCACAGATGTTCAATGATATTCAGGTCTGGGGACTGGGATGGCCATTCCAGAACATTGTAATTGTTCCTCTGCATGAATGCCTGAGTAGATTTGGAGCGGTGTTTTGGATCATTGTCTTGCTGAAAGATCCATCCCCTGCGTAACTTCAACTTTGTCACTGATTCTTGAACATTATTGTCAAGAATCTGCTGATACTGAGTGGAATCCATGCGTCCCTCAGCTTTAACAAGATTCCCGGTGCCGGCAGTGGCCACACAGCCCCAAAGCATGATGGAACCTCCACCGAATTTTACTGTGGGTAGCAAGTGTTTTTCTTGGAATGCTGTGTTTTTTTGCCGCCATGCATAACGCCTTTTTGTATGACCAAACAACTCAATCTTGGTTTCATCAGTCCACAGGACCTTCTTCCAAAAAGAAATTGGCTTCTCCAAATGTGCTTTTGCATACCTCAGCCGACTCTGTTTGTGGCGTGCTTGCAGAAACGGCTTCTTTCGCATCACTCTCCCATACAGCTTCTCCTTGTGCAAAGTGCGTTGTATAGTTGACCGATGCACAGTGACACCATCTGCAGCAAGTTGATGCTGCAGCTCTCTGGAGGTGGTCTGAGGATTGTCCTTGACTGATCTCACCATTCTTCTTCTCTGCCTTTCTGATGTTTTTCTTGGCCTGCCGCTTCTGGTCTTAACAAGAACTGTCCCTGTGTTCTTCCATTTCCTTACTATGTTCCTCACAGTGGAAACTGACAGGTTAAATCTCTGAGACAGCTTTTTGTATCCTTCCCCTGAACAACTATGTTAAATAATCTTTGTTTTCAGATCATTTGACAGTTGTTTTGAGGAGCCCATGATGCCACTCTTCAGAGGAGATTCAAACAGGAGAACAACTTGCAAGTGGCCACTTTAAGTAGCTTTTCTCATGATTGCATACACCTGGCTATGAAGTTCAAAGCTCAATGAGGTTACAAAACCAAAAAAAGTGCTTTAGTAAGTCAGTAAAAAGTAGGTAGGAGTATTTAAAACAAGAAAATTATAAGGGTGCCCATACTTATGCACCTGACAAATTTTGTTTGAATGCAGATTGCACATTTTCTGTTAGTACAATAAACCTCATTTCAAGGCAGAAACATTACTGTGTCCAACAGTTATTACATATATCAAACTGAAATAGCTGTTGCAAAAACACCAATTTTTATAAAACATTAAGCTTAAGATTAATAGGGGTGCCCAAACTTTTTCATATAACTGTATATATATACAGGTGAGAGGACAGGTTATATATATATACAGGTGAGAGGACGGGATATATATATATACAGGTGAGAGGACGGGGGTATATATATATACAGGTGAGAAGACGGGGGTATATATATATACAGGTGAGAGGACGGGGGTATATATATATATATATATACAGGTGAGAGGACGGGATATATATATATATATATATATATATATATATATATATATATATATATACAGGTGAGAGGACGGGGGTATATATATACAGGTGAGAGGACAGGGTATATATATATATATATATATATACAGGTGAGAGGACAGGGTATATATATATATATATATATATATATATACAGGTGAGAGGACAGGGTATATACATATACAGGTGAGAGGACGGGGGGTATATATATATACAGGTGAGAGGACGGGGGTATATATATATATACAGGTGAGAGGACAGGGGTATATATATATATATATATACTGGTGAGAGGACGGGGTATATATATATATATATATACAGGTGAGAGGACGGGGGTATATATATATACAGGTTAGAGGACGGGGGTATATATATATATACAGGTGAGAGGACGGGGTATATATATATATATATATACAGGTGAGAGGACGGGGGTATATATATATATATACAGGTGAGAGGACGGGGGTATATATATATACAGGTGAGAGAACAGGGTATATATATATACAGGTGAGAGGACGGGGGTATATATATATATATATATATATATACAGGTGAGAGGATTGGGTATATATATATATATATATATATATATATATATATACAGGTGAGAGGACGGGGGTATATATATATATACAGGTGAGAGGACGGGGTATATATATATATATATACAGGTA
Source organism: Phyllobates terribilis (assembly GCF_046119375.1). Taxonomy (NCBI): domain Eukaryota; kingdom Metazoa; phylum Chordata; class Amphibia; order Anura; family Dendrobatidae; genus Phyllobates; species Phyllobates terribilis. Next base: position 322,162 of record NW_027364032.1, on the reverse strand, counting down.
AGAGGACGGGGTATATATATATACAGGTGAGAGGACGGGGGTATATATATATATATACAGGTGAGCGGACGGCGGTATATATATATACAGGTGAGAGGACGGGGGTATATATATATATACAGGTGAGCAGACGGCGGTATATATATATACAGGTGAGAGGACGGGGGGTATATATATATACAGGTGAGAGGACGGGGGGTATATATATATACAGGTGAGAGGACAGGGGGTATATATATATATATATATATATATATATATATACAGGTGAGAGGACGGGGTATTTATATATACAGGTGAGAGGACGGGGGTATATATATATATACAGGTGAGAGGACGGGGTATATATATATATACAGGTGAGAGGATGGGGTATTTATATATATACAGGTGAGAGGATGGGGTATATATATATATATATATATATATATATACAGGTGAGAGCACGGGGTATATATATATATATATATATATATATATATATATACAGGTGAGAGGACGGGGTATATATATATATATACAGGTGAGAGGATGGGGTATATGTATATATATATATATATATATATATATATATACAGGTGAGAGGACGGGGTATATGTATATATATATATATATATATACAGGTGAGAGGACGGGGTATATATATATATATATATATATATATATATATATACAGGTGAGAGGACGGGGTATATATATATATACAGGTGAGAGGACGGGGGTATATATATATATACAGGTGAGAGAACGGGGTATATATATATATACAGGTGAGAGGACGGGGGTATATATATATATACAGGTGAGAGGACGGGATATATATATATATACAGGTGAGAGGACGGGGTATATATATATATATATATATATATATACAGGTGAGAGGACGGGGTATATATATATATATATATATATATATATATATACAGGTGAGAGGACGGGGGGGAAATATATATATATATATATATATATATATATATATATATATATATATATATACATACAGGTGAGAGGACAGGGGTATATATATATATATACAGGTGAGAGGACGGAGGTATATATATATCCAGGTGAGAGGACGGGGTATATATATATATACAGGTGAGAGGACGGGGGGGAAATATATATATATATATATATATATACAGGTGAGATGACGGGGTACATATATATACAGGTGAGAGGACGGAGGTATATATATATATATATACAGGTGAGAGGACGGGGTATATATATATATATATATATATATATATATACGGGTGAGAGGACTGGGTATATACAGTACAGACCAAAAGTTTGGACACACCTTCTCATTTAAAGATTTTTCTGTATTTTCATGACTTTGAAAATTGTACATTCACACTGAAGGCATCAAAACTATGAATTAACACATGTGGAATTATATACTTAACAAAAAAGTGTGAAACAAGTGAAAATATGTCTTATATTCTAGGTTCTTCAAAGTAGCCACCTTTTGCTTTGATGACTGCTTTGCACACTCTTGGCATTCTCTTGATGAGCTTCAAGAGGTAGTCACCGGAAATGGTCTTCCAACAATCTTGAAGGAGTTCCCAGAGATGCTTAGCACTTGTTGGCCCTTTTGCCTTCACTCTGCGGTCCAGCTCACCCCAAACCATCTCGCTTGGGTTCAGGTCTGGTGACTGTGGAGACCAGGTCATCTGGCGTAGCACCCCATCACTCTCCTTCTTGGTCAAATAGCCCTTACACAGCCTGGAGGTGTGTTTGGGGTCATTGTCCTGTTGAAAAATAAATGATGGTCCAACTAAATGCAAACCGGATGGAATAGCATGCCGCTGCAAGATGCTGTGGTAGCCATGCTGGTTCAGTATGCCTTCAATTTTGAATAAATACCCAACAGTGTCACCAGCAAAGCACCCCCGCACCATCACACCTCCTCCTCCATGCTTCACGGTGGGAACCAGGCATGTAGAGTCCATCCGTTCACCTTTTCTGCATCGCACAAAGACACGGTGGTTGGAACCAAAGATCTCAAATTTGGACTCATCAGACCAAAGCACACATTTCCACTGGTCTAATGTCCATTCCTTGTGTTCTTTAGCCCAAACAAGTCTCTTCTGCTTGTTGCCTGTCCTTAGCAGTGGTTTCCTAGCAGCTATTTTACCATGAAGGCCTGCTGCACAAAGTCTCCTCTTAACAGTTGTTGTAGAGATGTGTCTGCTGCTAGAACTCTGTGTGGCATTGACCTGGTCTCTAATCTGAGCTGCTGTTAACCTGCGATTTCTGAGGCTGGTGACTCGGATAAACTTATCCTCAGAAGCAGAGGTGACTCTTGGTCTTCCTTTCCTGGGGCGGTCCTCATGTGAGCCAGTTTCTTTGTAGCTCTTGATGGTTTTTGCAACTGCACTTGGGGAGACGTTCAAAGTTTTCCCCGCACTGACTGACCTTCATTTTTTAAAGTAATGATGGCCACTCGTTTTTCCTTACTTAGCTGCTTTTTTCTTTCCATAATACAAATTCTAACAGTCTATTCAGTAGGACTATCAGCTGTGTATCCACCTGACTTCTGCACAACACAACTGATGGTCCCAACCCCATTTATAAGGCAAGAAATCCCACTTATTAAACCTGACAGGGCACACCTGTGAAGTGAAAACCATTTCCGGTGACTACCTCTTGAAGCTCATCAAGAGAATGCCAAGAGTGTGCAAAGCAGTCATCAAAGCAAAAGGTGGCTACTTTGAAGAACCTAGAATATAAGACATATTTTCAGTTGTTTTACACTTTTTTGTTAAGTATATAATTCTACATGTGTTAATTCATAGTTTTGATGCCTTCACTGTGAATGTACAATTTTCATAGTCATGAAAATACAGAAAAATCTTTCCCATTTTAGGCCTATTCGGATTACCATAATTACCATAATTTTTAATATTTGCCAAATGCCAGAATAATGAGAGAGAGAGAGAGAATGTTTTAAGGCATTTTTATTACTTACTGCAAAGTCAAAAATTTCCATACACTAAGATTACTATGCCTTTAAATAATTCTGGACGGCCCATATGATGATGTCATGTGTTTGGAAGCTTCTGATAGGTTTTTTGGTAACATCTGACTTAATTACAGACACACTTGTGGATGTATTTTAATGCACACCTGAAACACACTGCTTCTTTGTGTAGCATCATGGAAAAGTCAAAAGAAATCAGCCAAGATATCAGCAAGAGAATTGTGGACTTGCACAAGTTTGGCTCATCCTTGGGTACAATTTCAAGATACCTGAAGGTGCCTTGTTCAGCTGTACAAACAATTATACGCAAGTACAAACAAGATGGGAATGTCCAGCCATACTGCTCAGGAGACGGGTTCTGTGTCCCAGAGATGAACGTGCTTTGGTCCGACATGTGCATATCAACCCAAAGACAAAAGCAAAAGACCTTGTGAAGATGATGGCGGAAGCTGGCAAGATTGTGTCAATAACCACAGTGAAACGAGTACTGTATCAACATGGGCTGAAAGGCCACTCTGACAGGAAGAAGCCATTACTCCAAAAGAAACATAAAAAAGCCAGATTAATGTATGCAAATGCTCACAGGAACAAAGACCTTAATTTTTGGAGACATGTCCTGTGGACTGATGAAACTAAAATTGAACTTTTTGGGCATAATGACCATCATTACGTTTGGAGGAAAAAGGGACAAGCTTGGAAGCCTAAGAACACCATCCCAACTGTGAAACACGGTGGTGGCGGCATCATGTTGTGGGTTGTTTTGCTGCAGGAGGGACTAGTGCACTTCACAAAATAGATGGCATCATGAGAAAAGAAGATTATGTGGCAATACTGAAGCAACATCTCAAGACATCAGCCAGGAAGTTAAAGCTTGGGCGGAAATGGGTCTTCCAAATGGACAATGACCCGAAGCATACTGCCAAAATGGTAACAAAGTGGCTTAAGGATAACAAAGTCAATGTTTTGGAGTGGCCATCACAAAGCCCTGATCTCAATCCTATTGAAAATTTATGGGCAAAGCTGAAAAGGCTGCGAGCAAGGAGACCTACAAACCTGGATCAGTTACACCAGTTTTGTTAGGAGTAATCGGCCCAAATTCCGACCAACTATTGTGAGAAGCTTGTGGAAGGAGATCTCAAACGTGTGACCCAAGTCATTCAGTTTAAGGGCAATGGGACCAAATACTAATGAAATGTATAGAAACTTCTGACTTTGCAGCAAGTAATAAAAATGCCTTAAAACATTCTCTCTCTCTCATTATTCTGGCATTTGGCAAATATTAAAAGTTATGGTAATTATGGTAATCCGAATGGACCTAAAAAGGGAAAGGTTTATTCTGATTTCATGTCAGATATTGAGAAAAACATGCAGATGCGTCTTTTTATATAGTCTATGGAAACTCCTGGTCTCAACTGTGTGTGTGTGTGTGTGTGTATATATATATATATGTACAGGTGCATCTCACAAAATTAGAATATCATCAAAAAGTTAATTTATTTCAGTTCTTCAATACAAAAAGTGAAACTCCTATATTATATAGAGTCATTACACACAGAGGGATCTATTATATAGAGTCATTACACACAGAGGGATCTATTTCATGTGTTTATTTCTGTTAATGTTGATGATTATGGCTTACAGCCAATGAAAACACAAAAGTCATTATCTCAGTACCAGGTATTGATACTTTTGGCCGTGTGGACAGGGGCCAAGTCCTGCTGGAGAATGACATTTCCATCTCCAAAAAGCTTGTCGGCAGAGGGAAGCATGAAGTGCTGTAAAATGTCCTGGTAGATGGCTGCGCTGACTTTGGTCTTGATAAAACACAGTGGACCTCCACCAGCAGATGACATGGCTCCCCAAACCATCACTGATTGTGGAAACTTCACACTAGACCTCCAGCAGCTTGGATTGTGGCCTCTCCACTCTTCCTGCAGACTCTGGGACCTTGTGGAGTTTGTCAGTGACTGCCTTCTGGACATCTGTCAAGTCAGCAGTCTTCCCCATGATTGTGGAGTCTACTGAAACAGACTAAGGGACCTTTTTAAACGCTTAGGAAGCCTTTGCAGGTGTTTTTTGCTAATTGTTCTAATTTACTGAAATAATGACTCTTGTGTTTTCATTGGCTGTAAGCCATAATCATCAACATTAACAGAAATAAACACATGAAATAGATCACTCTGTGTGTAATGACTCTATATAATAGATCGCTCTGTGTGTAATGACTCTATATAATAGATCCCTCTGTGTAATGACTCTATATAATAGATCCCTCTGTGTGTAATAACTATATAATAGATCGCTCTGTGTGTAATGACTCTATATAATAGATCCCTCTGTGTGTAATGACTCTGTATAATAGATCGCTCTGTGTGTAATGACTCTATCTAATAGATCCCTCTGTGTGTAATGACTCTATATAATAGATCACTCTGTGTGTAATGACTCTATATAATAGATCCCTCTGTGTGTAATGACTCTATATAATAGATCCCTCTGTGTGTAATGACTCTGTATAATAGATCCCTCTGTGTGTAATGACTCTGTATAATAGATCCCTCTGTGTGTAATGACTCTGTATAATAGATCCCTCTGTGTGTAATGACTCTATATAATAGATCCCTCTGTGTGTAATGACTGTATAATAGATCACTCTGTGTGTAATTACTCTATATAATAGATCCCTCTGTGTGTAATGACTCTATATAATAGATCACTCTGTGTGTAATGACTATATAATAGATCTCTCTGTGTGTAATGACTCTATATAATAGATCACTCTGTGTGTAATGACTCTATATAATAGATCACTCTGTGTGTAATGACTCTATATAATAGATCCCTCTGTGTGTAATGACTCTGTATAATAGATCACTCTGTGTGTAATGACTCTATATAATAGATCCCTCTGTGTGTAATGACTCTGTATAATAGATCACTCTGTGTGTAATGACTCTATATAATAGATCCCTCTGTGTGTAATGACTCTGTATAATAGATCACTCTGTGTGTAATGACTCTATATAATAGATCCCTCTGTGTGTAATGACTCTATATAATAGATCCCTCTGTGTGTAATGACTCTGTATAATAGATCCCTCTGTGTGTAATGACTCTATATAATAGATCCCTCTGTGTGTAATGACTCTATATAATAGATCCCTCTGTGTGTAATGACTCTATATAATAGATCACTCTGTGTGTAATGACTCTATATAATAGATCCCTCTGTATGTAATGACTCTTTATAATAGATCACTCTGTGTGTAATGACTCTATATAATAGATCACTCTGTGTGTAATGACTCTATATAATAGATCCCTCTGTGTGTAATGACTCTATATAATAGATCACTCTGTGTGTAATGACTGTATATAATAGATCCCTCTGTGTGTAATGACTATATAATAGATCCCTCTGTGTGTAATGACTCTATATAATAGATCCCTCTGTGTGTAATGACTCTGTATAATAGATCCCTCTGTGTGTAATGACTCTATATAATAGATCCCTCTGTGTGTAATGACTCTATATAATAGATCCCTCTGCGTGTAATGACTCTATATAATAGATCACTCTGTGTGTAATGACTCTATATAATAGATCCCTCTGTGTGTAATGACTCTATATAATAGATCCCTCTGTGTGTAATGACTCTATATAATAGATCCCTCTGTGTGTAATGACTCTATATAATAGATCCCTCTGTGTGTAATGACTCTATATAATAGATCCCTCTGTGTAATGACTCTATATAATAGATCACACTGTGTGTAATGACTCTATATAATAGTACACACTGTGTGTAATGACTCTATATAATAGATCCCTCTGCGTGTAATGACTATATAATAGATCCCTCTGTGTGTAATGACTCTATATAATAGATCCTTCTGCGTGTAATGACTATATAATAGATCCCTCTGCGTGTAATGACTCTATATAATAGATCCCTCTGTGTGTAATGACTCTATATAATAGATCCCTCTGTGTGTAATGACTCTATATAATAGATCACTCTGTGTGTAATGACTCTATATAATAGATCACTCTGTGTGTAATGACTCTATATAATAGATCACTCTGTGTGTAATGACTCTATATAATAGATCCCTCTGTATGTAATGACTCTTTATAATAGATCCCTCTGTGTGTAATGACTCTATATAATAGATCCCTCTGTGTAATGACTCTATATAATAGATCACACTGTGTGTAATGACTCTATATAATAGTACACACTGTGTGTAATGACTCTATATAATAGATCCCTCTGCGTGTAATGACTATATAATAGATCCCTCTGTGTGTAATGACTCTATATAATAGATCCTTCTGCGTGTAATGACTATATAATAGATCCCTCTGCGTGTAATGACTCTATATAATAGATCCCTCTGTGTGTAATGACTCTATATAATAGATCCCTCTGTGTGTAATGACTCTATATAATAGATCACTCTGTGTGTAATGACTCTATATAATAGATCACTCTGTGTGTAATGACTCTATATAATAGATCACTCTGTGTGTAATGACTCTATATAATAGATCCCTCTGTATGTAATGACTCTTTATAATAGATCACTCTGTGTGTAATGACTCTATATAATAGATCACTCTGTGTGTAATGACTCTATATAATAGATCCCTCTGTGTGTAATGACTCTATATAATAGATCACTCTGTGTGTAATGACTCTATATAATAGATCCCTCTGTGTGTAATGACTATATAATAGATCCCTCTGTGTGTAATGACTCTATATAATAGATCCCTCTGTGTGTAATGACTCTATATAATAGATCACTCTGTGTGTAATGACTCTATATAATAGATCCCTCTGTGTGTAATGACTCTATATAATAGATCCCTCTGTGTGTAATGACTCTATATAATAGATCCCTCTGTGTGTAATGACTCTATATAATAGATCACTCTGTGTGTAATGACTATATAATAGATCCCTCTGTGTGTAATGACTCTATATAATAGATCCCTCTGTGTGTAATGACTCTATATAATAGATCCCTCTGCGTGTAATGACTATATAATAGATCCCTCTGCGTGTAATGACTCTATATAATAGATCCTTCTGTGTGTAATGACTCTATATAAGAGATCCCTCTGTGTGTAATGACTCTATGTAATAGATCCCTCTGTGTGTAATGACTATATAATAGATCACTCTGTGTGTAATGACTCTATATAATAGATCACTCTGTGTGTAATGACTCTATATAATAGATCCCTCTGTGTGTAATGACTCTATATAATAGATCCCGCTGTGTGTAATGACTCTATGTAATAGATCCCTCTGCGTGTAATGACTATATAATAGATCCCTCTGCGTGTAATGACTCTATATAATAGATCCTTCTGCGTGTAATGACTCTATATAAGAGATCCCTCTGCGTGTAATGACTCTATATAATAGATCACTCTGTGTGTAATGACTCTATATAATAGATCACTCTGTGTGTAATGACTCTATATAATAGATCACTCTGTGTGTAATGACTCTATATAATAGATCACTCTGTGTGTAATGACTATATAATAGATCCCTCTGTGTGTAATGACTCTATATAATAGATCCCTCTGTATGTAATGACTCTTTATAATAGATCACTCTGTGTGTAATGACTCTATATAATAGATCACTCTGTGTGTAATGACTCTATATAATAGATCCCTCTGTGTGTAATGACTCTATATAATAGATCACTCTGTGTGTAATGACTGTATATAATAGATCCCTCTGTGTGTAATGACTATATAATAGATCCCTCTGTGTGTAATGACTCTATATAATAGATCCCTCTGTGTGTAATGACTCTGTATAATAGATCCCTCTGTGTGTAATGACTCTATATAATAGATCCCTCTGTGTGTAATGACTCTATATAATAGATCCCTCTGCGTGTAATGACTCTATATAATAGATCACTCTGTGTGTAATGACTCTATATAATAGATCCCTCTGTATGTAATGACTCTTTATAATAGATCCCTCTGTGTGTAATGACTCTATATAATAGATCCCTCTGTGTAATGACTCTATATAATAGATCACACTGTGTGTAATGACTCTATATAATAGTACACACTGTGTGTAATGACTCTATATAATAGATCCCTCTGCGTGTAATGACTATATAATAGATCCCTCTGTGTGTAATGACTCTATATAATAGATCCTTCTGCGTGTAATGACTATATAATAGATCCCTCTGCGTGTAATGACTCTATATAATAGATCCCTCTGTGTGTAATGACTCTATATAATAGATCCCTCTGTGTGTAATGACTCTATATAATAGATCACTCTGTGTGTAATGACTCTATATAATAGATCACTCTGTGTGTAATGACTCTATATAATAGATCACTCTGTGTGTAATGACTCTATATAATAGATCCCTCTGTATGTAATGACTCTTTATAATAGATCACTCTGTGTGTAATGACTCTATATAATAGATCACTCTGTGTGTAATGACTCTATATAATAGATCCCTCTGTGTGTAATGACTCTATATAATAGATCACTCTGTGTGTAATGACTCTATATAATAGATCCCTCTGTGTGTAATGACTATATAATAGATCCCTCTGTGTGTAATGACTCTATATAATAGATCCCTCTGTGTGTAATGACTCTATATAATAGATCACTCTGTGTGTAATGACTCTATATAATAGATCCCTCTGTGTGTAATGACTCTATATAATAGATCCCTCTGTGTGTAATGACTCTATATAATAGATCCCTCTGTGTGTAATGACTCTATATAATAGATCACTCTGTGTGTAATGACTATATAATAGATCCCTCTGTGTGTAATGACTCTATATAATAGATCCCTCTGTGTGTAATGACTCTATATAATAGATCCCTCTGCGTGTAATGACTATATAATAGATCCCTCTGCGTGTAATGACTCTATATAATAGATCCTTCTGTGTGTAATGACTCTATATAAGAGATCCCTCTGTGTGTAATGACTCTATGTAATAGATCCCTCTGTGTGTAATGACTATATAATAGATCACTCTGTGTGTAATGACTCTATATAATAGATCACTCTGTGTGTAATGACTCTATATAATAGATCCCTCTGTGTGTAATGACTCTATATAATAGATCCCGCTGTGTGTAATGACTCTATGTAATAGATCCCTCTGCGTGTAATGACTATATAATAGATCCCTCTGCGTGTAATGACTCTATATAATAGATCCTTCTGCGTGTAATGACTCTATATAAGAGATCCCTCTGCGTGTAATGACTCTATATAATAGATCACTCTGTGTGTAATGACTCTATATAATAGATCACTCTGTGTGTAATGACTCTATATAATAGATCACTCTGTGTGTAATGACTCTATATAATAGATCACTCTGTGTGTAATGACTATATAATAGATCCCTCTGTGTGTAATGACTCTATATAATAGATCCCTCTGTATGTAATGACTCTTTATAATAGATCACTCTGTGTGTAATGACTCTATATAATAGATCACTCTGTGTGTAATGACTCTATATAATAGATCCCTCTGTGTGTAATGACTCTATATAATAGATCACTCTGTGTGTAATGACTGTATATAATAGATCCCTCTGTGTGTAATGACTATATAATAGATCCCTCTGTGTGTAATGACTCTATATAATAGATCCCTCTGTGTGTAATGACTCTGTATAATAGATCCCTCTGTGTGTAATGACTCTATATAATAGATCCCTCTGTGTGTAATGACTCTATATAATAGATCCCTCTGCGTGTAATGACTCTATATAATAGATCACTCTGTGTGTAATGACTCTATATAATAGATCCCTCTGTGTGTAATGACTCTATATAATAGATCCCTCTGTGTGTAATGACTCTATATAATAGATCCCTCTGTGTGTAATGACTCTATATAATAGATCCCTCTGTGTGTAATGACTCTATATAATAGATCCCTCTGTGTAATGACTCTATATAATAGATCACACTGTGTGTAATGACTCTATATAATAGTACACACTGTGTGTAATGACTCTATATAATAGATCCCTCTGCGTGTAATGACTATATAATAGATCCCTCTGTGTGTAATGACTCTATATAATAGATCCTTCTGCGTGTAATGACTATATAATAGATCCCTCTGCGTGTAATGACTCTATATAATAGATCCCTCTGTGTGTAATGACTCTATATAATAGATCCCTCTGTGTGTAATGACTCTATATAATAGATCACTCTGTGTGTAATGACTCTATATAATAGATCACTCTGTGTGTAATGACTCTATATAATAGATCACTCTGTGTGTAATGACTCTATATAATAGATCCCTCTGTATGTAATGACTCTTTATAATAGATCCCTCTGTGTGTAATGACTCTATATAATAGATCCCTCTGTGTAATGACTCTATATAATAGATCACACTGTGTGTAATGACTCTATATAATAGTACACACTGTGTGTAATGACTCTATATAATAGATCCCTCTGCGTGTAATGACTATATAATAGATCCCTCTGTGTGTAATGACTCTATATAATAGATCCTTCTGCGTGTAATGACTATATAATAGATCCCTCTGCGTGTAATGACTCTATATAATAGATCCCTCTGTGTGTAATGACTCTATATAATAGATCCCTCTGTGTGTAATGACTCTATATAATAGATCACTCTGTGTGTAATGACTCTATATAATAGATCACTCTGTGTGTAATGACTCTATATAATAGATCACTCTGTGTGTAATGACTCTATATAATAGATCCCTCTGTATGTAATGACTCTTTATAATAGATCACTCTGTGTGTAATGACTCTATATAATAGATCACTCTGTGTGTAATGACTCTATATAATAGATCCCTCTGTGTGTAATGACTCTATATAATAGATCACTCTGTGTGTAATGACTCTATATAATAGATCCCTCTGTGTGTAATGACTATATAATAGATCCCTCTGTGTGTAATGACTCTATATAATAGATCCCTCTGTGTGTAATGACTCTATATAATAGATCACTCTGTGTGTAATGACTCTATATAATAGATCCCTCTGTGTGTAATGACTCTATATAATAGATCCCTCTGTGTGTAATGACTCTATATAATAGATCCCTCTGTGTGTAATGACTCTATATAATAGATCACTCTGTGTGTAATGACTATATAATAGATCCCTCTGTGTGTAATGACTCTATATAATAGATCCCTCTGTGTGTAATGACTCTATATAATAGATCCCTCTGCGTGTAATGACTATATAATAGATCCCTCTGCGTGTAATGACTCTATATAATAGATCCTTCTGTGTGTAATGACTCTATATAAGAGATCCCTCTGTGTGTAATGACTCTATGTAATAGATCCCTCTGTGTGTAATGACTATATAATAGATCACTCTGTGTGTAATGACTCTATATAATAGATCACTCTGTGTGTAATGACTCTATATAATAGATCCCTCTGTGTGTAATGACTCTATATAATAGATCCCGCTGTGTGTAATGACTCTATGTAATAGATCCCTCTGCGTGTAATGACTATATAATAGATCCCTCTGCGTGTAATGACTCTATATAATAGATCCTTCTGCGTGTAATGACTCTATATAAGAGATCCCTCTGCGTGTAATGACTCTATATAATAGATCACTCTGTGTGTAATGACTCTATATAATAGATCACTCTGTGTGTAATGACTCTATATAATAGATCACTCTGTGTGTAATGACTCTATATAATAGATCACTCTGTGTGTAATGACTATATAATAGATCCCTCTGTGTGTAATGACTCTATATAATAGATCACTCTGTGTGTAATGACTATATAATAGATCCCTCTGCGTGTAATGACTATATAATAGATCACTCTGTGTGTAATGACTCTATATAATAGATCACTCTGCGTGTAATGACTCTATATAATAGATCCCTCTGTGTGTAATGACTCTATATAATAGATCACTCTGTGTGTAATGACTCTATATAATAGATCACTCTGTGTGTAATGACTCTATATAATAGATCCCTCTGTGTGTAATGACTCTATATAATAGATCCCTCTGTGTGTAATGACTCTATATAATAGATCCCTCTGTGTGTAATGACTCTATATAATAGATCCCTCTGCGTGTAATGACTCTATATAATAGATCCCTCTGTGTGTAATGACTCTATATAATAGATCCCTCTGTGTGTAATGACTCTATATAATAGACCCCTCTGCGTGTAATGACTCTATATAATAGATCCCTCTGTGTGTAATGACTCTATATAATAAATCCCTCTGTGTGTAATGACTCTATATAATAGATCACTCTGTGTGTAATGACTATATAATAGATCCCTCTGCGTGTAATGACTATATAATAGATCACTCTGTGTGTAATGACTCTATATAATAGATCACTCTGCGTGTAATGACTCTATATAATAGATCACTCTGTGTGTAATGACTCTATATAATAGATCACTCTGTGTGTAATGACTCTATATAATAGATCCCTCTGCGTGTAATGACTATATAATAGATCACTCTGTGTGTAATGACTCTATATAATAGATCCCTCTGCGTGTAATGACTATATAATAGATCCCTCTGCGTGTAATGACTCTATATAATAGATCACTCTGCGTGTAATGACTATATAATAGATCCCTCTGTGTGTAATGACTCTATATAATAGATCACTCTGTGTGTAATGACTCTATATAATAGATCACTCTGTGTGTAATGACTCTATATAATAGATCACTCTGTGTGTAATGACTCTATATAATAGATCCCTCTGTGTGTAATGACTCTATATAATAGATCCCTCTGTGTGTAATGACTCTATATAATAGATCACTCTGTGTGTAATGACTCTATATAATAGATCACTCTGTGTGTAATGACTATATAATAGATCACTCTGTGTGTAATGACTGTATATAATAGATCCCTCTGTGTGTAATGACTCTATATAATAGATCATTCTGTGTGTAATGACTCTATATAATAGATCCCTCTGTGTGTAATGACTCTATATAATAGATCCCTCTGTGTGTAATGACTCTATATAATAGATCCCTCTCTGTGTAATGACTCTATATAATAGATCCCTCTGTGTGTAATGACTCTATATAATAGATCCCTCTCTGTGTAATGACTCTATATAATAGATCCCTCTGTGTGTAATGACTCTATATAATATATGAGTTTCACTTTTTGTTTTGAAGAACTGAAATAAATTAACTTTTTGATGATATTCTAATTTAATGAGATGCACCTGTGTGTGTATATATATGTGAGAGGACAGTTTGACACTGTATATACAGGTGGAGGGACAGTGTGACACTGTATATACAGGTGAGGGGGGCAGTGTGACACTGTATATAAAGGTGGAGGGACAGTGTGACACTATATACAGGTGAGGGAGACAGTGTGACACTGTATATACAGGTGGGGGGACAGTGTGACACTGTATATACAGGTGAGGGGGGACAATGTGACACTATATACAGGTGGGGGGCAGTGTGGCACTGAATATACAGGTGAGGGGGACAGTGTGACAATGTATATACAGGTGAGGGGGCAGTGTGGCACTGTATATACAGATGAGGGAGACAGTGTGACACTGTATATACAGGTGGAGGGGGCAGTGTGACACTGTATATACAGGTGAGGGGGTCAGTGTGACACTATATACAGGTGAGGGGGCAGTGTGACACTATATACAGGTGAGGGGGGACAGTGTGACACTATATACAGGTGAGGGGGCAGTGTGACACTGTATATACAGGTGAGGGGGCAGTGTGACACTGTATATACAGGTGAGGGGGGACAGTGTGACACTATATACAGGTGAGGGGGCAGTGTGACACTGTATATACAGGTGGAGGGGGCAGTGTGACACTGTATATACAGGTGAGGGGGTCAGTGTGACACTATATACAGGTGAGGGGGACAGTGTGACACTGTATATACAGGTGGAGGGGGCAGTGTGACACTGTATATACAGGTGAGGGGGACAGTGTGACACTGTATATACAGGTGAGGGGGGACAGTGTGACACTATATACAGGTGAGGGGGTCAGTGTGACACTGTATATACAGGTGAGGGGGGACAGTGTGACACTATATACAGGTGAGGGGGCAGTGTGACACTGTATATATAGGTGGAGGGGGCAGTGTGACACTGTATATACAGGTGAGGGGGTCAGTGTGACACTATATACAGGTGAGGGGGACACTGTGACACTATATACAGGTGAGGGGGGACAGTGTGACACTATATACAGGTGAGGGGGCAGTGTAACACTGTATATACAGGTGAGGGGGGCAGTGTGACACTGTATATACAGGTGAGGGGGGACAGTGTGACACTGTATATACAGGTTAGGGGGTCAGTGTGACACTATATACAGGTGAGGGGGACAGTGTGACACTGTATATACAGGTGAGGGGGTCAGTGTGACACTATATACAGGTGAGGGGGCAGTGTGACACTGTATATACAGGTGAGGGGGGACAGTGTGACACTATATACAGGTGAGGGGGCAGTGTGACACTGTATATACAGGTGAGGGGACAGTGTGACACTGTACATACAGATGAGAGAGACAGTGTGACACTGTATATACAGGTGGAGGGACAGTGTGACACTGTATATACAGGTGAGGGAGACAGTGTGACACTGTATATACAGGTGGGGGAACAGTGTGAGACTATATACAGGTGGGGGGACAGTGTGACACTGTATATACAGGTGAGGGAGACAGTGTGACACTGTATATACAGGTGGGGGGACAGTGTGACACTGTATATACAGGTGGGGGGACAGTGTGACACTGTATATACAGGTGAGGGGGGACAGTGCGACAATATATACAGGTGAGGGGACAGGGTGGCACTGTATATACAGGTGAGGGGGGACAGTGTGACACTATATACAGGTGAGGGGGGACAGTGTGACACTATATACAGGTGAGGGGGACAGCGTGATACTGTATATACAGGTGGGGGGACAGTGTGACACTGTATATACAGGTGAGGGCAGAGTGACACTGTATATACAGGTGAGGGCAGAGTGACACTGTATATACAGGTGAGGGGGGGCAATTTGACACTATATACAGGTGAGGGGGCAGTGTGACACTGTATATACAGGTGAGGGGCCAGTGTGACACTGTATATACAGGTGAGGGGGGACAGTGTGACACTATATACAGGTGAGGGGGACAGCGTGATACTGTATATACAGGTGGGGGGACAGTGTGACACTGTATATACAGGTGAGGGCAGAGTGACACTGTATATACAGGTGAGGGCAGAGTGACACTGTATATACAGGTGAGGGGGGGCAATTTGACACTATATACAGGTGAGGGGGCAGTGTGACACTGTATATACAGGTGAGGGGCCAGTGTGACACTGTATATACAGGTGGGGGGGCAGTGTGACACTGTATATACAGGTGAGGGCAGAGTGACACTGTAAATACAGGTAAGGGGGGACAATGTGACACTATATACAGGTGAGGGGGCAGTGTGACACTGTATATACAGGTGAGGGGGCAGTGTGACACTATATACAGGTGAGGGGACAGTGTGACACTATACAGGTGAGGGGACAGTGTGACACTATACAGGTGAGGGGACAGTGTGACACTGTATATACAGGTGAGGGGCCAGTGTGGCACTGTTTATACAGGTGAGGGGGCAGTGTGGCACTGTATATAGAGGTGAGCGGATCTCTGTATATATGTTGCACTTTATACTTTGTGGTTTTTGACCTTCTGGATTGTTGTTTCTTGAGCTTTAATTACATATTTTTTGCACTTTTGGTGATTTTATTTCTGGTTTTGGTTTCGCCTCCATCATTCCAGCTGCCTTTCCATCGGGGGTCGATATTTACAAGAGATGGGTGGTCAGGTGCTACCCTCCATAAAGTGCCGCCGTTCTGTTACTGTATGTTACGGGGGGGTGATTATTGCATCTCATTCTGCTCCTGTGTTTTCTCAATCATTACGTATGCTCGTTTGCATTTTGATTCTGTGTGAATACCCCTTTAACTGTTAAAGAGGCCACTCGCCAATGTTGTACGCAGCGGTTTAGCTCCGTCAAGCGACGCGCCCTCGTAGATGTGAGTTCAGGATTTGGCGCCGTTCCTAATAGAAGCCATTACAGACTTATTGTCTTGCGTTAACGAGCTGGATAATTGTATTGACGAGTCTTTCCTCTCTATCTCTGGCGTCTTGACATTTCGAATTTCGCGGCGGGGGAACTGACTTGTTGTTCTACGACGTCTCATGTAAAAAAAAAAAAGTATTTGTACAAAAAGCACGACCTTTCTCCTAGGGAGGTGTTTGCTTTGCTACTGTAGATTCTTGAGTCCATGTGGGCTTTCATGTGAATGTTCTTAACTAGAAAGTCAATGGTGTCCTCCTGTAATTCCCCGCATAGCCAGTGGGCTGGGGTGTCACTGTGGAGGGGGATTGCAGCGTTGATACCTACTTTTTAGGATAGTTGGGGATCCCAGAGTTAAGTCCTTTAGGATTATTAATATTCCCTAGAATAGGAACCTGGTAACCAAATCTTTCTCAAAACGGAGCCCTTCCTCACCACCGGTGACTGCACATGTGAAGATCCGTATTCACTCAAAACTCGGCAAAAAGCTGTTTCATCTCCGTTTTTGGCTCGTAACGAGGCTCCCCATTCTCGTTGTTGAAAGAATAACTCCGAAACAAGTGAATAGAGAGACGCGCTTGTACAGCCAACTCTCCATTCTTAGCGGCAGGCGACCATGCCGGTTTTCGAGACAGATTTCGGAAGTTCCATACAAGTGAATAGAGCGCTGCGCATTCTCCATTCTTGTTGGCTCACAATGATGCGCCATTCTTGAGAGAGGAACTCCCAAACAATTGAATAGAAAAAGCACATGTGCAATAACCTCATCATTCCTGGTAGCATGCAACGATGCTGGTTCTCAAGATACATTTCAGAAGTCCCATACAAGTAGATAGAGAGCTGCGCATTCTCCATTTTTATGGACGGACAACGAGGCCCTGTTTTCTCTCGAGGAACTTCCATACAAGTGAATAGAAAGATGAGCATGCGCAGCCACCTCGCCATTCCTGACAGCATGCTGCAATGTTGGTTCTCAAGATATTTTAGGATTTCCATACAAGTAGATAGAGAGCTGTGCATTCTCCATTCTTGTAGGCCCACAAACAAGTGAGTAGAGAGAAGCGCTTGTACAACCACCTCTCCATTCCTGGCGGCATATGGTGATGCTGGTTCTCAAGACAGATTTCAGAATTCCCATACAAGTAGATAGAGAGCTGCGCATTCTCCATATTTGTTGCCTCACAACGAGTCCTCATTCTATCGAGAGGAACTACCAAACAAGTGAATAGAAAGATGCGCAGCCACCTCGCCATTCCTGGCAGCATACAACGATATCTGTTCTCTCATTCTCTCTCAAGAGACATTTTAGGAATCCCAAGGGGATAGAGAGCTGCGCATTCTCTATTCTAGTTGGCCCACAAACAACTGATTAGAGAGAAGTGCTTGTGTAGCCACCTCTCCATTCCTGGCGGAGATGCTGGTTCTTGAGAAAGATTTCAGAACTCCTATACAAGTGGATAGAGAGCTGTGCATTCTCCATTCTTATTGGCACACAACGAGGTTCTGTTCTCTCTCTTGAGGAAGTCCCATGCAAGTGAATAGAAAGATGTCAAGCCACCTCGCCATTCCTGGCAGCATGTGGCGATGCCAGGTCTCGAGAGAGACTTCAGAACTCTTGTACAAGTGGATAGAGGGCTGCGCATTCTCCATTCTTGTTGGCCTACAAACAAATGAATAGAGAGAAGCGATGGTGGAGCCAATTCTCCATTCCTGGCGGCACCCAGCTATGCCAGTTCTTGAGGAAGATTTCATAACTCCCATACAAGTGAATAGAGAGTTGCGCATTCTCCATTCTTGTTGGCTCATAACAACACTTTGTTCTCTCTCTCTCTCTCGGAACTCCCATACAAGTGAATCGAAAGATATGCATTTGCAGCCACCTCACCATTCCTGATGGTACACGGTGATTGCGGTTCTCGAGAGAAATTCCAAATCTCCCAAACAACGAGGCCGCATTTCCTCTCTCATGGAAGTCCCAAACAAGTGAATAGAGAGAAGTGTTTGTACAGCCACCTCTCCATTCCTTGTGGCCTGCAACAGTGCCAGTTCTTGAGAGAGATTTCAGAACTCCCATACAAGTAGATAGAGAGCTGCGCATTCTCCATACTTGTTGGGCCACAACGAAGCCCCAATCTCTCTCGAGAAACTCCCATAAAAGTGAATAGAAAGATACACATGCGCAGCCACCTCGCCATTCCTGGCAGCATGTGGTGATGCCGATTTTCTCAAGATATTTCAGAACTTGCATACAAGTGGATGAAGGGCTGCGCATTCTCCATATTTGTTGGACCACAACGAAGCCCCAATCTCTCTCGAGGAACTCCCATAAAAGTGAATAGAAAGATACACATGCGCAGCCACCTCGCCATTCCTGGCAGCATGAGATGATGCCGATTTTCTAAAGATATTTCAGAACTTGCATACAAGTGGATGGAGGGCTGCGCATTCTCCATTCTTGTTGGGTCACAACGAAGCCCCGATTGTTAGAACTCTCCTGTTAGTTTTTTCTATCTTGTGTTTTGCGGTCATGTGACCATCTGCCTTTATATTCCAGCTCCGCCCTTCTGGCTTGGCTGGAATTCAGTGTTGTTTGACTGTTTTGCTAGCCAGGTGCTTCGGTGCCTATCTCTGTCAGTTCGCTTGGTCCTCTGGGACCTCTAGTACTTTTTGTCAGTTTGTCTTTTGTGTTCTGCAACAACTTCTGTTTAGGAGGTGTCCCTATTTTGTCCTAGTCCTTAGTCCTTTTAGGGACCCCTTCCTTAATTCTATAGGTTTTCTTTCAGACTAGCCGAGGACTAAGGCGGGTCTGTTCACTAGGAACAGGCAGCCCGCTACATCGTAGGGATTCAGCTTAGTCTTACTGTAGGGACAGCTTTCCCCTATCTTTCCTTAGTTCTTGTTGCAGATTCTAACAGTGAGTCCAGCCCAAAAAAACCTCAAAAAACTTAAAGGAAAGAAATTCGGGGATCAGTATGGTTTCCTTCCAGGATTTGGGTCAGCGCCTGCAGGGATTGTCTCTGGAGGTGGAGCTCCAGCAACACGTGAGTAGCTGTTCTGAAGCACATTTTGTCGAACCCAAGGTAGGACTGCCTGATGTTTTTTGTGGTAAACAGCAAGATTTTTTTTCGTTTAAAAATGCTTGTTTGTTATATTTTCGTTTGAGACCAAGATCCCCTGGGAATGAATCACAGCGCATTGGTTTTATTATGTCACTTTTGTGCAATGAACCACAGGCGTGGGCCTTTTCTCTCCAACCTAATGATCCGTGTTTGGGGTCTGTTGAGGAATTTTTTTCTGCTATGGAGCTATTATATGACGATCCTGATTGAATCTCATCTGCTGAATCAGAACTTAGACGTTTGAATCAGGGGTCAGATGATGTCTCTGCTCCTAGGCTTGTTAAAGCTTTCCACAAGAGGTTTCCGGATAGGCCTGGGCCTGGAGGATCCGGAGGATCCTCATAAAAGAGGTGGTACTGTTAGGACCCTCCTGTTAGTTTTTTCTATCTTGTGTTTTGCGGTCACGTGACCATCTGCCTATATATTCCAGCTCCGCCCTTCTGGTTTTGCTGGACTTAAGTGTTGTTTGACTGTCTTGCTAGCCTGGTGCTTCGGTGCCTATCTCTGTCAGTTCGCTTGGTCCTCTGGGACCTCTAGTACTTTTTGTCAGTTTGTCTTTTGTGTTCTGCAACAACTTCTGTTTAGGAGGTGTCCCTATTTTGTCCCAGTCCTTAGTCCTTTTAGGGACCCCTTCCTTAATTCTATAGGTCTTCGTTCAGACTAGCCGAGGACGAAGGCGGGTCTGTTCACTAGGAACAGGCAGCCCGCTACATAGTAGGGATTCAGCTTAGTCTTACTGTAGCTTTCCCCTATCTTTCCTTAGTTCTTGTTGCAGATCATAACACCGATCTCTCGAGGAGCTCCCATAAAAGTGAATAGAAAGATGCACATGCGCAGCCACCTCGCCATTCCTGGCAACATGTCGTGATGCCGATTTTCTTGAGATATTTCAGAACTCGCATACAAGTGGATAGAGAGCTGTGCATTCTCCATACTTGTTGGGTCACAACAAAACCCCAATCTCCCTCGAGGAACTCCCATAAAAGTGAATATAAAGATACACATGCGCAGCCACCTCGCCATTCCTGGCAGCGTGTGGTGATGCCGATTTTCTCAAGATACTTCAGAACTCGCATACAAGTGGATGTAGGGCTGCGCATTCTCCATTTAGCCCAAAAGCCCATGGCGGCCATATTGATTGTCACACTGTTTTCCCTGATCTAAGAAAGAAGCGTCCGGGTAGAAATTCTAACAGTAAAACATCTTCCCGGGAGGAGAGAATGTAATTGCTATGTTCAATCCCGTCCTCTGAGGTTCAGCATCTCCCGAAAAGGCGCAGCTGCGCTGCGGATCCGTAAAAATAACCCGGGCTTTATTATTATAAGAGGGAAAATCTGCCTGTTCTTTCTGCACATGCCACCGGCTGCCTCGATGACACACACACCCTGCAATTACCAGCCGGGGCGCACATGTAATTCACGTCTCACAAGGACCACGGGGTGGTCAAAGCAAGCTGGGTCAGCCGTACGTACGTCGTCCCACCATCCCCCGCTGCTTTATCCAGGTTCATGAACCTCCTCCTCCTTCTTCCCTCAGTCCCAGCGTGCAGCGATGGCGAGGCTGAGGAATACGTGGGATGTCGCTTTCTACCGTAGAAGGAGATGTCTCTATAAATAGCAGACGGGCGAGCTAAATATAGGGCAGGTTATCTTATAGAAACATCTGATAATCCTCGTAAATACGGAGATGAATCACGTTTTTACCCTCCGCCTCCGATCTGCACTCCCAGCCGCCACCATTGGACTCTCTTGATACGTTTTCTGCAGGTTTGGGTGTGTGCAGAACTGGGTGGAAACCAGTATACAGCCCCCAGGAGATGGTCATATAGGTTCCCAAAGTCCTTAATGGTAAATCGGCAAAAGGTATGTAGGTAGGATATGGGGTTTCGTACATTTACCTTTCAGGAGTTCAGGAAAGTTGGGTGGCAATTCCAAGATTTATTTTTTTTTTCGCAAAAACGGACTAAAAGAAGGATTTTTGATTTTTAAAAATCCCAAATTTTGGAAAATGTACAAAGTTGAGCAGAAAATAACGAGAAGGATAATAGTAGACTGACGGGTGAATTGATGACCGTCTGTTAGTCCTGATCATCACATATTCTTGTGGCTTCTTTTTTAAATTTCAAATATGTTTAAATTTTAAACTTTTAAAATTCTTTTCAACTGTCACAGTCGTTTCGACAGTTAAAAGGAATTTTACAAGTTTAAAATTTAAACGTTTTTGAAATTAAAAAAAAAAAATAACAATTTGAAAATTTGACAAAATTTTGATCCACTCGTTTTGACAGTTAAAAATAATTTTACAATTTTAAAATATAAACATTTTTCACTTTTTTTTTAAAAAAATAATAACAATTTGAAAATTTGTCAAAATTTTGATCCATCGTGGTACTTGACCATTACTGGGCTTAAGGTACTGGCAGTGATTGATGGCCGAGTTGGAGTTGAAAAATAGGTGATTTTTCATGTCTGAGGTTGTCCTAAAGTGGTTAGACAACAAACCCCAACAATTTGCCTCTGATAGGGTAGTTGGATATCACAGAAAGGGGGTCCTCCACTTGGAATTTCTTCTTGACCGAAATGTCCCTTTTGTATTGGAAGACCTCCATGCCTCTCTCTGTAGGACACCTCATAACGGCACTCGCCTCCATAAAATATTGTCAGGACCCGGCTGGTAGTCCGTGGCCGCCGGACCCAGGCCCTATAAACCTCTGACTAGCTGTGACATCTCTCTTCGTAATGCAGTCTACTAATCTGAAGAGGCTCCAAGGTTCTCAGAACCACTAACTTCTGACCAGGCTCCTGCGAATCATTTTGCCCTTGGCCTTACCGATACCTTTAATATCTCCTTTAGTGGTTTTCCACTCTGAACAATCCCTCTTTTCATCACAAAGATTCCCCCCCCCTAAAAAACAAGTTTGTGTCTGAAATCCTGAGCAATCAGAGATCACTTTCGAAACCAAGTGTTCAATTTCCCTGCAGCACCTCCACTGGGAAAACGAGGCATTACATGTTGTCCAGTGAAATCAATAGGTTGTACTTATAATGCATGGACCTTCCGGGGTCCTCCAGAGAGAGGGGCGTTCGTTGTAGCTACTCCAATTAAACTCCCAAGGTCATGAGTGAGAGGGTCAACCCTAAGGGTATGTGCACGCGAGTATTTGGGGCAAAAATTGAGCAGAAACTCCCAAGTTTTTGAGAAGTTTTGAGATTTGGAGAAAAACATTGAAAAATTCACCTAGTCTAGTAGTGTAATTAATCGGGTGGGTTGTGTATAAGGGTCCCAGTAGTTTTCAGAAACTTCCATGATTTTACTCCATTCCTCTTTAATCTCCGGGAGGATGTTGTGATGCCGCGCACGTCCTCCGCAGCAGACAGTAAACTCTCCTACCTCAGGGAATCCTCTAATTACCTGTACCTGTAATTCCCCAACCTCCCCGGAGAACGCACTCATTTTCTCAAATTTGTCTAAACACTCGGATTTCTCCGTCATTTTCCCCTGAGAATAATTTACATTTTCTGCTCTCCGGAGAGCTCCCTAATGTTTCCTTGTAATGGAAAAGACGACACTAATACGATTGGACTCACCAAATACTTTCCCAATTAAGATAAAAGGGTCAGGGTCTCAAGTTTCGACAGGCTTCATGTGTTACGGGAAGTCGGATACAGACGGGCTTAAAGGGGATGTCCACCTTGGATCTTCCAAACCGGAAAATACACTGGGATGATTTTAATAGGGGGCACTAAACGGAGCCCACCGAAATTACTGGGTGTAACTCCTCAATAAGATCTCTGCTTGCTGTCAGTAAAGGCAAATTTTCTTTTTTTATACAGAGGCTCCAAACCTGTTTAGACCTAATTCTTCTCACAGCTGAGAGTTTGTTACTGTTGTATCGCAGGAATGAAAGCTAATGGGGGACCCAGCACACACAGAAGAGGGTGCCCCTGTCCCTTTTTTGTTGTGATTGCACCCTCACCCCTATCACAGATACTCCCCCAATACCATCTTTTAATATGTAATATGACATGTAACTTTTAGTTTTTTTTTCAAAGTTCCAAATATATAGATGTCTGCTGTAAAATGAGCCCACCTCCTCGATAAATAAGAACTTTCACCAGCTTCCTAGAATATAGGCGGCTTTCTGGACTCTTGTATATAGGCCCCTCGTTCTGGACTCTTGTATATAGGCCCCTCGTTCTGGACTCTTGTATATAGCCCCCTTCTTCTGGACTCTTCTATATAGGCCCTTCCTTCTGGACTCTTGTATATAGGCTTCTCCTTCAGGACTCTTGTTTATAGGCCCCTCTTTCTGTGCTTTGGTATATTGGCTATTGGCCCCTCTTTCTAGTCTTTTGTATATTGGCCCCTTTTTCTTGTCTCTTGTATATTGGCCACTGCTTCCGCTCTCTTATATTTTGGCCCCTCCTTCTGGAATTTTGTTTGTAAGCCCCTTCATTTGGATTCTGGAATATAGGCCCCTCCTTCTGGACTCTTGTATATAGGCCCTTCCTTCTGGACTCTTGTATATAGGCCCTTCCTTCTGGACTCTTGTATATAGGCTTCTCCTTCTGGACTCTTGTATATAGGCCCCTCCTTCTGGACTCTTAAATATAGCCCCCTTCTTCTGGACTCTTCTATATAGGCCCTTCCTTTTTTACTCTTGTATATAGGCTTCTCCTTCTGGACTCTTGTTTATAGGCCCCTCTTTCTGTGCTTTGGTATATTGGTTATTGGCCCCTCTTTCTAGTCTCTTGTATATTGGCCCCTTTTTCTTGTCTCTTGTATATTGGCCACTCCTTCCGCTCTCTTATATTTTGGCCCCTCCTTCTGGAATTTTGTTTGTAAGCCCCTTCATTTGGATTCTGGAATATAGGCCCCTCCTTCTGGACTCTTAAATATAGCCCCCTTCTTCTGGACTCTTCTATATAGGCCCTTCTTTCTGGACTCTTGTATATAGGCCCTTCTTTCTGGACTCTTGTTTATAGGCCCCTCTTTCTGTGCTTTGGTATATTGGCTATTGGACCCTCTTTCTAGTCTCTTGTATATTGGCCCCTTTTTCTGGTCTCTTGTATATTAGCCACTCCTTCCACTCTCTTATATATTGGCCCCTCCTTCTGGACTCTTGTATAATAGCCCTTTTTCTGACCTCTTGCATATAGGCATCTTTTTCTGGACTCTTGTATATAGGCCCTCCTTTTGGATGCTTGTATATTGGCCCCTCCTTCTGGACTCTTGTTTATTGGCCCCTCCTTCTGATCTCTTGTATATAGGCCCCTCCTTATTGATGCTTTTATATAGGCCCTCCTTCTGGACTCTAGTATATAGGCTCCGCCTTCTGGACTCTTTTGAAGGAGTAATTAGGAGTCTTTTCCTATT
The DNA here is from genome assembly GCF_046119375.1 of Phyllobates terribilis. Lineage (NCBI taxonomy): Eukaryota > Metazoa > Chordata > Amphibia > Anura > Dendrobatidae > Phyllobates > Phyllobates terribilis. The sequence continues at coordinate 296,471 of NW_027364032.1, read as the reverse complement.
AGCTGAGAAGACAGAGGCTGAAACACTTGGCATATAGTAAACCCCAACTGAATGGCACTCAAGAAATAACAAATATCGTAATAGGAAAAAAATATCATTGTTAGGGGCACTGGACTGGCTTTCTGGCAGCTTTCTGGCATTGACCTTCTGTATTGCAGGAAGAAGTTAACAATTCGGCAGCGTAGGAGGTTGTAGAGTTATTTCAGGACCATGGACAGTAGGTCTACATTTCAGGACCATGGAGAGGTCTAACACATGCCAGGACCATGAAGTGCTTTTTTATAGGCGAGAACATGGGTCTGTCGCGTCCTAGATCTGGGAATCGGAGGATTCCCAGAAACTTGGAAGGGTTCACAGGACAACGGCCACAAGGATGAACTAATTAAAGTCTCTTAAAAAGATAGTTATATCAAGGGAACGAGGTGGTTCACGGTCCCTTTGACTCAAGTGGAGGGGTTCAAGATAATATGCAATGTACTGGCACCCCCCAAAGTAGCGGAACTATTGTACCCATGGAAGAACCGTGCCTTTTTGGGGTTTACGGTGCCCAGCGGTGTCACCCAGTTTCCCACAGACCATGAACGACTCAAAAATTTGCATCTCCACTCTTCATCCCGTCGCTCTACTTTTTGTATTCTTCTACTCTGCCTCTTCTGTTCATGAAGCAGAAAGCTCAGGATGAACAGGTTCCTGAAACTGTGTGAAATGGAGCATATAGAGACACGTGGGCGACGTCACAATAAATCAGATGGCTCCGTTGGGCATTTGTGCCAACACAGCCCCATAAGAGATCACTTACATATCTCCCCCCTCGCTGCCACCCTCGATCCTGTTTTGTTTTTATTTTCTGCCTCCATCGACTGATCAGCAAGATTTTGCGTCTGACCTTCCGCCCCTCGTGTCCCATCTGATTTGCGATCCGCTCCCTTCAAGGGAATCCTGACAGTTTTTTTGTCTTTTTTTCATCCCCTCCCTGGAGATTTCAGCTGCTCCTAGCATCGCCGCCGTTTTCACGGCCGAGTCTCGCCGTCCCTTTGAAGTTCCCCGTCATCTGTTTCGAAGCCGCCGGATATAATATATTCAGACATAAAAGTGAAAATGAGAATTTTTAATTTTTTGGTGGGAAACTCTGACGATCTGATTTAAAAATAATAAAAAAAAAAATGAAAAAATTCGGTGCCGGAGGGAATCGGAAGGGAAATATCTAGGGAAAGTGAACTCAGGGGAAGGGACCGGCGACTGATATGGGACGGCTCTGATTTGGATGCGAACATGGAAAGCGAGGGGTTAAATAAAGATATACGGATTATGGTTCAGTGATTATATGGAATCTATGTGTCATATGCAATGATTGCACCCATTGGGGAACCATGAGGTCCGGTACGAGAATATGGCGGTATGTTATTTACCAGGGGAAATGACTGACTGGTTGCTCTAGGGCTGGGGTCTTAGTTAAACTGGGGTCCGGGGCCAAAGTTCACCCTGTGTAGATGCTACATCACGGTGCCATGTAAGTAAATGGTGACGCATTACGATAAATATTATTCTGCTGCCTCACAGACCCCTATATACAGTATGATTGCCCATAGATTTTCTATATACAGTTTGATGTCCCACAGCTCCCCTATAAACAGTAAGTTGTCCCCACAACCTCCTATATTCAGTATGGTGTCCCCACAACCCCACAACTCCCTTTATACTGTATAATGATCTCACAGCCCCCTACATACAGCTTGATGCCCTCACAGCTCTCTATATACAGTATAATACCTACACAGCTTTCTATATACAATATGATGTCCTCACAGCCCCCTACACAGTATGATGTCCGCACAGCTCTCTCTATATACAGTGTGATGCCCTCACAGCTCTCTATAGACACTATGATTCCCTCACAGTTTGGTATATACAGTATAATGTCCCCACAGCTCCCTACATACAGTATAATGGCCCCACAGCCTCCCTATATATAGTATGATGTCCCCACAGATCTCTGGATACAGTATGATGTCCCATAGCTCCCCAATAAACAGTAAGATGTCCCCACAACCTCCTATATTCAGTATGATGTCCCCACAGCTCCCTATATACAGTATAATGGTCCCACAGCCCCCTTTATGCCGTTTGATGCCATCACAGCTCTCTATATACAGTATGATATCTAAACAGCTCCTTATGTGCAGAATAATGGCCCCACAGCCCCTTATATATAATGATGCTCTTGCAGCTCTCTATATAAAGTATGATGATCCCACAGCTCCCTATTTACAATATGATGGCCCCACAACCTGGTATATACAGTATAATGACACCACAGCTCCTTTAATACAGTATAATGGTCCCTCAGCTACCTATATACAGTTTGATGCCCTCACAGCTCTCTATATACAGTTTGATGTCCCCACAGCTCCCTATATGAAGTATAATGGCCCCACAGCCTCCCTATATACATTATGATGTCTCCTATATATATTATGATGTTTCCACAGCCCCTATATACAGTATAATTGCCCTACATACATACATACAGTATGATACCATCTCTATATATATAGTATGATGTCCTCACAGGCCCCCTACATACAGTATAATGCCCCCCATAGCTTTTGACTGCCTGCCCGCCTCCCTTCCAGTCCTGTTACTTAGAGATCCTCCCTGGTGGGTAAAGGCAGCGCCAGGAGCGCCACGTCACATCATTCAACCCACATGGTCATCTCTGCTATTCTGTGACATGGCCGGGACGGCGGCGCTGTATGGCACTATTTGTTAGAACTTAATTGTCTGTTATTGTGCTGCGCACTGATTTGGCAGGTTACGTAGATACTGTGTAATCTGTGTGATACTATCCTGTGGGGACTGCATTTATTTAGGCACTGTATGATACTACCCTTTAAGGACTCTGTGGCACTGTTATTTAGACATTAGACAATACTATGTTATGGCAACTATATGGCGGCATTATTTAGTTACTTTATAGTAGTGCACTATCTTTTGTGTACTCCATGGCACTGTTATTAAAGCATTATTCAATACTATCTTTCGGGGACTATATGGCACTATTATTTAGGCACTGTATGATACTATCCTTTAAGGACTCTCTGGCACTGTTATTTAGACATTAGATAATACTCTTTTGAGGACAGTATGGCGTCATTATTTATTCACCGTATCCTTTAGATACTCTATGGCGCTCTTATTTAAGCATTATACTATTTTTTGATGACTATATGGCACTGTTAATTAGCACTGTATAATATACTTTTCGTAATTGTCATTTAGGCGTTATATGATACTGTTCTTTGGGGACTACATGGACTGATATTTAGGCATTATATATTACTGTCTTTTGAGGACTATATGACATTGTTATTTAGACACTGTAGGATAGTATTCCTTTAGGACTATGTGGCACTGTTATTTAGACATTAGATGATACTATGTTATGGGAACTATATGGCGCCATTATTTAGTCTCTGTATGGTGCCATCCCTTGTGTACAACATGGCACTGTTAATTAATCATTGCATGATACTATCTTTTGAGGACTATATGGCACTATTATTAAGGCACTGTATGATACTATCCTATGAGGACTCTGTGGCACTCTTATTTAGACATTAGATGGGACTATTTGGCACTATTATTTAAGCATTATATGATGCTATCTTTTGAGGACTATACAGCACCATTATTTGGTCACTGTATGGTTCTTTAAATACTCTATGGCGCTATAATTTAATCATTACATGATACTATCTTTTACGGACTACATGGACTGATAAGATATATAAGCATTATACTGTATATTACTATGTTTTGAGGACTATATGGTACTGTTATTTAGCACTGTATGATGCTATCCATTTAGGACTCTGTGGCACTATTGTTTAGACAGATGATTCTATGTTATGAGACTATATGGCGCCATTATTTAGTCCTTGTATGTTACTATCCTTTGTATACACTATAGCACTGTTATTTAGGCATTATATGATACTATATTTTGAGGACTATATGGCACTGTTATTTAGGTACTCTATAATATTATCCTTTTAGGTACAATTATATAGGCATTATATTATACTGTCCTTTGAGGACTATATGGCACTGCTATTACACGACATTATTATATAAGTGCTATATGGCACTGCTATTACATGACATTATTATATAAGTGCTATATGGCACTGCTGTTACACGGCACTATTATATAAGTGGTATATGGCACTACTATTACACGGCATTATTATATATGTGCTATATGACACTACTATAACATGGCCCTATTAAATAAGTGCTATATGGCACTGCTGTTACACGGCACTATTATATAAGTGCTATATGGCACTGCTGTTACACGGCACTATTATATAAGTGCTATATGGCACTGCTGTTACACGGCCCTATTATATAAGTGCTATATGGCACTGCTGTTACACAGCACTATTATATAAGTGCTGTATGGCACTGCTGTTACACGGCACTATTATATAAGTGCTATATGGCACTGCTGTTACACGGCCCTATTATATAAGTGCTATATGGCACTGCTGTTACACGGCACTATTATATAAGTGCTATATGGCACTGCTGTTACACGGCCCTATTATATAAGTGCTATATGGCACTGCTGTTACACAGCACTATTATACAAGTGCTATATGGCACTGCTGTTACACGGCACTATTATATAAGTGCTATATGGCACTACTATTACACGGCACTATTATATAAGTGCTATATGGCACTGCTGTTACACGGCCCTATTATATAAGTGCTATATGGCACTGCTGTTACACAGCACTATTATATAAGTGCTATATGGCATTGCTGTTACACGGCACTATTATATAAGTGCTATATGGCACTGCTGTTACACGGCCCTATTATATAAGTGCTATATGGCACTGCTGTTACACAGCACTATTATATAAGTGCTATATGGCACTGCTGTTACATGGCACTATTATATAAGTGCTATATGGCACTGCTGTTACACGGCACTATTATATAAGTGCTATATGGCACTGCTGTTACACGGCCCTATTATATAAGTGCTATATGGCACTGCTGTTACACAGCACTATTATATAAGTGCTATATGGCACTGCTGTTACACGGCACTATTATATAAGTGCTATATGGCATTGCTGTTACACGGCCCTATTATATAAGTGCTATATGGCACTGCTGTTACACGGCACTATTATATAAGTGCTATATGGCACTGCTGTTACACGGCACTATTATATAAGTGCTATATGGCACTGCTGTTACACGGCCCTATTATATAAGTGCTATATGGCACTGCTGTTACACGGCACTATTATACAAGTGCTATATGGCACTGCTGTTACACAGCACTATTATACAAGTGCTATATGGCACTGCTGTTACACGGCACTATTATATAAGTGCTATATGGCACTGCTGTTACACAGCACTATTATACAAGTGCTATATGGCACTGCTGTTACACGGCACTATTATATAAGTGCTATATGGCACTGCTGTTACACGGCCCTATTATATAAGTGCTATATGGCACTGCTGTTACACAGCACTATTATACAAGTGCTATATGGCACTGCTGTTACACGGCACTATTATATAAGTGCTATATGGCACTACTATTACACGGCACTATTATATAAGTGCTATATGGCACTGCTGTTACACGGCCCTATTATATAAGTGCTATATGGCACTGCTGTTACACAGCACTATTATATAAGTGCTATATGGCACTGCTGTTACACAGCACTATTATATAAGTGCTATATGGCACTGCTGTTACACGGCACTATTATATAAGTGCTATATGGCACTGCTGTTACACAGCACTATTATATAAGTGCTATATGGCACTGCTGTTACACAGCACTATTATATAAGTGCTATATGGCACTGCTGTTACACGGCACTATTATATAAGTGCTATATGGCACTGCTGTTACACGGCCCTATTATATAAGTGCTATATGGCACTGCTGTTACACGGCACTATTATATAAGTGCTATATGGCACTGCTGTTACACGGCCCTATTATATAAGTGCTATATGGCACTGCTGTTACACGGCACTATTATATAAGTGCTATATGGCACTGCTGTTACACGGCACTATTATATAAGTGCTATATGGCACTGCTGTTACACGGCCCTATTATATAAGTGCTATATGGCACTGCTGTTACACGGCACTATTATATAAGTGCTATATGGCACTGCTGTTACACAGCACTATTATATAAGTGCTATATGGCACTGCTGTTACACGGCACTATTATATAAGTGCTATATGGCACTGCTGTTACACAGCACTATTATATAAGTGCTATATGGCACTGCTGTTACACAGCACTATTATATAAGTGCTATATGGCACTGCTGTTACACGGCACTATTATATAAGTGCTATATGGCACTGCTGTTACACGGCCCTATTATATAAGTGCTATATGGCACTGCTGTTACACGGCACTATTATATAAGTGCTATATGACACTGCTGTTACACGGCCCTATTATATAAGTGCTATATGGCACTGCTGTTACACAGCACTATTATATAAGTGCTATATGGCACTGCTGTTACACGGCACTATTATATAAGTGCTATATGGCACTGCTGTTACACGGCCCTATTATATAAGTGCTATATGGCACTGCTGTTACACGGCACTATTATATAAGTGCTATATGGCACTGCTGTTACACAGCACTATTATATAAGTGCTATATGGCACTGCTGTTACACGGCACTATTATATAAGTGCTATATGGCACTGCTGTTACACAGCACTATTATATAAGTGCTATATGGCACTGCTGTTACACAGCACTATTATATAAGTGCTATATGGCACTGCTGTTACACGGCACTATTATATAAGTGCTATATGGCACTGCTGTTACACGGCCCTATTATATAAGTGCTATATGGCACTGCTGTTACTGCTGTTACACAGCACTATTATATAAGTGCTATATGGCACTGCTGTTACACGGCACTATTATATAAGTGCTATATGGCACTACTATTACACGGCACTATTATATAAGTGCTATATGGCACTGTTATTTGGAAAACAAGGATTACTTTAGAACAGATGGCAGTGTTATTAGGACCACCTTCAACATGTCTATAATTTGGGCATATAATGCTCTCCTATTTTGTAGGGTACAACATCTCTTTTCATTTTGCTGTTTCATGAACAGAATGTCGGAAATGCAGTGTAAACTGACACAGAAAGAGAGAAAGGTCGAAAAAGGTTGTCGGTCTGCCCCACAGGTCCGTCACCTGTTTTTCCTCTACTGCACAGTAAATAGCCCCCGCCAGAACTATATGGCGGTAATGGACACCGCTCTTGGCTCCGTTAACTAATTAGCTATGATTGGTAGTTAATGCCATGCACACTTTACTGGGTATTAGGTGTGTGGATGATTCGAGATAATGCTTCGACTCCATTAACTATTCATAGCTACATCGGTGTTTCCCTTGGTGTCTGCTCTATATTCTTCCTGTGCAACCTGATACGGCACGGAGTGTTATTTTCAGCCGCGAGGCGAGGGCTCGGCAGTCGGAGTGGATGCGGGGCGGCTGTATCCGTCCCCACCGAAGCATACAGCTTGTTTTACATGTAAATATGTTCATCCGGATATAACATCCTCCGACGAGCCGGCGGCGTATGAGCCAAGCAAGAAATACTCATCTAGAGGTTGTCCCATAAACAATATATATTGCCTATATACATAGGTAATAAATTAATGATCGTCGGTGGGCAGATCGCTGAGATCGCCACTGATCGCTGAGAGCGCCACTGATCGCAAGGCCTTAAAGTCTCCTGTGTGAATGGAGAAGTAGTGAGCATGTGCGACCGCTGTGGAGAAGTAGTGAGCATGTGCGACCTCTGTGGAGAAGTAGTGAGCATGCGCGACCACTGTTGAGAAGTAATGAGCATGTGCGACCACTGTGGAGAAGTAGTGAGCATGTGCGACCACTGTGGAGAAGTAGTGAGCATGTGCGACCTCTGTGGAGAAGTAGTGAGCATGCACGACCACTGTTGAGAAGTAATGAGCATGTGCGACCACTGTGGAGAAGTAGTGAGCATGTGCGACCACTGTGGAGAAGTAGTGAGCATGTGCGACCTCTGTGGAGAAGTAGTGAGCATGTGCGACCGCTGTGGAGAAGTAGTGAGCATGAGCGACCGCTGTGGAGAAGTAGTGAGCATGAGCGACCGCTGTGGAGAAGTAGTGAGCATGCGCGACCACTGTGGAGAAGTAGTGAGCATGTGCGACCACTGTGGAGAAGTAGTGAGCATGTGCGACCTCTGTGGAGAAGTAGTGAGCATGTGCGACCTCTGTGGAGAAGTAGTGAGCATGAGCGACCGCTGTGGAGAAGTAGTGAGCATGAGCGACCGCTGTGGAGAAGTAGTGAGCATGCGCGACCACTGTGGAGAAGTAGTGAGCATGTGCGACCACTGTGGAGAAGTAGTGAGCATGTGCGACCGCTGTGGAGAAGTAGTGAGCATGTGCGACCGCTGTGGAGAAGTAGTGAGCATGAGCGACCGCTGTGGAGAAGTAGTGAGCATGCGCGACCGCTGTGGAGAAGTAGTGAGCATGCGCGACCGCTGTGGAGAAGTAGTGAGCATGCGCGACCACTGTGGAGAAGTAGTGAGCATGTGCGACCACTGTGGAGAAGTAGTGAGCATGTGCGACCACTGTGGAGAAGTAGTGAGCATGTGCGACCACTGTGGAGAAGTAGTGAGCATGTGCGACCACTGTGGAGAAGTAGTGAGCATGTGCGACCACTGTGGAGAAGTAGTGAGCATGTGCGACCACTGTGGAGATGTAGTGAACATGTGCGACCACTGCAGTGGTCGCACATGCTCACTACCGCTTCTTTCACCCAGGAGACTTTCGGAGCCCTGTTTTTGGGATGGGTGGAAGCCTCAGCAGGGATCATACCTTTATCTTTTGTTGGAGACAAGCCCCTGTTTTGTTTCTGTGGGTTCCCTTTAATGATACCTATAATAGATGGAGTTGCATTTTTATGATACTCTGCTGGAAACTCCTAGATAAAGGGTAGACTTCGTGGACTCCCGGAAGAGTTCTGGAATCAGCCCGGCGCGGCGGAACCCTCCCGGAACCTCCAGAAATCACCAATGCTTTCTTTTCCGTATTGCCGACTGCCCATTGGTACCTTCAGGGGACAGCAATGGGCCATAAATTAGGGCATAACCTACCCGAAAAACAGAGAAGGGGCCTGGCTTAGCTATTGACATAAGCCTATCAGCCGTCCATGATGCCGAAGCTATATGTGGAGATGTTAAAGGCATTGTCCTATATATGACCTTGCGTGAATGAAGCGGTAGTAATCATTTGCGTCCACCACTCCTATAGACGGTGAGTGGTCGCACACGTTCACAAAGGACTTTGGGATCCAACTTTCTTGCAATTCGTGCGGCTCCTCGCGATCTTGCAGGACAATGATAATCAGCGCAGGAATTCGAACTTAAAAATAAGTGAAAAGTGGAATATTTTGGCTATCGCTTCACGGGTGCACAGTGGATGCAAATGATACCTGCCGAAGATTTGCACATTCAAATCCTGCCCCGGCGTGCCCGAGTGAGTCAGATATGAAAACATCCTCTAGTAAATCTGGATGGCACAGGTGAGAATTAAACAGATGGCGACCCATATTTCCCATTTTGCCTGTGTGACCTTTTGATTTTTTTTTGATATAGTGAACAGATATATTCGCTGTCGGTGCTCAGAGGTAGGCGGCTAATATTTTCAGCATCGGATGAGACTGTGACACCTGGTGACCTAGTTGAGACCCAAGTGAAGAGAATGTCTGCAAAGTTACCTGTCGGAATCCTTACATCCCAAAACCCACTGTGCACTGTAGAACTGTCTGAATGTGGGTCTATTAGTCCTATATGCACAATACTAAACCAAACAAAAACTACTGGGGACTCCTTTATTATCTAGACCTAAAGCCCACCATACACATTAGATGGCTGTCGGCCGAACCATCGTTGGCCGGCTGGCATCTCAGCCGGGTCTCCCAGAACTTATATCTAGAGGTAGCTTGTCTTCCAGAGAACAAAGCGATCAGCACTCCGAAATTAGTCGTACCCGATCAACATCTCTCCCGACAATTAGTAAGAACCAGACGATATTGACGGGTCCAGCCAACATTAGACTAATGTCTATGGGGGGTCTTAAGAGCCTAATTCATCATGGTTGCTGATAGCAGCAGCATACCGGAGGGGAGCACTGTCATTTGGGACTCCCTCTTTTTAGAACCAATATGGTCGCCCATGAAAATAATAAGCTTCTGGGAGAGGGAGCATCTTGGCTCGGGACCTCCATCTATTCAGAATCAAGAAAAACGTTCAGCATTGACGGTTACTGAAAACAGCAGCCTACTGTAAGGGTTCATTGTTCCTTTGGACCCCATCTATCATTTGGCTCCAATGCAGTGGCCTATTGATCAGTAAACTACATCAAGTGGCATCTTGGATCAGGACCACCTTCAGTTATCTAGAATCAAGGGCCAAGTTCAGCATGGACTCCTACTGAAGACAGTAGCCTACTACAGGGATGCACTGTCCCTTAGGACCCCTCTGTTATCTATAACCAACATGGCAACCTATTGAAATCAGTAGACTGCTGTAGGTTGGGTCTTCTTGGTTTGGAACCATCCTCTATTGTCTAGGAACAAGAGGCACGTTCAGCATGTACCTGTGAAGGCTGTGATCTCCGACCAACAGGAATTTAAAGAACGTAATGACTTTATAGAAAGTTTTGACACTGCTCAGAGATCTCTGTCTGAAATAATTTCCAAGCAATGCCGAAGGGTCTTGTGCACGTCAAGGGGTTGTCCAGCCTTTGAAAATTGATGACTTAACCTAATCATATCGGTGGCACTCAATTTGATCAGCTATGTGAAGAGACGGTGGGTCTCATTCAAGCACTATGGCCTCTTCCTTGGAGGTTGGTTCACAGTTGTGGTCTTCTCTTCTTATAGGCAGAAGTTTGGATCCCCGAAATCAGCTCCGCACCACTTTGAACTCCTCTTCGTTTTTTTTTTCTTTTGGGACACATGATTTCTGGAAAAACTGAAGAATTATTTTGATGAGTTTTAGGAGAACCAGTCTCTTGCGAAGGTTGGGAAGACCTCAGTAGAGACTTCACATTGGGGGTCACTTAAGGTTGTGCTGGCAAATCAGCCAAGATGAAAATTAAGATGGTAACGATAGAAGATGGCTCCATCTCCGGGGATCCACAAAGTTTTCTAAAGATAGTGCCAATCCAGTGCCCCTTTGGGTGAATCTTCTCCTGTCAGTATATCAAACCAGGTCACTTACCAAGGCTCTCTTTTAGGCCGCCAGCAGCACATGACAGCTCTCACTGTCTAGAAAGATAAAGGAGGGAGAAGTATTTCTGAAAAAGACAGCGCTTTGGCTTGGAAGCGCCTTGTAGCTGAGACGACCACCAGCCCACGTGCCGTGAAGAGAGCAGGCCCCAGGGTCAACAAGCACAGTCTGCTCTCTGATGATCTCCTCATCCTGCCTACTGAGACAGGAAGTGTCCATTATAAGACAAAGATGCCCATTTGTCTCGTAAAATATAAGGAATCGCAGATGGAGGATGACAGATGATCCTGTTTATAGAATAATGGAGCAGTCTGCACCTCATGTGATGGGTCCAGCCGCCTAGCAAAAAAGGGGACAATCCGGAGCTCAAGGTCTTATGTCTGTTATATTGTTTTCCTAAAGGATAGCAGGAGCCAGTAGCAGATAATTTGTGACAACTTAAACATAGGAGGGCACAAAAAGGTTGTCACTTCCCTCTCGAAACATCCAAGGATGGATGTAGCTTTGAGGTGGACAACACTGTAATCTGGGTCAGAACAATGATACCCACCACCACCAGTACCCAGTCACAAATGTCAGAGTAGGCCCCACGGAGTGAAAGTAATCAGGTTGTCACTTCCCTCCCGAAACTTCCAAGAATGGATGTAGCTTAGAGGTGGACAACACTGTAACTTGGGTCAGGTCAATTGTACCTGCCACCTCCAGGACCCAGAACCCAGTCACAAATGTCAAAGTAAGCCCCATGGAGTAGAAGTTATCAAAGTTAGCGATGTCCTTAGACAGGGCCACAGGTATTCATAACCTAAGGTGACTGTGTGATGGAGGTCTCCATGGTGAGTGTCATATGTTATATTCCCATTAATGCGCACAGCTGCATAGCTATACGGGAACTATTCTCAGCTCAGCCCCAACACTTTGGAAGATGTGAGGAGGAGGCTCCACTTGTTAACAGAGGGTGGCTAGATCCCAAAACTCCCAACGACCAAATATAATCAAGAAGGATCCTGGTAGCTGATGTACAGTTTCTCTGCAGCACCCCCAGAGGTGAAATTAAGCATTACACAATTCAGATTGAAAACTGGTTTGTCCTTATAATACTAGGATGTCCTACTCCTCCAGAATGGCTGACTTTGTAGCTCTTTTTCAAATTCAGCTGAATTCACTGATTTCTGGGAACGACCTACTATCTAATGTGTATCTGGCCCAATTCCTGGGGGAAAGAAAAATCAAGCATACTTGACTTAAACCAGTATTTGGTCGACAACCATAATAGATGATGATCCCAAATAGGTTTTCCCCTCAAAATTTCTTAAAAGGGTATCAGAAAATGGTCCTCCTAAAACAACGCGTTTCACAACCCTCCTTTTAGGCAATATCCCAAGATCTGATGTAGTTAAAGGAGTTTTCGGAGACTTGAAAATTTATGGCCTATCCTTAGGTTTGGTGACTCCTGTCGATCACCTGATTGAAGATAATTAGGGGAGGGCCTAGCGTCTGACTTCCAGTGTCTGATATTGATTGGCTGTCCTAATTTTTTCAGTCCTCGAAAACAGGACTGGGCGATTTTTCGTTTTTGTTTTTTTTCTTCCCCCTCTTCCAAGAGTCATACATTTTTTTTTTTTTTTTCTGCCAACGTACCCGAATTGGGGCTCTTTTTTGTTGTAAATTTTATTTTAATTTTTCTTTTATATATTGCAATACAGCTGGATACAGATGCGAAATCACGGTCTCTTGTCGGCTTCCCCTGGCTACGGTTCAGGCTCATCTCCCCCAATTACGTCACACGTCTGGAAGGACACAGACAGGAGGGACGGATATTTTTTAGGGTGAAATGCTCCATGAGAAATCCCTTTTACAAGTCTCAGTTAACACGTAAAGGGGGGTATACCGCTCTTGTCAGACAGAGAGCCGTGTTCTCTCTGCTACACGCGTCCTTGGACAAAACAATAATGGAAAAGCTTCTGAACGCAGCCGCCAATGATGCGCTGATTGTCTCATTGTGATGGTACCGAGGGATCCCACTTACTGGCAGACGCCTGATTTCTATCTACAAAAGGATGGAAATAAAGACCGCGTTACACCGATACAAGGGCTGGGATTCCCAGGGAGGAATCCTGCTTTTGTTTTTTTTTTCTATAAATCTGCAATTTCCATGCATAAAGGGATTTTCTGTTTTTTGGAAAACCCTTGTTACCCGACGCAGTTTGGTTTTCCTCTCCGGGTCCAGCGCTAAATCTCTGCCTGTGATTGTTGTTTTCTGCAGTGCTGAGGTTACTCATCCAATCAGTGAGCCCCTGTATCTATATATACAGTAGAGGGGCTACTGCTCCTCCAATCTGCTGGGGTCTTAAAGGTTGGAACCCCACCGATCATACGTTGATGGGCCTCTACTGAAAATGGTCCATTGATGTTAAAGTCTTAAAGGGATTACAAATTATCACCTACGACCAGGATAGGTTCTAAGTTTGTAATTGTTGAAAGTCACTCCAATTGGACCCCCATCAAGCACAAGAAAAAGGGTCCAAAATTCCCCATTCAAATGGAGCAGCGGTTAAGCTGGATATAGCCAAGCACTGTACTCCTCTATCTCTGTCAGCCTCATACCTAACGAATAGAGTGGCAACGCAACTCTCAATCCACTTGAATTGCAGATACTGGACCCCGATTTTTGGGATCCCACTGACTATGAACTTATACAAACTTATGATTGAGGCTTAAAGGAGTTTCATCTTGGCAGCCTATTTGGGCATATGGACCGTTGTAAAAGAGGTTCAGACTCGTGGGACCTCTCGGTGAGTCACACTCAGAAGCCGCTAACGAGTCTCTCTATGTGGTGGTGATTTTAGCGACTTCATGTGATACCACATCTTACCTGTAGTGGCCACTGCAGGAGAACTGAACAGCCCATGATTAATTCCGCTAACAAAATCAGGCTGTGTTCACATCTGCTTTTTAGTTTCCATTCAAAAATGCCATGCCAACAATTTCCTATAAATTACTTTAATTTAGGGCTCTTTCATATTAAAGGAAATTTGTTATTGATTTTGGACCCCCCCATGTCCAAAAAGAATACATGTCTGTGTAGGTCTTTAATATATACAGTAATGGAAACCTGCATGGCCCCAAAGCAAAACTCCAGGACTAAGACCATTCTGAGACCTAAAATGCGTTGGAGTCGGACCATAGGCCAACAAATGCATCAGACTTTACATTATTCTTCGCCCCCTATGCCACCCTCCTCTCTATTCGAATGACAGCTTCACCTTCTGCTATATTAGACCTTTTAATGGTGGGGAGCGGAGTTGTCAATCAAAGTCAGAAAGGTAACTCTGGGCGGGGAATAATGAAGAAAGCGGATGCCTGTGTCCTGTATTGGTCCGCCTCCCATTCACTTCCAGCCTCATTTGCATACGCATTAAAAATGAGCTTACTCAGCATCGGAGCAGCGCTTTGGGGCCATAAAGGTATCGATTATTTTCATGACCTACACAGCCATTTATTCTGTTGGTGTGGGGATTCCCTTTTAAAGGGTTTTCTTCCTGGTCTTATTAATCTGATTTTTCATAAAAACTAAGTTGCAGAAACAGTCTTACCTCCTAGTATTAGGTTTTTTTTTTCTTCCTTCACTTTGTCTCAATCAATCGTTTACCTTCAAACACCTGTAATATGCGTAGTCCTGGTTTTATTAATCAGATTTTCCATAAAACTACGTTAAGGGAACATTTTTGCAGTCATCCTTACAATTTTGTTGTGTCTCAGTATTAATATTTGGGTCAGACCATTGTCAGTCGTAGCCTTGCTGGGTGGTGTGTTTGCTGTGTGTTCTGATAATTTGATCTTTGTTGCCAGACCTCGGATTTGCCTTTGACTATTCGTTTGCCTTATCCCTTTTGTCTTTGTACTGTCCTGGCATTTGACCTTAGACATCTTGACTTCCTCGCCTCACGGCTTGTCTGTGAGAAGTGACTCAACGTCACAGGTGAAAAGGATAATGACGCTGGATTGTGACAGAAGGCAAAATTCACGCTCTCCCAATTACCCATAAGAAGACGAGTAGCTGTGAAATGACTGGTTCGGACTTATTAATCAGATTTTTCGTAAAACTTAAAACAAACAAGTTCATGTCTAAGAAGTTGCAGTTTGAAATGCATTGGTGACCTTTGAATGGGGGCTGGGTTGTCTTTGTAAATTTTGTCACATTTTATATATATGGACTAATTAACTTTTATCGAGCGGTGAAGGCCGATTTGTAAAATTGGTAAAAATACAAATTAAAGTAAAAGAAAAAAACAAATACATGAGGCAGGAAAACTGTAATGATGATGCGAAAATTGTTTTTGAAATGTAATTTTACGAAAAATCTGATTAATAAAAACGAACCAGACATATAACCGATCACCTTATGGGTAATTGGAAGGAGGTGAAAGAGATGTTGATGCCGAATTGTGACGGAAGACACACAAAAAAAGAAAAATATTAATACTAGGAGGCAAGAAAATTAGAAGGAGGACCACAAGTTGTTTCTAAATTTTAGTTGCATAAAAAATCTGATTAATAAAACCATGGGACCAGGACTAAGAACTTGTAGTTCGAAACGCGTTGGTGAATCTATAACTGTTGAGACTTCGTGTAGATTTTATATATATGGAGTAATAAAATTTCAGGATTTTTTTTTTTCAATTTGAGCTGTGAAATAGAAAAATTGTAATGATAATAGAAAATTGTTTCTGAAACGTAATTTTGAAAAAAAAATCTGATTAATAAAACCAAACCAGATCCTCATCTTTTTATGGGTAATTGGGAGAAGACAAAAGGGCTAATGAAGCTGAACTGCAACGGAATACAAAAAAAGAGAAAAATATTAATACTAAGAAACAAGAAACTTAGTAGAAATTGTTTCTAAAAAGTTAATTGCACAAAAAATCTGATTAATAAAACCATGGAACCATGACTAAGAACTTGTATTTCGAAACGTGTTGGTGGATCTCTGACTTTTGAGACCCCGTGAAGATTTTATGTATATGGACTAATAAAGTTTTTGGGATTTTTTTCCATATCAGCTGTGAAGCCGGGTTTGTGCAGTTGTTGAATTTGTTTCGACGTACTCGGGCTGTCTCCTGCGTTCCGGCTACATGCAGTGAACGAGGAGTTTTCAGTGTGAGCCAATGATTGCGTATGGATAATGAAGCCAAGCCGCGACGGAATACAAAAAGAAGATGAAGAATATTAATACTAGGAGGCAAGAAAAGTTGCACAAAAAAAAAATCTGATTAATAAAACCATGGAACCATGACTAAGAACTTGTATTTCGAAACGCGTTGGTGTCTCTCTGACTTTTGAGACTTTGTGAAGTTTTTATATATATAAACTAATAAACTTTTTGGATTTTACTCCATTTGAGCTGGTGAATTTGTCTCGGCGCACTCGGGCTACGTGCAGGGAAGGAGACTTTTTCGGCGTCAGCCGGTGATTACCTATGGACTTTTTTTTTTGTATGTTTGTCACAATATCCCTTTCACCTTCAAAACATTTGTAATCGGTCTGGTCTTAGTCCTATTAATCAGATTTTTGGTTAAAACTAAATCTCAGGAACAATTTTCGTTGCTGTTTTACGTCAATATCCCTTTCATCTAATGCCAATTACTCATGAGAAGATGACTATCTGTTACATTTCTGGCTCTGGTCTTATTAATCAGATTTTTTTTGTGAAACTTAATTTCAGGAACGCTTTCCATCATCCTTACAAGTCTGGTGTTTCGTTGATGTTCTTTATCCCTTTCATCTCCTGCCTATTACCCATAAAGAGATGACTTTATGGTTTCTGCCTTATTAATCAGATTTATCGTAGAACTGAAGTTTCATAAACTTTTTTTTTTTGCATTTTTATTGCAATTTAATGTCAATTTGCCTCTCACCTTCTCCCTTTTACTCACTAGAGGATGAACATTGTAATTTTACAGAAGATACACACGTCTGCTCCGTTCCCTTCCCCCACCCCACTCTCAACACAGACGGAAAGTGTAAAGGAGGGGGAGTGTTGGGACCAAATCAATGTAGGGGGGAGAGGTGTCACTGATAACAGCAGAATATATTGTATATACATCCACTATGTGTCTGCTGGGAGAAGAGACAGAAGAGGAGCTGTCTGCTAATGTGACTCTGCTGCTAATGACAATGTGGAGGCCCCAGTATCTCCACCTCTGATGTGCGGCCTGTCCTTAACTCCTTCCGGACCCTCTTCTCCTTCCACTGTCAGGATAGTGCCTACTACTCGCCTGAGAGCTGTCTGGTCCCCTGTATGATGAGAAACTCTGCTTATGGTGCATGAGAGATATGGAAATAATTTGTGTTGTGGTCTAGAGCTGCACTGACAATTTTGAAGGCTTCAGAGCTGAAATCTAGCATTTCTCTGAAATTTACATGTTTAGGGATCACTACAGGATCAGTAATGTATGTACACAGTGACTGCACCAGCAGAATAGTGAGTGCAGCTCTGGAGTATAATACAGGATGTAACTCAGGATCAGTAATGTAATGTATGTACACAGTGACTGCACCAGCAGAATAGTGAGTGCAGCTCTGGAGTATAATACAGGATGTAACTCAGGATCAGTAATGTAATGTATGTACACAGTGACTGCACCAGCAGAATAGTGAGTGCAGCTCTGGAGTATAATACAGGATGTAACTCAGGATCAGTAATGTAATGTATGTACACAGTGACTGCACCAGCAGAATAGTGAGTGCAGCTCTGGAGTATAATACAGGATGTAACTCAGGATCAGTAATGTAATGTATGTACACAGTGACTGCACCAGCAGAATAGTGAGTGCAGCTCTGGAGTATAATACAGGATGTAACTCAGGATCAGTAATGTAATGTATGTACACAGTGACTGCACCAGCAGAATAGTGAGTGCAGCTCTGGAGTATAATACAGGATGTAACTCAGGATCAGTACAGGGTCAGTAATGTAATGTATGTACACAGTGACTTCACCAGCAGAATAGTGAGTGCAGCTCTGGAGTATAATACAGGATGTAACTCAGGATCAGTACAGGGACAGTAATGTAATGTATGTACACAGTGACTGCACCAGCAGAATAGTGAGTGCAGCTCTGGAGTATAATACAGGATGTAACTCAGGATCAGTAATGTAATGTATGTACACAGTGACTGCACCAGCAGAATAGTGAGTGCAGCTCTGAAGTATAATACAGGATGTAACTCAGGATCAGTACAGGATCAGCAATGTAATGTATGTACACAGTGACTGCACCAGCAGAATAGTGAGTGCAGCTCTGGAGTATAATACAGGATGTAACTCAGGATCAGTAGAGGATCAGTAATCTATGTACACAGTGACTGCACCAGCAGAATAATGAGTGCAGCTCTGGAGTATAATACAGGATGTAACTCAGGATCAGTAATGCAATGTATGTACACAGTGACTGGACCAGCAGAATAGTGAGCGCAGCTCTGGAGTATAATACAGGATGTAACTCAGGATCAGTACAGGATCAGTAATGTAATGCATGTACACAGTGACTGCACCAGCAGAATTGTGAGCGCAGCTCTGGAGTATAATACAGGATGTAACTCATGATCAGTAATGTAATGTATGTACACAGTGACTGCACAAGCAGAATAGTGAGTGCAGCTCTGGAGGATAATACAGGATGTAACTAAGGATCAGTAATGTAATGTATGTACACAGTGACTGCACCAGCAGAATAGTGAGTGCAGCTCTGGAGTGTATAATACAGGATGTAACTCAGGATCAGTACAGGGTCAGTAATGTAATGTATGTACACAGTGACTGCACCAGCAGAATAGTGAGTGCAGCTCTGGAGTATAATACATGATGTAACTCAGGATCATTAATGTAATGTATGTACACAGTGACTGCACCAGCAGAATAGTGAGTGCAGCTCTGGAGTATAATACAGGATGTAACTCAGGATCAGTAATGTAATGTATGTACACAGTGACTGCACCAGCAGAATAGTGAGTGCAGCTCTGGAGTATAATACAGGATGTAACTCAGGATCATTAATGTAATGTATGTACACAGTGACTGCACCAGCAGAATAGTGAGTGCAGCTCTGGAGTATAATACAGGATGTAACTCAGGATCAGTAATGTAATGTATGTACACAGTGACTGCACCAGCAGAATAGTGAGTGCAGCTCTGGAGTATAATACAGGATGTAACTCAGGGTCAGTAATGTAATGTATGTACACAGTGACTGCACCAGCAGAATAGTGAGTGCAGCTCTGGAGTATAATACAGGATGTAACTCAGGATCAGTAATGTAATGTATGTACACAGTGACTGCACCAGCAGAATAGTGAGTGCAGCTCTGAAGTATAATACAGGATGTAACTCAGGATCAGTAATGTAATGTATGTACACAGTGACTGCACCAGCAGAATAGTGAGTGCAGCTCTGGAGTATAATACAGGATGTAACTCAGGATCAGTAATGTAATGTATGTACACAGTGACTGCACCAGCAGAATAGTGAGTGCAGCTCTGAAGTATAATACAGGATGTAACTCAGGATCAGTACAGGATCAGCAATGTAATGTATGTACACAGTGACTGCACCAGCAGAATAGTGAGTGCAGCTCTGGAGTATAATACAGGATGTAACCCAGGATCAGTAATGTATGTACACAGTGACTGCACCAGCAGAATAATGAGTGCAGCTCTGGAGTATAATACAGGATGTAACTCAGGATCAGTAATGCAATGTATGTACACAGTGACTGCACCAGCAGAATAGTGAGTGCAGCTCTGAAGTATAATACAGGATGTAACTCAGGATCAGTACAGGATCAGCAATGT
Organism: Phyllobates terribilis; assembly: GCF_046119375.1. Classification (NCBI taxonomy): domain Eukaryota; kingdom Metazoa; phylum Chordata; class Amphibia; order Anura; family Dendrobatidae; genus Phyllobates; species Phyllobates terribilis. The sequence goes on along the minus strand of NW_027364032.1, from coordinate 276,236 downwards.
AATGTATGTACACAGTGACTGCACCAGCAGAATAGTGAGTGCAGCTCTGGAGTATAATACAGGATGTAACTCAGGATCAGTAATGTAATGTATGTACACAGTGACTGCACCAGCAGAATAGTGAGTGCAGCTCTGAAGTATAATACAGGATGTAACTCAGGATCAGTACAGGATCAGCAATGTAATGTATGTACACAGTGACTGCACCAGCAGAATAGTGAGTGCAGCTCTGGAGTATAATACAGGATGTAACCCAGGATCAGTAATGTATGTACACAGTGACTGGACCAGCAGAATAGTGAGTGCAGCTCTGGGGTATATACAGGATGCAACTCAGGATCAGTACAGAATCAATAATGTAATGTATGTACACAGTGACTGCACCAGCAGAATAGTGAGTGCAGCTCTGAAGTATAATACAGGATGTAACTCAGGATCAGTACAGGATCAGCAATGTAATGTATGTACACAGTGACTGCACCAGCAGAATAGTGAGTGCTGCTCTGGAGTATAATACAGGATGTAACTCAGGATCAGTAATGTAATGTATGTACACAGTGACTGCACCAGCAGAATAGTGAGTGCAGCTCTGGAGTATAATACAGGATGTAACTCAGGATCAGTACAGGGTCAGTAATGTAATGTATGTACACAGTGACTTCACCAGCAGAATAGTGAGTGCAGCTCTGGAGTATAATACAGGATGTAACTCAGGATCAGTACAGGGACAGTAATGTAATGTATGTACACAGTGACTGCACCAGCAGAATAGTGAGTGCAGCTCTGGAGTATAATACAGGATGTAACTCAGGATCAGTAATGTAATGTATGTACACAGTGACTGCACCAGCAGAATAGTGAGTGCAGCTCTGAAGTATAATACAGGATGTAACTCAGGATCAGTACAGGATCAGCAATGTAATGTATGTACACAGTGACTGCACCAGCAGAATAGTGAGTGCAGCTCTGGAGTATAATACAGGATGTAACTCAGGATCAGTAGAGGATCAGTAATCTATGTACACAGTGACTGCACCAGCAGAATAATGAGTGCAGCTCTGGAGTATAATACAGGATGTAACTCAGGATCAGTAATGCAATGTATGTACACAGTGACTGGACCAGCAGAATAGTGAGCGCAGCTCTGGAGTATAATACAGGATGTAACTCAGGATCAGTACAGGATCAGTAATGTAATGCATGTACACAGTGACTGCACCAGCAGAATTGTGAGCGCAGCTCTGGAGTATAATACAGGATGTAACTCATGATCAGTAATGTAATGTATGTACACAGTGACTGCACAAGCAGAATAGTGAGTGCAGCTCTGGAGGATAATACAGGATGTAACTAAGGATCAGTAATGTAATGTATGTACACAGTGACTGCACCAGCAGAATAGTGAGTGCAGCTCTGGAGTGTATAATACAGGATGTAACTCAGGATCAGTACAGGGTCAGTAATGTAATGTATGTACACAGTGACTGCACCAGCAGAATAGTGAGTGCAGCTCTGGAGTATAATACATGATGTAACTCAGGATCATTAATGTAATGTATGTACACAGTGACTGCACCAGCAGAATAGTGAGTGCAGCTCTGGAGTATAATACAGGATGTAACTCAGGATCAGTAATGTAATGTATGTACACAGTGACTGCACCAGCAGAATAGTGAGTGCAGCTCTGGAGTATAATACAGGATGTAACTCAGGATCATTAATGTAATGTATGTACACAGTGACTGCACCAGCAGAATAGTGAGTGCAGCTCTGGAGTATAATACAGGATGTAACTCAGGATCAGTAATGTAATGTATGTACACAGTGACTGCACCAGCAGAATAGTGAGTGCAGCTCTGGAGTATAATACAGGATGTAACTCAGGGTCAGTAATGTAATGTATGTACACAGTGACTGCACCAGCAGAATAGTGAGTGCAGCTCTGGAGTATAATACAGGATGTAACTCAGGATCAGTAATGTAATGTATGTACACAGTGACTGCACCAGCAGAATAGTGAGTGCAGCTCTGAAGTATAATACAGGATGTAACTCAGGATCAGTAATGTAATGTATGTACACAGTGACTGCACCAGCAGAATAGTGAGTGCAGCTCTGGAGTATAATACAGGATGTAACTCGGGATCAGTAATGTAATGTATGTACACAGTGACTGCACCAGCAGAATAGTGAGTGCAGCTCTGAAGTATAATACAGGATGTAACTCAGGATCAGTACAGGATCAGCAATGTAATGTATGTACACAGTGACTGCACCAGCAGAATAGTGAGTGCAGCTCTGGAGTATAATACAGGATGTAACCCAGGATCAGTAATGTATGTACACAGTGACTGCACCAGCAGAATAATGAGTGCAGCTCTGGAGTATAATACAGGATGTAACTCAGGATCAGTAATGCAATGTATGTACACAGTGACTGCACCAGCAGAATAGTGAGTGCAGCTCTGAAGTATAATACAGGATGTAACTCAGGATCAGTACAGGATCAGCAATGTAATGTATGTACACAGTGACTGCACCAGCAGAATAGTGAGTGCAGCTCTGGAGTATAATACAGGATGTAACTCAGGATCAGTAATGTAATGTATGTACACAGTGACTGCACCAGCAGAATAGTGAGTGCAGCTCTGAAGTATAATACAGGATGTAACTCAGGATCAGTACAGGATCAGCAATGTAATGTATGTACACAGTGACTGCACCAGCAGAATAGTGAGTGCAGCTCTGGAGTATAATACAGGATGTAACCCAGGATCAGTAATGTATGTACACAGTGACTGGACCAGCAGAATAGTGAGTGCAGCTCTGGGGTATATACAGGATGCAACTCAGGATCAGTACAGAATCAATAATGTAATGTATGTACACAGTGACTGCACCAGCAGAATAGTGAGTGCAGCTCTGAAGTATAATACAGGATGTAACTCAGGATCAGTACAGGATCAGCAATGTAATGTATGTACACAGTGACTGCACCAGCAGAATAGTGAGTGCTGCTCTGGAGTATAATACAGGATGTAACTCAGGATCAGTAATGTAATGTATGTACACAGTGACTGCACCAGCAGAATAGTGAGTGCAGCTCTGGAGTATAATACAGGATGTAACCCAGGATCAGTAATGTATGTACACAGTGACTGCACCAGCAGAATAATGAGTGCAGCTCTGGAGTATAATACAGGATGTAACTCAGGATCAGTAATGCAATGTATGTACACAGTGACTGGACCAGCAGAATAGTGAGCGCAGCTCTGGAGTATAATACAGGATGTAACTCAGGATCAGTAATGTAATGCATGTACACAGTGACTGCACCAGCAGAATTGTGAGCGCAGCTCTGGAGTATAATACAGGATGTAACTCATGATCAGTAATGTAATGTATGTACACAGTGACTGCACAAGCAGAATAGTGAGTGCAGCTCTGGAGGATAATACAGGATGTAACTAAGGATCAGTAATGTAATGTATGTACACAGTGACTGCACCAGCAGAATAGTGAGTGCAGCTCTGGAGTATAATACAGGATGCAACTCAGGATCAGTACAGAATCAGTAATGTAATGTATGTACACAGTGACTGCACCAGCAGAATAGTGAGTGCAGCTCTGAAGTATAATACAGGATGTAACTCAGGATCAGTACAGGATCAGCAATGTAATGCATGTACACAGTGACTGCACCAGCAGAATAGTGAGTGCAGCTCTGGAGTATAATACAGGATGTAACCCAGGATCAGTAATTTATGTACACAGTGACTGCACCAGCAGAATAATGAGTGCAGCTCTGGAGTATAATACAGGATGTAACTCAGGATCAGTAATGCAATGTATGTACACAGTGACTGGACCAGCAGAATAGTGAGCGCAGCTCTGGAGTATAATACAGGATGTAACTCAGGATCAGTACAGGATCAGTAATGTAATGCATGTACACAGTGACTGCACCAGCAGAATTGTGAGCGCAGCTCTGGAGTATAATACAGGATGTAACTCATGATCAGTAATGTAATGTATGTACACAGTGACTGCACCAGCAGAATAGTGAGTGCAGCTCTGGAGGATAATACAGGATGTAACTAAGGATCAGTAATGTAATGTATGTACACAGTGACTGCACCAGCAGAATAGTGAGTGCAGCTCTGGAGTATAATACAGGATGTAACTCAGGATCAGTACAGGATGAGTAATGTAATGTATGTACACAGTGACTGCACCAGCAGAATAGTGAGTGCAGCTCTGGAGTATAATACAGGATATAACTCAGGATCAGTACAGGATCAGTAATGTAATGTATGTACACAGTGACTGCACCAGCAGAATTGTGAGTGCAGCTCTGGAGTATAATACAGGCTGTAACTCAGGATCAGTAATGTAGTGTATGTACACAGTGACTGCACCAGCAGAATAGTGAGTGCAGCTCTGGAGTATAATACAGGATGTAACTCAGGATCAGTAATGTAATGTATGTACACAGTGACTGCACCAGCAGAATAGTGAGTGCTGCTCTGGAGTATAATACAGGATGTAACTCAGGATCAGTAATGTAAGGTATGTACACAGTGACTGCATCAGCAGAATAGTGAGTGCAGCTCTGGAGTGTAATACAGGATGTAAGTAAGGATCAGTAATGTAATGTATGTACACAGTGATTGCACCAGCAGAATAGTGAGTGCAGCTCTGGAGTATAATACAGGATGTAACTCAGGATCAGTAATGTAATGTATGTACACAGTGACTGCACCAGCAGAATAGTGAGTGCAGCTCTGGGGTATAATACAGGCTGTAACTCAGGATCAGTAATGTAATGTATGTACACAGTGACTACACCAGCAGAATAGTGAGTGCAGCTCTGGAGTATAATACTGGATGTAACTCAGGATCAGTAATGTAATGTATGTACACAGTGACTGCACCAGCTGAATAGTGAGTGCTGCTCTGGAGTATAATACAGGATGTAACTCAGGATCAGTAATGTAATGTATGTACACAGTGACTGCACCAGCAGAATAGTAAGTGCAGCTCTGGAGTATAATACAGGCTGTAACTCAGGATCAGTAATGTAATGTATGTGCACAGTAACTGCACCAGCAGAATAGTAAGTGCAGCTCTGGAGTATAATACAGGCTGTAACTCAGGATCAGTAATGTAATGTATGTACACAGTAACTGCACCAGCAGAATAGTGAGTGCAGCTCTGGAGTATAATACAGGATATAACTCAGGATCAGTATAGGATCAGTAATGTAATGTATGTACACAGTGACTGCACCAGCAGAATAGTGAGGATGTTAGTCCTCCCCTATCACGGTGTGAATGTCGATGTATATTTGGCTCATACAGGGCTGTATACCTCTGTGGACCCCTCTCTGTGACGTGTCTATGACCTGTATGGCTGGGAGTCTGATGATTTGGCTCCTTCTTTCTCATACATGGTTCGGGGCTCTGGCTTCCCATGAATAGTTCACACTGCGGCACCGTCTTGTAGGGAACGTTCCCGGCAGCGATGCGGTGCTGGCGCGCTCGGCCCTGTACACACTGTAGCATTAGCCGCATGTATCGGGCTATGACTAAAGCCGGTGTTGACGCGGTGTCTTTCCAATGTCTGGCTGGCTCCCCTCCATATACAGTGCCGTCCTCATACATAGTTTACGCTGCAGCCAAGTAACTGGCGAGCGCTCGGTGCATGTGGATTATAGGGTGAATCTCGGGTCAGGACAGCCGTGTGCTGCAGAAAACACTGGAGGCGGCAGATATCGCACATGCCGGGAGCTGTAACCCATGGCAACAAGCCACCGCTGCTGTCACACCCGGACAGGAGATGGGGCTGGATGTAATAGTGACGAAACTAATCAGGGTTAATTGTTTTGGAGATAAGCAGCACAGAATATCTCCGGCAGCCCCTTATCCTTGTATTTAAAGGGGCAGTCTCATGACAAACATTGAGAGCAAATCACATATTCACTGACAGCAAGCAGAGATATTGAAATGGAGAGGAACCGGGAAAAGAAATACGTGAAGGAGTTTATTAAAAGCGTCCGAGAGAAAAACTTTTCTTTGTTTACCACAGTAACCAATCACAGCGCAGCTTTCATTTCTCACTAGGCTGGTAGAAAATGGAAGCTGCACTGTGTTTCTATGATGCCCATAGCAACCAATCACAGTGCGGCTTACTTTTCCCACAGTGCTTTTGAAAGATGAAAGCTGCGCTGTGATTGGTTTCTATAGGCATCACTGACCCTCCTAGGAGTTTTTATCATTCCTGTTTCCGCTCAGACTCCACGGCTGTGATAAGTAGGGTCCGCCATTACTGGGACGTCACGTGTCCGGAGGACCGAGCCCCGCTCATACACTCCGCGGACGGACGCACAAGTGGTTAGCACTGCGGCCTTGCAGCTTTGGGGTCCTGGATTCAAATCCCACCAAGGACAACATCTGCAAGGAGTTTGTATGTTCTCCCTGTGTTTCCGTGGGTTTCCTCCGGGTTCTCCGGTTTTCTCCCACATTCCAAAGACATACTGATAGGGAATGTAGATTGTGAGCCCCGATGGGGACAGTGGTGATGATGTCTGTAAAATTGTCTGAATTGTAAAGCGCTGCGGAATATGTTGGCTCTATATAAATAAAAAGATTATTATTTATCAAGTCACATCATCTGTTATGTATCTCTCTGTCTATCTATTATCCATTATCTATTATCTATCTATTATATATGATCTATCTATTACAGTGGTGGCCAAAAGTATTGGCACCCGTGCAGTTCTGTCAGATAATACTCAGTTTCTTCCTGAAAATGATTGCAATCACAAATTCTTTGGTATTATTATCTTCATTTAATTTTCTTGCAAGGAAAAAAACACAAAAGAGAATGAAGCAAAAATCAAATCATTGATCATTTCACACAAAACTCCAAAAAAGGGCCGGACAAAAGTATTGGCACCCTCAGCCTAATACTTGGTTGCACAACCTTTAGCCAAAATAACTGCGAACAACCGCTTCCGGTAACCATCAATGCGTTTCTTACAATGCTCTGCTGGAATTGTAGACCATTCTTCTTTGGCAAACTGCTCCAGGTCCCTGATATTTGAAGGGTGCCTTCTCCAAACTGCTATTTTGAGATCTCTCCACAGGTGTTCTATGGGATTCAGGTCTGGACTCATTGCTGGCCACCTTAGAAGTCTCCAGTGCTTTCTCTCAAACCATTTTATAGTGCTTTTGGAAGTGTGTTTTGGGTCATTGTCCTGCTGGAAGACCCATGACCTCTGAGGGAGACCCAGCTTTCTCACACTGGGCCCTACATTATGCTGCAAAATTTGTTGGTAGTCTTCAGACTTCATAATGCCATGCACACGGTCAAGCAGTCCAGTGCCAGAGGCAGCAAAGCAACCCCAAAACATCAGGGAACCTCCGCCATGTTTGACTGTAGGGACCGTGTTCTTTTCTTTGAATGCCTCTTTTTTTTTCCTGTACACTCTATGTTGATGCTTTTTCCCAAAAAGCTCTACTTTTGTCTCATCTGACCAGAGAACATTCTTCCAAAACGTTTTAGGCTTTCTCAGGTAAGTTTTGGCAAACTCCAGCCTGGCTTTTTTATGTCTCGGGGTAAGAAGTGGGGTCTTCCTGGGTATCCTACCATACAGTCCTTTTTCATTCAGATCCCGACGGATAGTACGGGTTGACACTGTTGTACCCTCGGACTGCAGGGCAGCTTGAACTTGTTTGGATGTTAGTCGAGGTTCTTTATCCACCATCCGCACAATCTTGCGTTGAAATCTCTCTTCAATTTTTCTTTTCCGTCCACATCTAGGGAGGTTAGCCACAGTGCCATGGGCTTTACACTTCTTGATGACACTGCGCACGGAAGACACAGGAACATTCAGGTCTTTGGAGATGGACTTGTAGCCTTGAGATTGCTCATGCTTCCTCACAATTTGGTTTCTCAAGTCCTCAGACAGTTCTTTGGTCTTCTTTTCTCTATGCTCAATGTGGTACACACAAGGACACAGGACAGAGGTTGAGTCAACTTTAATCCATGTTAACTGGCTGCAAGTGTGATTTAGTTATTGCCAACACCTGTTAGGTGCCACAGGTAAGTTACAGGTGCAGTTAATTACACGAATTAGAGAAACATCACATGATTTTTCAAAGGGTGCCAATACTTTTGTCCACCCCCTTTTTTAGGTTTGGTGTGGAATTATATCCAATTTGGCTTTAGGACAGTTCTTTTTGTGTTTTTTCATTGAAGACAAATTAAATGAAGATAAGACCAAAGAATTTGTGATTGCAATCATTTTCAGGAAGAAACTGAGTATTATCTGACAGAATTGCAGGGGTGCCAATACTTTTGGCCACCACTGTATTATCTATTAATCTATTATCTATCTATTATCTTTCTATTATCTATCTATTATCTGTCTACAGTTGAAACCAGAAGTTTACAATGGCACCAAATACTAATGAAATGTATGGAAACTTCTGACTTTGCAGTAAGTAATAAAAATGCCTTAAAACATTCTCTCTCTCTCATTATTCTGGCATTTGGCAAATATTAAAAATTATGGTAATTATGGTAATGATGGTAATCCTAATTGACCTAAAACGGGAAAGGTTTATTCTGATTTCATGTCAGATATTGAGAAAAACATGCAGATGTGTCTTTTTATATAGTGTATGGAAACTCCTGGTCTCAACTGTATCTATCTATCTATCTATCTATCTATCTATCTATCTATCTATCTATTATTATTATTTATTTATTTATATAGCGCCATTGATTCCATGGTGCTGTACATAAGAAAGGGTTACATACCAAATACAGATATCACTTACAGTAAAGAACTAACAATGATAGACTGGTAAGGAGGGAAGAGGACTCTGCTCTTGCGGGCTTACATTCTACAGGAGTGGGGAGGAGACAGTAGGTTGGGGGGTTGCAGTAGCTCCCATGTTGTTGAGGAGGCAGCAGGGTCATGGCAGGCTGTAGCTTTCTTGAAGAGATGGGTTTTCAGGTTCCGTCTGAAGGATCCGGATGTGGCAGATGATCGGACGTGTTGAGGCACAGAATTCCATAGGACGGGGGATATTCGGGAGAAATCTTGAAGGCGATTGGGTGAGGAATGAATAAGTGTGGAGAAGAGAAGGAGGTCTTGGGAGGACCGGAGATTACGTGAGGGAATATATCGGGAGATTAGTTCAGAGATGTATGGAGGAGAGAGGTTATGGATGGCTTTGTAGGTCAGTGTTAGTAGTTTGAACTGGATGCGCTGGGGAAATGGGAGCCAGTGAAGGGATTTGCAAAGGGGGGTAGCAGAGGAGTAGCGAGGCGAGAGATAGACCAGTTGGGCAGCAGAGTTGAGGATGGACTGGAGGGGTGCGAGAGTGTTAGCAGGGAGGCCACAGAGGAGGATGTTGCAATAGTCGAGGCGGGAGATGATGAGGGCATGCACAAGCAGTTTAGTAGATTGAGGGTTGAGGAAAGCACAGAGTCTGAAAATATTTTTGAGCTGGAGGCGACAGGAGGTGGCGAGAGCTTGGATGTGGGGTTTGAAGGACAGGGCAGAGTCAAGGGTTACTCCGAGGCAGCGGATTGCCGGCACAGGGGAAAGAGTGATGTCATTTATTGTGATAGAAAGATCAGGTGGGGAAGATATGTGAGATGGGGGAAAGATAATGAGTTCAGTTTTGTCCGCATTGAGCTTGAGGTAGCGGGAGGAGGAGAAGGAGGATATGGCTGATAGACATGCTGGGATTCTGAACAGCACAGAGGTGACGTCTGGGCCAGAGAGGTAGATCTGGGTGTCATCAGCGTACAGATGGTACTGGAAGCCATAGGATTTTATGAGCTGTCCCAGGCCAAGGGTATAGATTGAGAAGAGTAGGGGTCCTAGGACAGGGCCTTGAGGGACTCCAACAGAGAGGGAGCGGGGTGAGGAGGTAGCGTGGGAGTGGGAGACACTAAATGTGCTGTTAGAAAGGTATGAGGAGATCCAGGATAGGGCAAGGGCTTTGACGCCGAAGGAAGAGAGGATCTGTAGTAGAAGGCCGTGGTCAACTGTGTCGAAGGCAGAGGACAGGTCAAGAAGAAGGAGTACAGAGAATTGTCTGTTAGCTTTGGCTGTAAGTCATTGGTGATTTTGGTAAGGGCAGTTTCGGTGGAATGGTGGGGGCGGAAGCCGGATTGTCGGTTGTCGAAGAGAGAGTTAGATGAGAGGTGGGAGGAAAGTTCAGCGTGAACGTGTTGCTCAAGGAGTTTGGAGGCAAATGGGAGCAGCGATATGGGGCGGTAGCTGGACAAGGCGGATGGGTCAAGGTATGACTCTATCCGCATTTAGTCTCGAGCCTCACTATAGATATATAATAGATAGATAATAAATAATAGATATATAATAGATAAAAGAAAATAGATACATAGATAATAGATGATAGATAATATATAGATGATAGATAATAGATAGATAATATATATATAATAGATAGATAATAGATGATAGATAATAGATAGATGATAGATAGATAATAGATAGATGATAGATACATAAGAGATAGATGATAGATAATAGATAGATAATAGATAGATGATATATAGATAATAGATAAAAGAAAATAGATAGATAGATAATAGATGATAGATAATATATAGATGATAGATAATAGATAGATGATAGATAATAGATAGATAATATATATATATAATAGATAGATAATAGATGATAGATAATAGATAGATGATAGATAATAGATAGATAATATATATATAATAGATAGATAATAGATGATAGATAATAGATAGATGATAGATGATAGATAGATAATAGATGATAGATAATATATAGATGATAGATAGATGATAGATAATAGATAGATGATAGATAGATGATAGATAATAGATAGATGATAGATAGATAGATAATAGATAGATAATAGATAGATAGATGATAGATAATAGATAGATGATAGATAGATAGTACATAGATATTAGATGTATATATATAGATAATGCCCAGCAGCTCTTCTATCCTGTGATTGTGGTGACTGCACTTTCTGTACATATTTCTGGCGCGCCCCTCTAACTCCCGGGTTGTAGAGGACATGCTGGGCGCAGACCCCGGTGACCCGCCGCTCGGAGCAGTAATTACTGGGCTGTCTCGGTTCCATGTGCGCCGATTCACTCTATATTTTCCTCTCCATAACACGGCGGCGGTGAGGAGATAATGAGCAGCCGGCGATTACACATCAGATGTGGCGGCCATACTGTATAATACAGTGGGGTTAACTCCTTCACTGCTGCACATCCACTGCATCCCGAAATACCCAGGCACCGTGGCGTGTGAGGAGCGTGGGCGGCATCAGATATCACTGCGAGGCCCCCTGTCTTCTGTGTATGATCCTAAGTCCCCGGGGGAAGTCGTCTCCGGCCTCTTCGGCCATCAGTCTGGTGCGGAGGCCAATCCCGGTTGCCAGGGGCTAATGATAATTGGATGTGTGATTTATAATAGGATGTGTGTACGGGTAAGAGGATATAGATTCGGGTAAGAGGATAGAGGTAATCGGATGCCGGCCGCATCGGAGAAAGGAACCTGAGACCTTTCCATAGAAGTCACCGCCGCGCCGGCACCGGGTCCGAATCCATCTGATAGGATCCGAATTTATAGCCGGAGCCTGGTATTAATGTGATGTGCCCAGACGCCCCCAACTTTCGGGGTTCTGCAGCAGCTTCTGCTTGTTTTTCTACAATGTATCTGAGCATAGTCTAGACCGGATACAATGTATCCACTAAGCACAGGGCCAGCTGTTAGCTGGTGTATTCTACAATGTATCTGAGCATAGTCTAGACCGGATACAATGTATCCACTAAGCACAGGGCCAGCTGTTAGCTGGTGTATTCTACAATGTATCTGAGCATAGTCTAGACCGGATACAATGTATCCACTAAGCATAGGGCCAGCTGTTAGCTGGTGTATTCTACAATGTATCTGAGCATAGTCTAGACCGGTTACAATGTATCCACTAAGCACAGGGCCAGCTGTTAGCTGGTGTATTCTACAATGTATCTGAGCATAGTCTAGACCGGGTACAATGTATCCACTAAGCACAGGGCCAGCTGTTAGCTGGTGTATTCTACAATGTATCTGAGCATAGTCTAGACCGGTTACAATGTATCCACTAAGCACAGGGCCAGCTGTTAACTGGTGTATTCTACAATGTATCTGAGCATAGTCTAGACCGGATACAATGTATCCACTAAGCACAGGGCCAGCTGTTAGCTGGTGTATTCTACAATGTATCTGAGCATAGTCTAGACCGGGTACAATGTATCCACTAAGCACAGGGCCAGCTGTTAGCTGGTGTACTCTACAATGTATCTGAGCATAGTCTAGACCGGATACAATGTATCCACTAAGCACAGGGCCAGCTGTTAGCTGGTGTATTCTACAATGTATCTGAGCATAGTCTAGACCGGTTACAATGTATCCACTAAGCACAGGGCCAGCTGTTAGCTGGTGTATTCTACAATGTATCTGAGCATAGTCTAGACCGGATACAATGTATCCACTAAGCACAGGGCCAACTGTTAGCTGGTGTATTCTACAATGTATCTGAGCATAGTCTAGACCGGATACAATGTATCCACTAAGCACAGGGCCAGCTGTTAGCTGGTGTATTCTACAATGTATCTGAGCATAGTCTAGACCGGATACAATGTATCCACTAAGCACAGGGCCAGCTGTTAGCTGGTGTATTCTACAATGTATCTGAGCATAGTCTAGACCGGATACAATGTATCCACTAAGCACAGGGCCAGCTGTTAGCTGGTGTATTCTACAATGTATCTGAGCATAGTCTAGACCGGATACAATGTATCCACTAAGCACAGGGCCAGCTGTTAGCTGGTGTATTCTACAATGTATCTGAGCATAGTTTAGACCGGATACAATGTATCCACTAAGCACAGGCCAGCTGTTAGCTGGTGTATTCTACAATGTATCTGAGCATAGTCTAGACCGGATACAATGTATCCACTAAGCACAGGGCCAGCTGTTAGCTGGTGTATTCTACAATGTATCTGAGCATAGTCTAGACCGGATACAATGTATCCACTAAGCACAGGGCCAGCTGTTAGCTGGTGTATTCTACAATGTATCTGAGCATAGTCTAGACCGGATACAATGTATCCACTAAGCACAGGGCCAGCTGTTAGCTGGTGTATTCTACAATGTATCTGAGCATAGTCTAGACCGGATACAATGTATCCACTAAGCACAGGGCCAGCTGTTAGCTGGTGTATTCTACAATGTATCTGAGCATAGTCTAGACCGGATACAATGTATCCACTAAGCACAGGGCCAGCTGTTAGCTGGTGTATTCTACAATGTATCTGAGCATAGTCTAGACCGGATACAATGTATCCACTAAGCACAGGGCCAGCTGTTAGCTGGTGTATTCTACAATGTATCTGAGCATAGTCTAGACCGGGTACAATGTATCCACTAAGCACAGGGCCAGCTGTTAGCTGGTGTATTCTACAATGTATCTGAGCATAGTCTAGACCGGGTACAATGTATCCACTAAGCACAGGGCCAGCTGTTAGCTGGTGTATTCTACAATGTATCTGAGCATAGTCTAGACCGGGTACAATGTATCCACTAAGCACAGGGCCAGCTGTTAGCTGGTGTATTCTACAATGTATCTGAGCATAGTCTAGACCGGATACAATGTATCCACTAAGCACAGGGCCAGCTGTTAGCTGGTGTATTCTACAATGTATCTGAGCATAGTCTAGACCGGGTATAATGTATCCACTAAGCACAGGGCCAGCTGTTAGCTGGTGTATTCTACAATGTATCTGAGCATAGTCTAGACCGGGTACAATGTATCCACTAAGCACAGGGCCAGCTGTTAGCTGGTGTATTCTACAATGTATCTGAGCATAGTCTAGACCGGGTACAATGTATCCACTAAGCACAGGGCCAGCTGTTAGCTGGTGTATTCTACAATGTATCTGAGCATAGTCTAGACCGGATACAATGTATCCACTAAGCACAGGGCCAGCTGTTAGCTGGTGTATTCTACAATGTATCTGAGCATAGTCTAGACCGGATACAATGTATCCACTAAGCACAGGGCCAGCTGTTAGCTGGTGTATTCTACAATGTATCTGAGCATAGTCTAGACCGGGTACAATGTATCCACTAAGCACAGGGCCAGCTGTTAGCTGGTGTATTCTACAATGTATCTGAGCATAGTCTAGACCGGATACAATGTATCCACTAAGCACAGGGCCAGCTGTTAGCTGGTGTATTCTACAATGTATCTGAGCATAGTCTAGACCGGATACAATGTATCCACTAAGCACAGGGCCAGCTGTTAGCTGGTGTATTCTACAATGTATCTGATCATAGTCTAGACCGGGTACAATGTATCCACTAAGCACAGGGCCAGCTGTTAGCTGGTGTATTCTACAATGTATCTGAGCATAGTCTAGACCGGGTACAATGTATCCACTAAGCACAGGGCCAGTTGTTAGCTGGTGTATTCTACAATGTATCTGAGCATAGTCTAGACCGGATACAATGTATCCACTAAGCACAGGGCCAGCTGTTAGCTGGTGTATTCTACAATGTATCTCAGCATAGTCTAGATCGGGTACAATGTATCCACTAAGCACAGGGCCAGCTGTTAGCTGGTGTATTCTACAATGTATCTGAGGATAGTCTAGACCGGATACAATGTATCCACTAAGCACAGGGCCAGCTGTTAGCTGGTGTATTCTACAATGTATCTGAGCATAGTCTAGACCGGATACAATGTATCTACTAAGCACAGGGCCAGCTGTTAGCTGGTGTATTCTACAATGTATCTGAGCATAGTCTAGACCGGGTACAATGTATCTACTAAGCACAGGGCCAGCTGTTAGCTGGTGTATTCTACAATGTATCTGAGCATAGTCTAGACCGGGTACAATGTATCCACTAAGCACAGGGCCAGCTGTTAGCTGGTGTATTCTACAGTGTATCTGAGCATAGTCTAGACCGGGTACAATGTATCCACTAAGCACAGGGCCAGCTGTTAGCTGGTGTATTCTACAATGTATCTGAGCATAGTCTAGACCGGGTACAATGTATCCACTAAGCACAGGGCCAGCTGTTAGCTGGTGTATTCTACAATGTATCTGAGCATAGTCTAGACCGGATACAATGTATCCACTAAGCACAGGGCCAGCTGTTAGCTGGTGTATTCTACAATGTATCTGAGCATAGTCTAGACCGGATACAATGTATCCACTAAGCACAGGGCCAGCTGTTAGCTGGTGTATTCTACAATGTATCTGAGCATAGTCTAGACCGGTTACAATGTATCCACTAAGCACAGGGCCAGCTGTTAGCTGGTGTATTCTACAATGTATCTGAGCATAGTCTAGACCGGGTACAATGTATCCACTAAGCACAGGGCCAGCTGTTAGCTGGTGTATTCTACAATGTATCTGAGCATAGTCTAGACCGGTTACAATGTATCCACTAAGCACAGGGCCAGCTGTTAACTGGTGTATTCTACAATGTATCTGAGCATAGTCTAGACCGGATACAATGTATCCACTAAGCACAGGGCCAGCTGTTAGCTGGTGTATTCTACAATGTATCTGAGCATAGTCTAGACCGGGTACAATGTATCCACTAAGCACAGGGCCAGCTGTTAGCTGGTGTACTCTACAATGTATCTGAGCATAGTCTAGACCGGATACAATGTATCCACTAAGCACAGGGCCAGCTGTTAGCTGGTGTATTCTACAATGTATCTGAGCATAGTCTAGACCGGTTACAATGTATCCACTAAGCACAGGGCCAGCTGTTAGCTGGTGTATTCTACAATGTATCTGAGCATAGTCTAGACCGGGTACAATGTATCCACTAAGCACAGGGCCAGCTGTTAGCTGGTGTATTCTACAATGTATCTGAGCATAGTCTAGACCGGTTACAATGTATCCACTAAGCACAGGGCCAGCTGTTAACTGGTGTATTCTACAATGTATCTGAGCATAGTCTAGACCGGATACAATGTATCCACTAAGCACAGGGCCAGCTGTTAGCTGGTGTATTCTACAATGTATCTGAGCATAGTCTGGACCGGGTACAATGTATCCACTAAGCACAGGGCCAGCTGTTAGCTGGTGTATTCTACAATGTATCTGAGCATAGTCTAGACCGGATACAATGTATCCTCTAAGCACAGGGCCAGCTGTTAGCTGGTGTATTCTACAATGTATCTGAGCATAGTCTAGACCGGATACAATGTATCCACTAAGCACAGGGCCAGCTGTTAGCTGGTGTATTCTACAATGTATCTGAGCATAGTCTAGACCGGTTACAATGTATCCACTAAGCACAGGGCCAGCTGTTAGCTGGTGTATTCTACAATGTATCTGAGCATAGTCTAGACTGGATACAATGTATCCTCTAAGCACAGGGCCAGCTGTTAGCTGGTGTATTCTACAATGTATCTGAGCATAGTCTAGACCGGATACAATGTATCCACTAAGCACAGGGCCAGCTGTTAGCTGGTGTATTCTACAATGTATCTGAGCATAGTCTAGACCGGTTACAATGTATCCACTAAGCACAGGGCCAGCTGTTAGCTGGTGTATTCTACAATGTATCTGAGCATAGTCTAGACCGGGTACAATGTATCCACTAAGCACAGGGCCAGCTGTTAGCTGGTGTATTCTACAATGTATCTGAGCATAGTCTAGACCGGTTACAATGTATCCACTAAGCACAGGGCCAGCTGTTAACTGGTGTATTCTACAATGTATCTGAGCATAGTCTAGACCGGATACAATGTATCCACTAAGCACAGGGCCAGCTGTTAGCTGGTGTATTCTACAATGTATCTGAGCATAGTCTAGACCGGATACAATGTATCCACTAAGCACAGGGCCAGCTGTTAGCTGGTGTATTCTACAATGTATCTGAGCATAGTCTAGACCGGTTACAATGTATCCACTAAGCACAGGGCCAGCTGTTAGCTGGTGTATTCTACAATGTATCTGAGCATAGTCTAGACCGGATACAATGTATCCACTAAGCACAGGGCCAGCTGTTAGCTGGTGTATTCTACAATGTATCTGAGCATAGTCTAGACCGGATACAATGTATCCACTAAGCACAGGGCCAGCTGTTAGCTGGTGTATTCTACAA
Organism: Phyllobates terribilis; assembly: GCF_046119375.1. NCBI lineage: Eukaryota > Metazoa > Chordata > Amphibia > Anura > Dendrobatidae > Phyllobates > Phyllobates terribilis. Next base: position 259,028 of record NW_027364032.1, on the reverse strand, counting down.
TGTATCTGAGCATAGTCTAGACCGGATACAATGTATCCACTAAGCACAGGGCCAGCTGTTAGCTGGTGTATTCTACAATGTATCTGAGCATAGTCTAGACCGGATACAATGTATCCACTAAGCACAGGGCCAGCTGTTAGCTGGTGTATTCTACAATGTATCTGAGCATAGTCTAGACCGGATACAATGTATCCACTAAGCACAGGGCCAGCTGTTAGCTGGTGTATTCTACAATGTATCTGAGCATAGTCTAGACCGGTTACAATGTATCCACTAAGCACAGGGCCAGCTGTTAGCTGGTGTATTCTACAATGTATCTGAGCATAGTCTAGACCGGATACAATGTATCCACTAAGCACAGGGCCAGCTGTTAGCTGGTGTATTCTACAATGTATCTGAGCATAGTCTAGACCGGATACAATGTATCCACTAAGCACAGGGCCAGCTGTTAGCTGGTGTATTGTGAAATGTATCTGATCATAGTCTAGACCGGGTACAATGTATCCACTAAGCACAGGGCCAGCTGTTAGCTGGTGTATTCTACAATGTATCTGAGCATAGTCTAGACCGGGTACAATGTATCCACTAAGCACAGGGCCAGCTGTTAGCTGGTGTATTCTACAATGTATCTGAGCATAGTCTAGACCGGATACAATGTATCCACTAAGCACAGGGCCAGCTGTTAGCTGGTGTATTCTACAATGTATCTGAGCATAGTCTAGACCGGGTACAATGTATCCACTAAGCACAGGGCCAGCTGTTAGCTGGTGTATTCTACAATGTATCTGAGCATAGTCTAGACCGGATACAATGTATCCACTAAGCACAGGGCCAGCTGTTAGCTGGTGTATTCTACAATGTATCTGAGCATAGTCTAGACCGGATACAATGTATCCACTAAGCACAGGGCCAGCTGTTAGCTGGTGTATTCTACAATGTATCTGAGCATAGTCTAGACCGGTTACAATGTATCCACTAAGCACAGGGCCAGCTGTTAGCTGGTGTATTCTACAATGTATCTGAGCATAGTCTAGACCGGATACAATGTATCCACTAAGCATAGGGCCAGCTGTTAGCTGGTGTATTCTACAATGTATCTGAGCATAGTCTAGACCGGTTACAATGTATCCACTAAGCACAGGGCCAGCTGTTAGCTGGTGTATTCTACAATGTATCTGAGCATAGTCTAGACCGGGTACAATGTATCCACTAAGCACAGGGCCAGCTGTTAGCTGGTGTATTCTACAATGTATCTGAGCATAGTCTAGACCGGTTACAATGTATCCACTAAGCACAGGGCCAGCTGTTAACTGGTGTATTCTACAATGTATCTGAGCATAGTCTAGACCGGATACAATGTATCCACTAAGCACAGGGCCAGCTGTTAGCTGGTGTATTCTACAATGTATCTGAGCATAGTCTAGACCGGGTACAATGTATCCACTAAGCACAGGGCCAGCTGTTAGCTGGTGTACTCTACAATGTATCTGAGCATAGTCTAGACCGGATACAATGTATCCACTAAGCACAGGGCCAGCTGTTAGCTGGTGTATTCTACAATGTATCTGAGCATAGTCTAGACCGGTTACAATGTATCCACTAAGCACAGGGCCAGCTGTTAGCTGGTGTATTCTACAATGTATCTGAGCATAGTCTAGACCGGATACAATGTATCCACTAAGCAAAGGGCCAGCTGTTAGCTGGTGTATTCTACAATGTATCTGAGCATAGTCTAGACCGGATACAATGTATCCACTAAGCACAGGGCCAGCTGTTAGCTGGTGTATTCTACAATGTATCTGAGCATAGTCTAGACCGGATACAATGTATCCACTAAGCACAGGGCCAGCTGTTAGCTGGTGTATTCTACAATGTATCTGAGCATAGTCTAGACCGGATACAATGTATCCACTAAGCACAGGGCCAGCTGTTAGCTGGTGTATTCTACAATGTATCTGAGCATAGTCTAGACCGGATACAATGTATCCACTAAGCACAGGGCCAGCTGTTAGCTGGTGTATTCTACAATGTATCTGAGCATAGTTTAGACCGGATACAATGTATCCACTAAGCACAGGCCAGCTGTTAGCTGGTGTATTCTACAATGTATCTGAGCATAGTCTAGACCGGATACAATGTATCCACTAAGCACAGGGCCAGCTGTTAGCTGGTGTATTCTACAATGTATCTGAGCATAGTCTAGACCGGATACAATGTATCCACTAAGCACAGGGCCAGCTGTTAGCTGGTGTATTCTACAATGTATCTGAGCATAGTCTAGACCGGATACAATGTATCCACTAAGCACAGGGCCAGCTGTTAGCTGGTGTATTCTACAATGTATCTGAGCATAGTCTAGACCGGATACAATGTATCCACTAAGCACAGGGCCAGCTGTTAGCTGGTGTATTCTACAATGTATCTGAGCATAGTCTAGACCGGATACAATGTATCCACTAAGCACAGGGCCAGCTGTTAGCTGGTGTATTCTACAATGTATCTGAGCATAGTCTAGACCGGATACAATGTATCCACTAAGCACAGGGCCAGCTGTTAGCTGGTGTATTCTACAATGTATCTGAGCATAGTCTAGACCGGGTACAATGTATCCACTAAGCACAGGGCCAGCTGTTAGCTGGTGTATTCTACAATGTATCTGAGCATAGTCTAGACCGGGTACAATGTATCCACTAAGCACAGGGCCAGCTGTTAGCTGGTGTATTCTACAATGTATCTGAGCATAGTCTAGACCGGGTACAATGTATCCACTAAGCACAGGGCCAGCTGTTAGCTGGTGTATTCTACAATGTATCTGAGCATAGTCTAGACCGGATACAATGTATCCACTAAGCACAGGGCCAGCTGTTAGCTGGTGTATTCTACAATGTATCTGAGCATAGTCTAGACCGGGTATAATGTATCCACTAAGCACAGGGCCAGCTGTTAGCTGGTGTATTCTACAATGTATCTGAGCATAGTCTAGACCGGGTACAATGTATCCACTAAGCACAGGGCCAGCTGTTAGCTGGTGTATTCTACAATGTATCTGAGCATAGTCTAGACCGGGTACAATGTATCCACTAAGCACAGGGCCAGCTGTTAGCTGGTGTATTCTACAATGTATCTGAGCATAGTCTAGACCGGATACAATGTATCCACTAAGCACAGGGCCAGCTGTTAGCTGGTGTATTCTACAATGTATCTGAGCATAGTCTAGACCGGATACAATGTATCCACTAAGCACAGGGCCAGCTGTTAGCTGGTGTATTCTACAATGTATCTGAGCATAGTCTAGACCGGGTACAATGTATCCACTAAGCACAGGGCCAGCTGTTAGCTGGTGTATTCTACAATGTATCTGAGCATAGTCTAGACCGGATACAATGTATCCACTAAGCACAGGGCCAGCTGTTAGCTGGTGTATTCTACAATGTATCTGAGCATAGTCTAGACCGGATACAATGTATCCACTAAGCACAGGGCCAGCTGTTAGCTGGTGTATTCTGCAATGTATCTGATCATAGTCTAGACCGGGTACAATGTATCCACTAAGCACAGGGCCAGCTGTTAGCTGGTGTATTCTACAATGTATCTGAGCATAGTCTAGACCGGGTACAATGTATCCACTAAGCACAGGGCCAGTTGTTAGCTGGTGTATTCTACAATGTATCTGAGCATAGTCTAGACCGGATACAATGTATCCACTAAGCACAGGGCCAGCTGTTAGCTGGTGTATTCTACAATGTATCTCAGCATAGTCTAGATCGGGTACAATGTATCCACTAAGCACAGGGCCAGCTGTTAGCTGGTGTATTCTACAATGTATCTGAGGATAGTCTAGACCGGATACAATGTATCCACTAAGCACAGGGCCAGCTGTTAGCTGGTGTATTCTACAATGTATCTGAGCATAGTCTAGACCGGATACAATGTATCTACTAAGCACAGGGCCAGCTGTTAGCTGGTGTATTCTACAATGTATCTGAGCATAGTCTAGACCGGGTACAATGTATCTACTAAGCACAGGGCCAGCTGTTAGCTGGTGTATTCTACAATGTATCTGAGCATAGTCTAGACCGGGTACAATGTATCCACTAAGCACAGGGCCAGCTGTTAGCTGGTGTATTCTACAGTGTATCTGAGCATAGTCTAGACCGGGTACAATGTATCCACTAAGCACAGGGCCAGCTGTTAGCTGGTGTATTCTACAATGTATCTGAGCATAGTCTAGACCGGGTACAATGTATCCACTAAGCACAGGGCCAGCTGTTAGCTGGTGTATTCTACAATGTATCTGAGCATAGTCTAGACCGGATACAATGTATCCACTAAGCACAGGGCCAGCTGTTAGCTGGTGTATTCTACAATGTATCTGAGCATAGTCTAGACCGGATACAATGTATCCACTAAGCACAGGGCCAGCTGTTAGCTGGTGTATTCTACAATGTATCTGAGCATAGTCTAGACCGGTTACAATGTATCCACTAAGCACAGGGCCAGCTGTTAGCTGGTGTATTCTACAATGTATCTGAGCATAGTCTAGACCGGGTACAATGTATCCACTAAGCACAGGGCCAGCTGTTAGCTGGTGTATTCTACAATGTATCTGAGCATAGTCTAGACCGGTTACAATGTATCCACTAAGCACAGGGCCAGCTGTTAACTGGTGTATTCTACAATGTATCTGAGCATAGTCTAGACCGGATACAATGTATCCACTAAGCACAGGGCCAGCTGTTAGCTGGTGTATTCTACAATGTATCTGAGCATAGTCTAGACCGGGTACAATGTATCCACTAAGCACAGGGCCAGCTGTTAGCTGGTGTACTCTACAATGTATCTGAGCATAGTCTAGACCGGATACAATGTATCCACTAAGCACAGGGCCAGCTGTTAGCTGGTGTATTCTACAATGTATCTGAGCATAGTCTAGACCGGTTACAATGTATCCACTAAGCACAGGGCCAGCTGTTAGCTGGTGTATTCTACAATGTATCTGAGCATAGTCTAGACCGGGTACAATGTATCCACTAAGCACAGGGCCAGCTGTTAGCTGGTGTATTCTACAATGTATCTGAGCATAGTCTAGACCGGTTACAATGTATCCACTAAGCACAGGGCCAGCTGTTAACTGGTGTATTCTACAATGTATCTGAGCATAGTCTAGACCGGATACAATGTATCCACTAAGCACAGGGCCAGCTGTTAGCTGGTGTATTCTACAATGTATCTGAGCATAGTCTGGACCGGGTACAATGTATCCACTAAGCACAGGGCCAGCTGTTAGCTGGTGTATTCTACAATGTATCTGAGCATAGTCTAGACCGGATACAATGTATCCTCTAAGCACAGGGCCAGCTGTTAGCTGGTGTATTCTACAATGTATCTGAGCATAGTCTAGACCGGATACAATGTATCCACTAAGCACAGGGCCAGCTGTTAGCTGGTGTATTCTACAATGTATCTGAGCATAGTCTAGACCGGTTACAATGTATCCACTAAGCACAGGGCCAGCTGTTAGCTGGTGTATTCTACAATGTATCTGAGCATAGTCTAGACTGGATACAATGTATCCTCTAAGCACAGGGCCAGCTGTTAGCTGGTGTATTCTACAATGTATCTGAGCATAGTCTAGACCGGATACAATGTATCCACTAAGCACAGGGCCAGCTGTTAGCTGGTGTATTCTACAATGTATCTGAGCATAGTCTAGACCGGTTACAATGTATCCACTAAGCACAGGGCCAGCTGTTAGCTGGTGTATTCTACAATGTATCTGAGCATAGTCTAGACCGGGTACAATGTATCCACTAAGCACAGGGCCAGCTGTTAGCTGGTGTATTCTACAATGTATCTGAGGATAGTCTAGACCGGTTACAATGTATCCACTAAGCACAGGGCCAGCTGTTAACTGGTGTATTCTACAATGTATCTGAGCATAGTCTAGACCGGATACAATGTATCCACTAAGCACAGGGCCAGCTGTTAGCTGGTGTATTCTACAATGTATCTGAGCATAGTCTAGACCGGATACAATGTATCCACTAAGCACAGGGCCAGCTGTTAGCTGGTGTATTCTACAATGTATCTGAGCATAGTCTAGACCGGATACAATGTATCCACTAAGCACAGGGCCAGCTGTTAGCTGGTGTATTCTACAATGTATCTGAGCATAGTCTAGACCGGATACAATGTATCCACTAAGCACAGGGCCAGCTGTTAGCTGGTGTATTCTACAATGTATCTGAGCATAGTCTAGACCGGATACAATGTATCCACTAAGCACAGGGCCAGCTGTTAGCTGGTGTATTCTACAATGTATCTGAGCATAGTCTAGACCGGTTACAATGTATCCACTAAGCACAGGGCCAGCTGTTAGCTGGTGTATTCTACAATGTATCTGAGCATAGTCTAGACCGGATACAATGTATCCACTAAGCACAGGGCCAGCTGTTAGCTGGTGTATTCTACAATGTATCTGAGCATAGTCTAGACCGGATACAATGTATCCACTAAGCACAGGGCCAGCTGTTAGCTGGTGTATTCTGAAATGTATCTGATCATAGTCTAGACCGGGTACAATGTATCCACTAAGCACAGGGCCAGCTGTTAGCTGGTGTATTCTACAATGTATCTGAGCATAGTCTAGACCGGGTACAATGTATCCACTAAGCACAGGGCCAGCTGTTAGCTGGTGTATTCTACAATGTATCTGAGCATAGTCTAGACCGGATACAATGTATCCACTAAGCACAGGGCCAGCTGTTAGCTGGTGTATTCTACAATGTATCTCAGCATAGTCTAGATCGGGTACAATGTATCCACTAAGCACAGGGCCAGCTGTTAGCTGGTGTATTCTACAATGTATCTGAGCATAGTCTAGACCGGATACAATGTATCTACTAAGCACAGGGCCAGCTGTTAGCTGGTGTATTCTACAATGTATCTGAGCATAGTCTAGACCGGATACAATGTATCTACTAAGCACAGGGCCAGCTGTTAGCTGGTGTATTCTACAATGTATCTGAGCATAGTCTAGACCGGGTACAATGTATCTACTAAGCACAGGGCCAGCTGTTAGCTGGTGTATTCTACAATGTATCTGAGCATAGTCTAGACCGGGTACAATGTATCCACTAAGCACAGGGCCAGCTGTTAGCTGGTGTATTCTACAGTGTATCTGAGCATAGTCTAGACCGGGTACAATGTATCCACTAAGCACAGGGCCAGCTGTTAGCTGGTATATTCTACAATGTATCTGAGCATAGTCTAGACCGGGTACAATGTATCCACTAAGCACAGGGCCAGCTGTTAGCTGGTGTATTCTACAATGTATCTGAGCATAGTCTAGACCGGATACAATGTATCCACTAAGCACAGGGCCAGCTGTTAGCTGGTGTATTCTACAATGTATCTGAGCATAGTCTAGACCGGATACAATGTATCCACTAAGCACAGGGCCAGCTGTTAGCTGGTGTATTCTACAATGTATCTGAGCATAGTCTAGACCGGTTACAATGTATCCACTAAGCACAGGGCCAGCTGTTAGCTGGTGTATTCTACAATGTATCTGAGCATAGTCTAGACCGGGTACAATGTATCCACTAAGCACAGGGCCAGCTGTTAGCTGGTGTATTCTACAGTGTATCTGAGCATAGTCTAGACCGGTTACAATGTATCCACTAAGCACAGGGCCAGCTGTTAACTGGTGTATTCTACAATGTATCTGAGCATAGTCTAGACCGGGTACAATGTATCCACTAAGCACAGGGCCAGCTGTTAGCTGGTGTATTCTACAATGTATCTGAGCATAGTCTAGACCGGGTACAATGTATCCACTAAGCACAGGGCCAGCTGTTAGCTGGTGTATTCTACAATGTATCTGAGCATAGTCTAGACTGGATACAATGTATCCTCTAAGCACAGAGCCAGCTGTTAGCTGGTGTATTCTACAATGTATCTGAGCATAGTCTAGACCGGGTACAATGTATCCACTAAGCACAGGGCCAGCTGTTAGCTGGTGTATTCTACAATGTATTTGAGCATAGTGTAGACTGGATACAATGTATCCTCTAAGCACAGGGCCAGCTGTTAACTGGTGTGTCTGCATGTCCAGTTCACTGACTGTAAGCAGAGATCTTGAAAACGGTGACTATTAAAAAGTTGTAGAACTTTTTTAACTGAATAAGTATTTTTTTAGAGAGTTGAACAAAATGATTCACAAGACTCTGATCGAAGGGAAAAGTCAGTAGTCCGCGGCTGCTGGACCAGGGTCCTGCCCTACGATCCTCCATCCTCTTCTGATTACTAGGCCTGGCATGATGTCATTGCTGTGACACGATGCAGACATGACATCACGCCGTGCTTAATAAGCAAGGGACGCTGGCAGGTAGAAGGAGGTTTGAGGGATTCTGGTCCGATGGCCATGGACTACACCGACGTGGATGCTGGAGTATACCTCTGCCCTGCAATCCTCCACTCTCCTCTGGGGTGATGTCATCGTTGTGACGCGATGCAGATATGACGTCTGAGGGAGATAGCCGAGAACTGTACTCGACAGTCCCATAGACAATGAATGGAGCAAATCCATTTTCTCCAAGGTTCCACTGCCCCTATCTGGGGATCATTGGAGGTCCCTTACATCAGGTCCCCAAGACTCAGCAAGTTATCTCCTATCACATAGATAGGGGAAAACTAGAATTTTTGGGCATAACCCTTTAAGGAGACTAAATCCATATAATAAGGTACTTTGGGAAGATATAAGACGTGTGGGCACAGCCATCAGTAGAAATTTTTGGCCCCCTTCTCGGCATATGGTCAGTAGAGGGAACAGTATAGAAAGTGTAGGGCACCGTCATGGGCACCAGGTTTGCTCCTCATCACCTATAAATAAACAAGTCAATTTCATTTTGGAAGTGGAGTGTCATGGTGCCACTGGTGGGTAGTGGGTGCTGAACCACTCAGGTATTTGGGCCTCTTGTTTGCCAGGGCCCCTCACAGCACCACATGCTGATGGCAGCCCTGGATAAGGAGAGTGTGCTCCATGCAGTTTACAAATGTGACTCTCCTCTCCGACTGTTAGAAAACTACGAGTCCCAGTGCGTCCCTGCGGTTTATCCTGCACTATAGAGCAGCCGCCTGATATCTGAAGATGAGAGTGGAATTGATAGAACCAGATAGGATTGTGAAACAAACCCCCGTGGGGAAGGGGGAGGGAGAGGATTGTAAAATTTAGGTGCCAAAAATCCCCAAGCCAGGCAATTCCGGCAGCAAAGAGGCTTAGAGGAATTGCTATGCAAATCTTAAACACCACTGAGAGTAAAGCCCAGTAAATCCCGGGCTACAGTAACCATTATCCCGTCCTCCCTCCTCCTCCTCCCGTCACTTAGACCTGACTGTCACTGGGAGACCTCGCTGTCATCCAAGCTCAGATTGGTCTCCTTACAAGACCCCGGAGTGAATGCACGGTGTCACCCTCTAAGCCCATCATGTTCAGCCCCCTACATTACTGAATATAGGGGGACGGGATGACCCACGTGGCGGAATGCTTAGCAGGCAAAGAGGATAAAGATTAATGTCTCCATGGCAACCATTCCGGGACTGAGCTAAGATGGGATGTGTGTTTCCTGACGAGAGCGATGCATGTAGAACCCGTGTGTCACATGAGGTGAGCGAGTTGCGTGTGCAGGTGTGCGGCACCCGTCACTCCCACCCAACCCACGAACGCAATTAAAACTTTCTTTCATTGCCCACAGGCTGTGCCCACTTATTCCAGAGCTGGAAGGAATCAAGGCACATACATATGGCAATGCAGCTTAGACATAGCAAAGATGAGTTTGTCATTTTGAGAGATACTGGCTTCATGAATAGAATTCCAGAACTACAATAGTGACATTTAGACAGTCCCCCCCCCTCCCATAAACATTTCATCAGGACTACTGCCGTGTATAAGGAGGCCTCACGACGCTCCGCTGATGTTGCGGTAAAGAAGGATTGGGCATTTAGATGGTCAATTAATGATCATTTTGCTTTGAGGGGAGATAAGCTATCACCAGAAGTGACTCGCAGTGCTTTACTCCACATTGAAAACACATCCACGCTCAGTCAAATCTATCATGCATGTGTATGGGAATAGTTGTCAGCCAAACAGGCTAGGTTTGGCAGAGTATCCAGGTGCTTTTAATGGAGTGACGGGAGTTAGCCGCTGACATACACCCCTGGAGGCAGCTTATTTCCTCAAAAAGCAAAAGGATTAAGTCTTGAAATTCAATATGGCTGATCTTTAACACCCCCCTCCCCCAATATAATCAGCTGCCAACTTTTATTGGCACTCTAAAACTAGTCTATTGTCCCACAAGTGGGGTGGGGCGTGGGGAATAATTTCAGGTCCTATCTCCCAGGATGAGCAGTGTTGTATAGCGTGTGTAATGACCCATAGCGGTACCATTACTAAAGGTCCCTATATACTATGAACTGTATTCGATTGGACTAGTTGACCTAATGTGTGTGAGGGATACTCAATAGATGATGTTAAGTAAAGAAGGCTTTGGCAGTCTAAATTTAAACTCCCAAAACTTCTGGTGCAAGATAAGCTGCTGCCAGAAATTTCAGGCAGTTGCTTACTCATCTCCTACATTAGAGAAAACATGGCCGAGCTGAGTGCTCATGTTTATGGGGAAGTTGGGAGAGGCAAGCATATAACCCACAGATTGTTAAGCTCCTAATACACTGACATCGACAATCACTGTTTTATCAGCAAGGATGTGGGATGCATAAATATTGTTGAGTGGCATGTGTCTTGACCCCATTGCGGTGCCATTACTAAGGCAAGGTCAGAGCTTGGTGCAGGTTTAACACATGGAAGAGCTGTCCACTATACCAGCCTGTAATGAGGGTCTACTGGGATGACCCCATATACAATACTATACAAAAATTTTAGGCGGGTGTAAAAAGAATGCTGCAAAGTAAGAATGCTTTAAAAATAGAAATGTCAATAGTTTATTTTTTTTTATCAATTAAAAAAGTGGAAAGTAAATAAACAAATGAGAAATCTAAATCACATCAGTATTTGGTGTGACTCCTGTTTGCCTTCATCAGTTCTAGCTACACTTGCAAAAAGTCAAGGATTTTGTAGGATTATAATCCGATGTTTAAGTGACCAATTATACCGAACAGGAGATAGTGATCATTTCATATGCAGGTTGAAACATAGTCATTAGCTGAAACAGAAACGGCTGTGTAGGAGGGTTGAAACTGGTTGAGGAACATACAAGCTCTGTTACAATGTTGAGGCTGTGGAAAATAGTTTCATGTCACATGTCAGACACCATGGGAAGGCTGAGCACAGGACAAGACACAAGGTAGTTATACTGCATCAGCAAGGTCTCTCCAAGGCAAAGATTTCTAATCAGATTGGGGGTTCAATTTGCGCTGTTCAAGCTCTTTTGAAGAAACAGCAATAAATTGGCAATTTTGTGGGTCGTAGACACAGTGGTCGCCGAAGGAAACTTAGTGCAGCAGATTTTAGACAAATTAAACTTAGTGCAGAGGAGGCTAGACAAAATCGGAAGATGTCCAGCAGTTCCATCAACTCAGAACTGGCAGCAACCACTGGCACCCAGCTACATCCATCTACCTTTTGAGAGGTCTGGCCAGAAGTCCTCTTTATGGAAGAATTGTAGCTAAAAGCCCCTAGACCTTCTACATGGAAACGAGGCCAACTGACCCAACATCAGAACTGAGGTGCAGAAAAATGGCAGCAGGTTCTCTAGGCCGATGAGCCAAAATGTGAAATATTTGGCTGTAGCAGAAGCCAATTGGTTCCCCGAAGGCTGGAGGGCGTCACAATCATGAGGGTCTGTAGAAGCAGTGGAGCACGGTGGGGAGTCCTGCAAGTTCATGGCTTCAATTCAGCAAATGGAGTTGGGGATTTAGTCAAGATTAATGGTGTCCTCAATGCTGAGAAATACAGACAGATACTCATCCATCTTGGAGACGTCTAAGATCTGGGATCAGTTCATCAAGATGTTTGGGACAATCTCCTACCGAGTTCCTTCACAAACTGTGTAGAAGAAGAAATGACGAAGGCAACGGGCGGCCACCAAATATTATATTTCTCTTTTGATCATTCACTTTGTGGTCCATATTCTCAAATCGGGACTATGGAATAAGGTTGACCATAAGGATCGTACCGGGGAAGGTCACCCCTAATTTTTTTTTACAGGGCTCCATAGCAAATACTCCATTACCCATAATGCATCTCGTGGATGATCCTCAGTCCTCATGTTTGCGGTATGATTGAACAAGCTGTAACGGGTCCGGGAGGCGGAACCTCTGAGCTACTATACAAGGGGGCGGCCCTTGTAAGGGAGCGGGTGGCAGTCTCTGGGTGAACGGACAGGGAGTTACGGCAAGTGATCAGGGCAGTCTCTGGGTAAGGGGTAGGTACGACCTGTGATGGCAGAGCCTCCGGGTAGGCTAGCAGGCAGATGGTAGATGTGTGCTCCCAGGTGAGCAAGCGAGAGTCTCTGGAATAGCAGGTGGTCACGGCACGTGACGGCGGAACCTCCGGGCTGGCAGGCAGGTAGGTAACGGAGAAGCGCTCCCAGGTGAGCGGGCAAGAGTCTCTGGAATAGCTGGTGGTCACCGCACGTGACAACGGGACCTCCGGGCTGGCAAGCAGGCAGGTAACGGAGATGCGCTCCCAGGTGAGCGGGCAAGAGTCTCTGAGATAGCTGGTGGTCACAGCACGTGACAACGGAGCCTCCGGGCTGGCAAGCAGGCAGATAACGGAGAAGCGCTCCCAGGTGAGCGGGCAAGCTGGTCCATAGACAGACTGACCGGAGTAGTAAGGCAGACCGTCGGACCTCAGGCAAGCAGGCAGGTAGCTGATATGCGCTCCCAGGTGAGCGGGCAGGCTGGTCCTTTAGACAGACTGACAGGAGTAGTAAGGCAGACCGTCGGACCTCAGACTGGCAGACAGGTAACAAGTATTCAGGCAGGAATCAGGCAGGTAACTGGCAGGTAACTAGCAGGAAACTGGCAGGAAACTGGCAGGTAACTGGCAGGTAACTGGCAACGGGACCTGAGGGCTGAAGCACAGGTGAGACACAGGTGCAAACAACATTGCTCGGGCACCTCCATTTTGGAGGAGGTGCCTTATATATGATGAAGTCCTCCGGCCATTGGCCGGGGACTCCTTAGGACGGCGCGCGCGGCCCCTTTAAGAGGAGGGGAGCGCGCGCGCGCGCGCCCTAAGCACAGGGGCCGGGAAGGAGCGCGCGCTGAGAGCAGAGCGGGAGGAGGACGCCGGGAAGGAGCGCGCGCTGACAGCAGAGCGGGGAGAGGACGCCGGGCACGGAGCAGAGCGGTGAGGGGAGCAGCGTCCCTGCCTAGCAGAGGGCAGGGACGCCAGCGCTACACAAGCCAATTACTACACTGGTGTATGCATCTTTTATTAGTATGGATTTTCCACTTCCATTATCCTATTGACTCCTCGGCCTACCTCTTATCATAATATGTCTCTTATAGATCCGTCCCTTTAAGAGCTCGTTAGTCTCCATTTCACCCTATTTATAGAGGGCTATGTTTAGATTATAATCTCTGCTCCGGTGATAATATAATCTCATTTCTCCCTATTACAGATACATCTGGGTTATATGTGCCCCTTCCCCGGATTTAATCTGCACAAGTGGAAAATAAGCCGTCGCCGCCGTCTAATTTTATTTGTGGCGTCGTCTATGGGTTTAAGTGCTTGTATACTCCCGACATCCTCCGCTGCCTACCGCGCCAAAGATCGGAGCACATGGGTACAGCGGCCATTCCTCCTAGGAGCACTTATCACTTTACGAAGAAGGTCGCTGACGTACATCCAGCTGTGCCTCTCCCCCACCGAAATCTTTCTATAAGGAGACCCCATATGGCACATGGTAGGTGGAGGGTCCTATTTTAAATTTTGCAACCTGGTACTTCAGGTTGCTCCGGCGACCCCCGTAATTTGCATTTTACGTGCTGCCACCACGACCATTTTTTTTCTTTCCTTCCTTCTGCATCCGATGTAACAGGTCCCCGCGTTCTGTCTGGTCGGAGATGCGACCAGATGTCCTCATGTTTAGCAGCTCGGCCCAATCTGTTCCCATTCTACCAGGCCCAAGAAAAGCAGGACACGGTTATCATGTCCGTTGTTCTTTTTGATGCTTCTCCCCCCTGCAGGAAGGACGGGAGGAGGAGGTGGGAGCCGAGAGCGTGCCCAGTCTAATGAAGGCCTTAATTGGATTTCCGCTGTGAGGCGTACCGAGGGAAGGCTGGATGGAACTGATATCATTGCCCCCCCATCTCCTCCTCGACGAGCTGCTTTAGGCAAGAAAACAGGACTAATAAGCCGTATATTGAAAGTAAAGAAGGATAGAAAATGTACTTTCTGCATGTGCCAACAACCAAGACTTTCGCTCCTTCTCCTCCTTCACCGGTGAAGCTTAAGCCTTTTTTTTTTTGCTATTTGGTGCTATTTAGCATCGCTGGGAAAATTGCCCACTAAACCTCTCAACGCTAAGAAGCTTTACAAGGCGCAGAAAAAAAAACTCAGCTCAGCGGAGACGTCATTGTTTCCCTTCTTTATTCCGCAGGTCCCAAATTGCCTTGTTACAAGAGTCATTGAGCCGATGAGATTTCGCAGCGTTTAAGCCTCCAGACCGGCAATCAGACGCCATCGAGATGGCCCTGGACGACGGCGGGAGGCTCTGAGTAGACCGTCATTCTGGGCGTGGGGTGGCCTCCTATGCAGAATGAAGGCGAACAAATTTTTGGGCAGGCCTGAAAAGATGTTTAAGTATACTTGACAACTCTCCCGGAACATCTTAGAGATTGCTAGAAAAAGAGAAGACCACCGGGACTACCGAAGTAGTTGTCCGAAACTTTTCGGAAACCTGCGGTTCAAGAGAACTTGGCGGAGCACTTTTAAAAGTGAGAATGAGGTTTGGCTACAGGCAAAAAAAATTTAGCCTTGCCAGAACTTTTTCACTTTCCCAAATCCCATCGGATCCCTTGTAGAAAGGATAGATGGTAATCGCTGACGGTTTTTGAAGGGATAGTTCAGTTTAAGAAACAAATTTCTACTCTATGTGGGGGATGTTAAGGATCCTCATCTCTTTTTCAAATTGACGAGGGATTACAAAGAGGATTCGCCGCAATATAAAGAAAAAAAACTCTTTGATTTGTAAGAGAACTGTGTAATACCTAATTTTTCCTGTGGTGGCGCTACAGGAATATAGAGTTCTTCCTGCCAAGTTTTTCTACCGATAACAGCTGATCGCTGGAGGAGGGGGGAGATAGAAATCAGCTCATTGTCAAAAGACCCTTCAAACAAGAAGGGATTTTCCAAGGCGAAAGAACTTTAGCTTTGCTGGATAGATTGGGGGTGGATGCGCAGGTTTCTCAATGGACGTCATCCAGCATCTGTATAATGAGAAAAGAATATATGGCCTTCATGGAAAATAGTTCAAGAAAATCTCCATCTTGGAGGAGGGCCTGAGCAAATAACAGCTGATCACTTTCCAACAAGTAGGGATTTTCCAAAGGGAAAGTTCTTTAACTTTGCTGTGTAGATTGGAGAAGGTTGTGCAGGTTTCTTAAAGGGCCGCATCTACTCATTAGCACCATAGCAGCTGTATAACGAGAAAGGTTAGTACGCCCTTCATGGAAAATAGTTCAAATTAAGTACCCGAAATTAAATTATACCAATGAGCGGATCAGCAATGGAAAATACGAGGAGAATCACCCGGCCTGCAGCTATCTAAGGCGTAGTCTCTTTGTGAAGTTGTGTGCTTTTTTGGGGGAATTTAACTCTTTCTGGTGCTTGGCTTGAGAAATCTGTAGCTTTCATACCCCTGTAAGGGCAATTTAGAGTGAGCGTTCCTTAGACAACACCCCCGCACAACCACCAATTTGGCCCATAGCCTTTCCCAATAGTGACACTGTAGTTCTGCATTCCTGAACCAAGGCCTTTCCGGGGACGGTGATGCAGAGGCAAAGAAGGGTTCGCGTAGGACTTGGGGATTAATCGCGATTTACGTGGTCAATTAACTTTGGGCAATGCTACTGATTTAGAGACTGGGCATAAAGTAATGAACCTTATGCAGGAGGTCAACATTTGCCAACGCATTGGTTGGAAATGAGTATGACGAGCTGCCAACGCGTGGTCTTTTGGCGCTACATTAACCATGATGGATCACGGGAGGAACATCCTAAAATGACTTGTTCCTCTGTGTCTTGTCAACCATGTTCGCGATAGGACACTTGCGCATCCTAAAGTCTGCACATACCAAATTCATGTAGTAGTTAGCATCTTTTGGTACTTATTACTCCATTAGACCTGCCAGACCTATAGGTACAAGCATCTGTCTGCTTTTCTATCAGCTTTTTTTTTTACTGAACTCACTTTTGTTCACTGCCTGCCCTGACCTTGTTTCAACTTCTCCCTTCTATCTTGACCTTGGCTTACATATGACTGCCCTCCAGTTCGCAGAATTCCTCTACAAATCTACTACTGCTCTTCAAGTTATTGGACAGCGGCCCAATGATGCCCTCCAAGAAAGTCCATACCACTTTCACATTTTAAGGGAAACAGATAATCCCTAAATTTAGGCTCCTCTGTTCTTGGGATTATTTGCTCATTTTTAGACCCCGCTCGACTGAGTGCTTCGCCAAATGATGAGTTGGAATTGACGTCAATGGGTCCCATTCGGAACTAAGCCTTTGAGCATTACCCCATTGCTTGGTGGTTCTGTATCAGTATGTGACCTGAGTCTTCAGCCCTCGATGGCCAGTGGGTGACCAAGTCCAATTTTGTAGTATCTATGTTTTTTTTTTGTGAGCCCACAGGCTTCAATTTATTAGTCCCGCTCCTTACATCATCATTTAGAGCCTGTAGGTAATAACATAAATGTCCTATATTGATTTATTGATCCCATCGGGGCCTCATGTATCAAATCTGTCTTTAAGGGAAAAGGACCAATCTCAGGTATTGCAACTGATCAATATCCACGAGTCCACGTCATTTCTGATTGGTTGCAGCTGGCATTAAGGCCACTATTTCTCTGAGACCATTATAATGATCAATCAGTATATTATTAATCATTGACGAGAGTCTGAACCAATTGGGACTAATTTCCTTGATGTGAAAGCCTCGGTAATTAATTAGTTGAGGTCTCGGGTCATTAAAACTGTCATGGACGCACATATATATTTTAGCTGATAGGATAATGATCAGAGGGAGAAGCAGACCCCGGCCTAAGAAAGGGTAGAAAAAAAACCATTGGGTGCTACCAGATGTCAAGATGCTGGACTCATTACAAGATGAGTAGGAACCCCTGAGGGTGGCAGGACCATAGTAGATTTGTGATCATTGGGTTTCTGAACTCTGGGATAATTACAAACTTGGTAACAGTTGGTTTCTAAGAATTGGGACAAGCACATATTAGAAATTGGTGGGTTTCTGGCATTTGGGACCACCACAGACTTGGAATAGGGATGATTCTGGTATTGGGGACAACCACAGACTCGGGACCAGCAGGTTTCTGAGAATTGGGAACATAAGCTTTTGTTCGGTTTGTTTCTACTATGTGATACCATAGCGTTGAGACCGGTTTAGTTCAACCACTTGGAACCAAGACTTGGGATCAATATACACTGCTCAAAAAAATAAAGGGAACAGTGAAATAACCCCTCCTAGATCTGAATGGATGAAATATTCTCATTGAATACTTTGTTCTGTACAAAGTTGAATGTGCTGACAACAAAATCACACAAAAATCATAAATGGAAATCACATTTATTAACCAATGGAGGCCTGGATTTGGAGTCACCCCCAAAATTAAAGTGGAAAAACCCACTACAGGCTGATCCAACTTTGATGTAATGTCCTTAAAACAAGTCACAATGAGGCTGAGTATTGTGTGTGGCCTCCACTTGCCTGTATGACCTCCCTACAACGCCTGGACATGCTCCTGATGAGGCTGAGTATTGTGTGTGGCCTCCACGTGCCTGTATGACCTCCCTACAACGCCTGGGCATGCTCCTGATGAGGCTGAGTATTGTGTGTGGCCTCCATGTGCCTGTATGACCGCCCTACAACGCCTGGGCATGCTCCTGATGAGGCTGAGTATTGTGTGTGGCCTCCACGTGCCTGTATGACCTCCCTACAGCGCCTGGGCATGCTCCTGATGAGGCTTAGTATTGTGTGTGGCCTCCATGTGCCTGTATGACCTCCCTACAACGCCTGGGCATGCTCCTGATGAGGCTGAGTATTGTGTGTGGCCTCCACGTGCCTGTATGGCCTCCCTACAACACCTGGGCATGCTCCTGATGAGGCTGAGTATTGTGTGTGGCCTCCATGTGCCTGTATGACCGCCCTACAACGCCTGGGCATGCTCCTGATGAGGCTGAGTATTGTGTGTGGCCTCCACGTGCCTGTATGACCTCCCTACAACGCCTGGGCATGCTCCTGATGAGGCTGAGTATTGTGTGTGGCCTCCACGTGCCTGTATGACCTCTCTACAATGCCTGTGCATGCTCCTGATGAGGCTGAGTATTGTGTGTGGCCTCCACGTGCCTGTATGACCTCCCTACACCGCCTGGGCATGCTCCTGATGAGGTTGCGGATGGTCTCCTGTGGGATCTCCTCCCAGACCTGGACTAAAGCATCCGCCAACTCCTGGACAGTCTGTGGTGCAACGTGACGTTGGTGGATGGAGCGAGACATGATGTCCCAGATGTGCTCAATCGGATTCAGGTCTGGGGAACGGGCGGCCAGTCCATAGCTTCAATGCCTTCATCTTGCAGGAACTGCTGACACACTCCAGCCACATGAGGTCTGGCATTGTCCTGCATTAGGAGGAACCCAGGGCCAACCGCATCAGCATATGGTCTCACAAGGGGTCTGAGGATCTCATCTCGGTACCTAATGGCAGTCAGGCTACCTCTGGCGAGCACATGGAGGGCTGTGCAGCCCTCCAAAGAAATGCCACCCCACACCATTACTGACCCACTGCCAAACCGGTCATGCTGAAGGATGTTGTAGGCAGCAGATCGCTCTCCACGGCGTCTCCAGACTCTGTCACGTCTGTCACATGTGCTCAGTGTGAACCTGCTTTCATCGGTGTAGAGCACAGGGCGCCAGTGGCGACTTTGCCAATCCTGGTGTTCTGTGGCAAATGCCAAGCGTCCTGCACGGTGTTGGGCTGTGAGCACAACCCCCATCTGTCGACGTCGTGCCCTCATACCACCCTCATGGAGTCGGTTTCTAACCGTTTGTGCAGACACATGCACATTTGTGGCCTGCTGGAGGTAATTTTGCAGAGCTCTGGCAGTGTTCCTCCTTGCACAAAGGCGGAGGTAGCGGTCCTGCTGCTGGGTTGTTGCCCTCCTACGGCCCCCTCCATGTCTCCTGGTGTACTGGCCGGTCTCCTGGTAGCGCCTCCAGCCTCTGGACACTACGCTGACAGACACAGCAAACCTTCTTGCCACAGCTCACATTGATGTGCCATCCTGGATGAGCTGCACTACCTGAGCAACTTCTGTGGGTTGTAGAGTCCGCCTCATGCTACCACGAGTGTGAAAGCACAACCAACATTCAAAAGTGACCAAAACATCAGCCAGAAAGCATTGGTACTGAGATGTGGTCTGTGGTCTCCACCTGCAGAACCACTCCTTTATTGAGGGTGGCTTGATAATTGCCAATAATTTCCATCTATGGTCTATTCCAGTTGCACAACAGCATGTGAAATTGATTGTCAGTCAGTGTTGCTTCCTAAGTGGACAGTTTGATTTCACAGAAGTTTGATTTACTTGGAGTTATATTCTGTTGTATATTTTGACCAGTAGGGGAGACCACATAATTGAGATCGATGAGAGTTTTAGACTACCACTAATCTTAGATTCATGGAGTTCTGGACTCCTGGACCACCCCAGATTGTGTGTTTTTAGCATTTGGGACCACCACAGACTTGAAATAGGGATGTTTCTAGTATTGGGGACAACCACAGACTTGGAATCAGTGGGATTGTGAGAATTGGGAACATAAGTTTTGGATAGGTTTGTTTTCACCATTTAAGATGGAGATTGTTGAGATTGGTTTAGTTCGATCACTTGAGACCGCTCCAGACTTGGGATCAGTAAATTTCGACCAGTAGGGGAAACCACATACTTGAGATCAATGGGTTTCTTAGAGTTAGCTCCAACACAGACTGGGGATAGGTGGGTTTCTGACACTATTGACCACCATTGACCTTGGATTAGTGATGTTCTGGACTCCTGGACCATCAGAGACTTGGTATTAGTTTTTGGCATTTGGAACCACCACGGACTTGGATAGGGATGTTTCTGGTATTGGGGAAAACCACAGACTTGGGATTAGTGAGTTTGTGAGAATTGAGAACAATGATAACAAGCTTTGGATTGGTTTGTTTCCACCATTTAAGATCACC
The DNA here is from genome assembly GCF_046119375.1 of Phyllobates terribilis. Lineage (NCBI taxonomy): Eukaryota > Metazoa > Chordata > Amphibia > Anura > Dendrobatidae > Phyllobates > Phyllobates terribilis. The sequence goes on along the minus strand of NW_027364032.1, from coordinate 238,548 downwards.
ACAGTGTTGAGATCAGTTTACTTCGACCACTTTGAGACTACCCCAGAATTGTAATCGGTATATTTCGACCAATAGGGATGACCACATACCTAAGATCAATGGGTTTCTGAGAGTCAGAACCAACTCAGACTGGGGATAGATAGGTTTCTGGCATTTTTGAGCACCACTGATCTTGGATTGGTGGAGTTCTGGACTCATGGACCATTACAGACTTGACATTAGTGTGCTTTTGGCATTTCGTTCCAGCAGAGGCTTGGTTTTGGTGGGTTTTTGAGGTTCAGAACAACATAGAGTTTGGAACAATCTGCTTCTTCCATATGGGACCACCACAGACAGTTCTGATATTTGGGTCTACCACAGACTTGGTATGGGAGTGATTTTGCCATTACAGACCACCACAGACTTTGGATTGGTGTGCTTTTGGCATTTTGGACCATCACCGACTTTTAATTGTTTTTTTTTTACTCTTTGGAACCAGCAAAGACTTTGGTTTGGCGAGTTTTAGAGAGTTCAGAATAACAGATACTTTGTATCAGTGTTCTTTTTCCATATGAGACCACCACAGACAGTTATTCTCTGATATTTGGGTCCACCACTGACTTGGCCTGGACGTGCTTTACCATTTGGTACTACCAAAGACTTGGATTCATTGTGTTTTTTTGTCATCTGTGATTCACATGGACTTGGGTTTGGTGAACTTGTATTATTTTGGACCATCACAGACTTGGGATTGGTTTGTTTATTTTGGGACCACCAAAGAAATCAGTTAGTTTCTGATAGTTCAGAAGAACACATACTTTCAATTGGTCTGGTTTTGCCATTTTTGACCATTGTAGACTTGGAAAGGGTATGTTTCTGCCATTTGGGACCACCACAGACTTGTGGTTGAAGTTTCGGGAAAATCAGAACCGCCACAGACTTGGGATTGGTGTTTCTTTACTATTTGGTACCACAACTGGTTGTTTTCTGAGAGTCTGGACCATCAGAGACTTAAGATTAGCATGTTTCTTATGTGGTCAATTCAAGATCCAGAAACTTAGCTCTGTAATTCACGTATCACTAGAGGGCGCCATTAGGCAGCGATCTGAACTCCACCAATTAAAAAAAAGTTTTTTTTACATTTAGCACCTGACTTTTATTACTGTTATTTTGGTGCTAATGCCCTTTACCTTTTTTTTTTTGGTGATCCTGCCCTGAGGTAGCAGAGATGGATTTTTATTTCCATGGGTTTGTTTTGAGTTGGCTAACCCTAATCCAAGAATGGATTGTAATCTTCAGTAGTATACCCCAAAACTGGAAATCTCCTAGTATATCACAGTTGAGAAAAAAAAACGGAAATTGAGGAATTCGATTCTGTAGAGTTACTTTTATCTATCTCTCCTCCATGCTTTACACTGCAGCTCTGCTTGTTCACATTCACTACTGTGTATAAACACCAAAAACACCTTAGTACATGAAAATTGGAGTAAGGAAAGATGATTAGATCAGCAGTGGAGAAAAAGATTAGGTGAGGGGAGGAGCAGTGCAAAAAAAAAAAAGATCAGGAGAGGGGAGGAGCCTGAGTGTGATGGGGAGGAGTCTGGACTTAAAGCGGTAGTCCACAATTCTTAAAACAGTGCCACTTTAAGAAACAGTGGCTGCAATACCGCTCACAAGTGGTAGATTTTTGTGGCGCTGTTTTTTTCTGCTCCTGGAAGCCCCCTTTAAACTAATTCAGTAGGTATAACTTTGTCTCTATATAACACATTGTGCAGCAAGTTCTCTGGAGTTAAAGGGAAAGGAGGGTGCCCGCGAGGCCCGGGGCCCATAATTGCTTTTTCTTCTTTGCCTCATCAGACATTGGCAAACACAGGCCGTGTAGCGCCTCTATTTATAGCTGTTCGTGTGTCACCGCACCTTGTAATTCTTTTTTTCGCAGCAGCTCGGACTCGCTATCAATTATCCATGATGGTAATGCTGATGAAAGCGGAGTCATGGCAAAGAAGAGACTCTGTGGTAGTGGGGGGGGGGTGAGGTGCATGCTGGGAGGCTTACCGGCGGACGGGGGGGAATGGCCACGGTGACAAATACATCTCATTGTCCACTTCTGCTGCTCAGTTACAGACGTGACCGCACGTTGGCGGTTCAGGCTCATTTTCAGCCTGTTGCAAAATTTTTAACGCCATTGTTTTATTTTTTCCACATTTATTCTGCAGTAAAAAAATGACCTGATATCGTGATTCTCCGGGTCACTACCAATAAAGGCGATTATTTTTCAGCACTTTAATTTAAGTAATGAAAAAAACATTTGCATGTTTGTAAAAAAAAACAAAACATTTTTTTTTTTTAAAAATTGGGCTGTGAGCCGGCATTTTCCAAGATGGATTAGATTTTAATCTTTCCGCCGATGGAGCTGCGTGGGGGCCTTGTTGTTGCGGTACCATTTTGGTCACTTTTTATTGCATTTTTTGGGGTTGGAGTGGCAACAACCAAACACCCCGTTTCCCTTTTAAAACGTTGATTTTTGACGCTTCACTTTTTTTTTTTTTTTTTTTACAGTTTAAATAATTTCATTTTATTTTAATAGGTTGGGTTTTTTACCAAGTTTATTTTTTTAAATTTCTTTAACAAAGATAAAAAAAAGAGGTGAATCGGTTTTATTTTTTTTGATAACTTTTTTTTTTTTAACTTTACACTGTAATTTTTTTTAGTCCCCATAGGGGACTTAATGGAATGTGTCAACAGGTTTTTGCCGAGAGCAGCATAATGTAGGGCCTGAGACCCTGATTCCAGGGATGTGTTACTTACTGGGCTGCTTGCTGTCATTTTAATAGAATCACAGTTTTCTCTGCTGCAGATCTAGTAGAGCTCAGAATGTTGCGCTTGGAATGTTGCGCTCGGAATGTTGCTCTCGGAATGTTGCTCTCGGAATGTTACGCTCAGAATGTTGCGCTTGGAATGTTGCTCGGAATGTTGCGCTCAGAATGTTGCTCTCGGAATGTTACGCTCAGAATGTTGCGCTCAGAATGTTGCTCTCGGAATGTTGCACTCGGAATGTTGCGCTCAGAATGTTGCTCTCGGAATGTTGCGCTCGGAATGTTACGCTCAGAATGTTGCGCTCGGAATGTTGCTCTCGGAATGTTACGCTCAGAATGTTGCGCTCGGAATGTTGCGCTCAGAATGTTGCGCTCGGAATGTTGCGCTCGGAATGTTGCTCTCGGAACGGTGAGCTCGGAACGTTGCGCTCGGAACTTGCTTTCGAAATGTTGCTCTCGGAATGTTGCTCTCGGAATGTTACGCTCAGAATGTTACGCTCAGAATGTTGCGCTCGGAATGTTGCTCTCGGAATGTTACGCTCGGAATGTTGCGCTCGGAATGTTACGCTCGGAATGTTGCGCTCGGAATGTTGCGCTCGGAATGTTGCTCTCGGAATGTTGCGCTCGGAATGTTGCGCTCGGAATGTTGCGCTCGGAATGTTGCACTCGGAACGTTGCTTTCGAAATGTTGCTCTCGGAACGTTGCGCTCGGAACGTTGCTTTCGAAATGTTGCTCTCGGAATGTTGAGCTGTGTATAACCCAGTCCACACCACTGATTGGCAACTTTCTATGTACACTGCATAGGCAGAAAGCTGCCTATCAGTGATGGGGGCGGGGCTGAACTAGGAGGCAGGAGACAGTCCAGTAGTGATAATCTCCTGCTGATAAAACACTGTATTGAAACAACAACTCACAGCCTAGTAAGTGACACACTGCTGGTGACGCGCCCCCTGGGCCAGTGTTGTTTGGGGGATACCCGGAGCCGGATCAGATGGGGGTTGTAGTCTCCGAGTGGCGGTGACCCGGTCCGTGCCCAGGGTGTCAAGCTCAGTGTGTGGCAGTCCTACAGATGTTGCTGGATGTTCTTTAGTGTCGACTACGCCACCCGTTGATTTGCGGTCAATACGGCCGCCGCTGCAGCAGGGTCCGCTGAGGCTGGTGGTGTGTGTGCAGCTTCTGGTAGTATAACCCCCAACGGGAGGGGTATAGCCTCAGGGGGTCAGTTGTAGAGGGTGGTGGTTGTGGTGGTGCAGTGAGGATGGTATTGAGACTCAGAGTCGGGCTGTGCAGTTCAGGGTTTTTACTTACTGCTGTTGTTCTGGTCACTCCGGCCTTGAGTGACCGCCCGAGCCGTGCTGCGTCCACCAGGTCCTGGACTCGGCCAACCCCCAGGTAATTCTGGAGCGTGATCCTGAGCTCCCTTTCTGACGTTCCTTTTCTCTGGCCTTCCCCACCAGGGATCCACCTATGTCCGGCTCCCTCGGGTCTCTTGGTGGGTACACCTCTTCTGGGTTCCCTGACCCTATACTTGGTCTGCCTTCCTGGTGGATTTAGTGGGGGGTCGTGGCAGATCCTGCCCACAACCTCCGGTCTCTGGCTGAGGATTAGTGCCCTCCACCAGCTTGGGATCCGGTACCCTTGTGCCAACCCTTCACCCTGTTGCTTGTATTTGGGCTCTTGGAGTTCCCTCTTCTTCCCCTCTGGGTCCTTCTGACTCCTCTCTCTCTTCTTTCAGGACTGCTTGACCCTCTACAACAGACTGACTAGTAGCTGTCTGCCTGTCTGACCCTGATCTAAGATGGTTCCCACCTTATATACTCCCTCTATGTGAGCTCAGGTGACCAGCACCCAATGAGCTCCTAGCATTACCCAGACTGCTCCCCCTATCTGCCCCTACACTACTGGGATGTTCCACCCCCCTCCCACTCCAGCCAGGGACAGACACTATCGTACCTGCACATAAACTGGTGGGAGTACCGTCGATCTGTCCCCCGGAAATGGGATGTATGTAGTGTATGCAGCCTACTGAGCTCAGTTCCACACTCCATCCTTACCCGGGAGTGGAATATCACACCTCTGGCTTGAGGTGCAATACCCCTGTAGCAGCCGAGTCCTCAGGGTGCTACATTCCCCCCTGGTAAATCACAGCACGTCCTCGGGCTGTAAGAGAATAAACATCCAAAACATACAAAATTTTTTTTCATAAAACATAAACATATAAAACAATATATATATCAGCATAAACTTTTCATAAATAACATTCTTGTTCCTCCGGCCACGGTGCAACTTGTGACCGGGTAAAGTGCGACAGTCTCTTCAAGAAAAACAACAGTTTCCTATAAAACCGGTAGGGGGCGCCTTAGAAAGCGCAACTATATACAGGGGAAGGTATGGCCGCTCTCAGTCCTCGGCCAGGTATAAGGAAGGAATGACCGCTCTCAGTCCTCGGTCAGTGGGATTAAGGGACACACGGGTTACAGTTTACACTTGTCCCAACGGGGACATATTTAAAGCAGCAACAGTTCACTGTACCCCGACGGGTAACTATTTACAGTCTCTTTACCGTACTTTAACGACGGCGTCCTCCTGCTCCTTCTTTATCTTCAGACCCGTCCGGGTCCTCTTGCTCCTCCTCACACCGCAGCTCCTCCTCCGTCAAGCGATGTACATGGAGGGCGTAGGGTCCTTTGGCACATTTGTGCCGGGTGAACGTGACCTCGTCCCCTACGTACAGGTCACGACCTCTGTGTCCCTCCGGCAGATGGCTCTCTACGTCTCTGCGGGTTACAAAGACGTCGCCGGGGGTATGATGGTCTCTTATGAAGCCCCACCCATGCTGCAGGTTGAATTTAATCACAGTCCTGGTGGTACGGGGACCATGAGCTGCACGGGGGTTCCTCCTGGTCCGGCTCTTCTGCCCTGCGCTCTGTTCCTGCAGCCGCTGCTCACGGATCCGCCTCTCTTTCCGCTCTTGCTCAAAGGCTGCCAACTGCTGGCGGCAGCACTCCACTCGCTCTGCTGCAGCTGCCCGCGTTTCTTGAGTGAACCCCATGAGGTCTCCTCCGGTGGGGTCCCACTCGAATTGTGCTTCTTCTAGCGGGAGCGGGGTTCTCCTGACGGGCTTCGGAACCGGAATCAGGGGCTCGCACAGGGGCCTTGCTCTTTGGAGTTCCAGTTGGTAGTACTCCTGGGGCCATACAAAGGGCTGCCCATCCGGGCACGTGTGCTGGGCAAATAGATCTTCGCCCAGGTGCGGCACTCGAGATGTTGAGGGCGCGGTGGTGGAAGCGGCGCCCGGATTGACCAGGCCTTGCGACCAGGCCTGGGGTACCCTGAACGTAAAGGGCACCGTGAAGACAGCGGCGCCCGGGGGTACTCGGCCCTGCGACCAGGCCGGTGGCTCCGCGGAGGTAGGGGGCGCTGTTGGAATTGCGGCGCCCGGAGGTACTAGACCTTGCGACCAGGCCGATGGTATTTCCTGTTTGGTCGCGCTCAGGGTCGAAGCGTGTGACGTCACAGGGGTCGCGGCCGCGGCTTCTGCTTGAGGCCTAGTCTGGCACGGTGACGATGCAGCGACGGGCACGGCAGGGGGAATTTCGGGCTTTGCGACGGGGAGCTGGGACAGGTACACAGTTTCTCGGCTCGGGGTAGAGACGTCCCCTTTACCTGCCTCCAGTTGTCCAGCTCCCTTCTCGGCGCCGTCTCCGGCCTTCACTCCTCCTGCACCATCCTCAGAGGCGGTCTGTCTCCTCGTCTCGGGTGGCGTGCTTCGCTGACGGGTTCCGGTCTGCTGGGCCATCTCACGGCTCCACTCCGTCAGCGTGTCTTGCTGCACCTGGGCCATCCTCCGTGCGAGGCCCTCCAGCGCGGTCTGTGCACACTCCCGGTCTCGGGGGAGCTGTGCTAGGATCTCCACTAAGCCTAGTGGGGTTGTTGCTTGCAGCAGGCTCCTGACCACTGGGTCGGTGCTGCCTGACTCTCCCTCCATCTCCGGGTAGGCTTCTCCGGAGTCCTCTCCAGACTTCTTGTCTCCGGGTGCGCTCTCTCCAGACTCCTCCAGGCTGCACCCATCTTCGTTCTTTTGTTCAGTCTCCGCCCACATTGAAGGTGGTCCCGGGGCAACTTTGTGATTGTCAGTTCCAGGGGCAGTTCTCTTACGCTGATGGACACTTCCAGCATCACAGTCTCTGTTGGTGGGCGCGGTTTCCGCTTTTGGCGCCATTCTTCGACCTGGCCCACGATGGGAGGTGGCCTCTTGCCACCCTCTGGCACGCCCATAATAGCGTCCGCTCTTCCAAGGCGGGAAATCTTTGGAAATGGCGGGAATCGTCTCCCAGTGGCGGGAAACTCCATGGATGGCGGGAAAAAGCTGCAAATGGCGGACAACCGGCGGGAAACGACCTGTGATGGGGTCCGTTGGCGGGGACCCTCCGGAACCGGCGGGAGACTTCTTTTTGAGGTAACGATGAACTTTTCTTCAGGCACGCAGTACCCGGTTGTTGCGGGCACGAGATCCTGCCGACTACGCCAAAGTTGACGCGCCCCCTGGGCCAGTGTTGTTTGGGGGATACCCGGAGCCGGATCAGATGGGGGTTGTAGTCTCCGAGTGGCGGTGACCCGGTCCGTGCCCAGGGTGTCAAGCTCAGTGTGTGGCAGTCCTACAGATGTTGCTGGATGTTCTTTAGTGTCGACTACGCCACCCGTTGATTTGCGGTCAATACGGCCGCCGCTGCAGCAGGGTCCGCTGAGGCTGGTGGTGTGTGTGCAGCTTCTGGTAGTATAACCCCCAACGGGAGGGGTATAGCCTCAGGGGGTCAGTTGTAGAGGGTGGTGGTTGTGGTGGTGCAGTGAGGATGGTATTGAGACTCAGAGTCGGGCTGTGCAGTTCAGGGTTTTTACTTACTGCTGTTGTTCTGGTCACTCCGGCCTTGAGTGACCGCCCGAGCCGTGCTGCGTCCACCAGGTCCTTGACTCGACCAACCCCCAGGTAATTCTGGAGCGTGATCCTGAGCTCCCTTTCTGACGTTCCTTTTCTCTGGCCTTCCCCACCAGGGATCCACCTATTTCCGGCTCCCTCGGGTCTCTTGGTGGGTACACCTCTTCTGGGTTCCCTGACCCTATACTTGGTCTGCCTTCCTGGTGGATTTAGTGGGGGGTCGTGGCAGATCCTGCCCACAACCTCCGGTCTCTGGCTGAGGATTAGTGCCCTCCACCAGCTTGGGATCCGGTACCCTTGTGCCAACCCTTCACCCTGTTGCTTGTATTTGGGCTCTTGGGGTTCCCTCTTCTTCCCCTCTGGGTCCTTCTGACTCCTCTCTCTCTTCTTTCAGGACTGCTTGACCCTCTACAACAGACTGACTAGTAGCTGTCTGCCTGTCTGACCCTGATCTAAGATGGTTCCCACCTTATATACTCCCTCTATGTGTGAGCTCAGGTGACCAGCACCCAATGAGCTCCTAGCATTACCCAGACTGCTCCCCCTATCTGCCCCTACACTACTGGGATGTTCCACCCCCCTCCCACTCCAGCCAGGGACAGACACTATCGTACCTGCACATAAACTGGTGGGAGTACCGTCGATCTGTCCCCCGGAAATGGGATGTATGTAGTGTATGCAGCCTACTGAGCTCAGTTCCACACTCCATCCTTACCCGGGAGTGGAATATCACACCTCTGGCTTGAGGTGCAATACCCCTGTAGCAGCCGAGTCCTCAGGGTGCTACACTGGAATCAGGCTGTCAGCCCATACAGCCCCTTGCAGAACTATTCAAACCCTTTGCAAAAGTTTGTGTGCACCCCCAGCAAATAAAAAAGAAAGAAAAATAATGAATGCTTATTTCACCCTGACTCTTGCGGATGAAACCTGCACAGCTGAGGGTTTGCTACAGTTGTATCCAGTCTGGACAATCTTCTATGAGCTCTCTTAGTTTTCTACAACAGTCGTCTTCCGCCCTTGTCAGTTGATTGATAAGAACGCCGCCGTCGCTATGGAAACCTTTATTGATTTTTTTTGCCTTGTATTTCTAAATTTAAGAAACCCTTCTGGCTTCAGTGATGCAAAGCCAAGTTCCAGATTTCATTCACTGGAGAGTTTACAAAGGAAAAATCCAAGGTGCAAAAATCTAGTAAAGCTAAAAACAGTAAAAAAATATATATAAAAGAATAAAAACAGTAAAAAGGGTCCCTTTATTGTAGATTTTCATAGGTCCCACCCCTTTTTTTTAGCCAAATTGATGGGATACTCCCACAAAAATGTTACTATTGCCAAATATGCTATTACATAAGAGAAACTATTGCACATACTGTTGCCATTTTGGCCTCATTCACAATGGAGGAGGGACATAAATTAAAGGAGTATTCTGAGACTATTTCTTTCCCTTAAATACCCTAATGGCGTGTATTTTTGTAATGTATCTTATTAATCATAATCTTTTGCATTCTCCATTCTTGCTCTGGATCATGTGATGATTGATTACCTAATTTGGGTCGACATGCCCAATCTTGTGACATATACCATGCACGTAATTGTTCATAGCCTGGAACTTCCCCCCAATGTAGCACACAGCGATGAAGCAGCGTCCATGTCTGGTTCAAACAGCGCTCATGCCTGGTTCAAACAGAGCCCATGCCTGGTTCAAACAGAGCCCATGCCTGGTTCAAACAGAGCCCATGCCTGGTTCAAACAGAGCCCATGCCTGGTTCAAACAGCGCCCATACCTAGTTCAAACAGCGCCCATGCCTAGTACAAACAGCGCCCATACCTAGTTCAAACAGCGCCCATGCCTAGTACAAACAGCGCCCATACCTGGTTCAAACAGCGCCCATGCCTAGTTCAAACAGCGCCCATACCTAGTTCAAACAGCGCCCATACCTAGTTCAAACAGCACCCATGCCTAGTACAAACAGCACACATTCCTAGCTCAAACAGCGCACATACCTAGCTCAAACAGCGCCCATGCCTAGTACAAACAGCACCCATGCCTAGTACAAACAGCACACATTCCTAGCTCAAACAGCGCACATACCTAGCTCAAACAGCGTCCATGCCTAGCTCAAACAGCGTCCATGCCTAGTACAAACAGCACACATTCCTAGCTCAAACAGCGCACATACCTAGCTCAAACAGCACCCATGCCTAGCTCAAACAGCGCCCATGCCTAGTTCAAACAATACCCATTCCTAGCTCAAACAGCGCACATACCTAGCTCAAACAGCGCCCATGCCTAGCTCAAACAGCGCCCATGCCTAGTTCAAACAATACCCATTCCTAGCTCAAACAGCGCCCATACCTAGTTCAAACAATACCCATTCCTAGCTCAAACAGCTCCCATACCTAGTTCAAACAGCGCCCATGCCTAGTTCAAACAGCGCCCATGCCTAGTACAAACAGCGTCCATGCCTAGTTCAAACAATACCCATTCCTAGTTCAAACAGCGCCCATACCTAGTTCAAACAGCGCCCATGCCTAGTTCAAACAGCGCCCATGCCTAGTACAAACAGCGCCCATGCCTAGTTCAAACAGCGCCCATGCCTAGTACAAACAGCACACATTCCTAGCTCAAACAGCGCACATACCTAGCTCAAACAGCACCCATGCCTAGTACAAACAGCACACATTCCTAGCTCAAACAGCGCACATACCTAGCTCAAACAGCGCCCATGCCTAGTACAAACAGCACCCATGCCTAGTACAAACAGCACACATTCCTAGCTCAAACAGCGCACATACCTAGCTCAAACAGCGTCCATGCCTAGCTCAAACAGCGTCCATGCCTAGTACAAACAGCACACATTCCTAGCTCAAACAGCGCACATACCTAGCTCAAACAGCACCCATGCCTAGCTCAAACAGCGCCCATGCCTAGTTCAAACAATACCCATTCCTAGCTCAAACAGCGCACATACCTAGCTCAAACAGCGCCCATGCCTAGCTCAAACAGCGCCCATGCCTAGTTCAAACAATACCCATTCCTAGCTCAAACAGCGCCCATACCTAGTTCAAACAATACCCATTCCTAGCTCAAACAGCTCCCATACCTAGTTCAAACAGCGCCCATGCCTAGTTCAAACAGCGCCCATGCCTAGTACAAACAGCGTCCATGCCTAGTTCAAACAATACCCATTCCTAGTTCAAACAGCGCCCATACCTAGTTCAAACAGCGCCCATGCCTAGTTCAAACAGCGCCCATGCCTAGTACAAACAGCGCCCATGCCTAGTTCAAACAGCGCCCATGCCTAGTACAAACAGCACACATTCCTAGCTCAAACAGCGCACATACCTAGCTCAAACAGCACCCATGCCTAGTACAAACAGCACACATTCCTAGCTCAAACAGCGCACATACCTAGCTCAAACAGCGCCCATGCCTAGCTCAAACAGCACCCATGCCTAGTACAAACAGCACACATTCCTAGCTCAAACAGCGCCCATGCCTAGCTCAAACAGCGCCCATGCCTAGTTCAAACAGCGCCCATGCCTAGTACAAACAGCGTCCATGCCTAGTTCAAACAATACCCATTCCTAGTTCAAACAGCGCCCATACCTAGTTCAAACAGCGCCCATGCCTAGTTCAAACAGCGCCCATGCCTAGTACAAACAGCGTCCATGCCTAGTTCAAACAATACCCATTCCTAGTTCAAACAGCGCCCATACCTAGTTCAAACAGCGCCCATGCCTAGTTCAAACAGCGCCCATGCCTAGTACAAACAGCGCCCATGCCTAGTACAAACAGCGCCCATGCCTAGTACAAACAGCGCCCATGCCTAGTACAAACAGCACACATTCCTAGCTCAAACAGCGCACATACCTAGCTCAAACAGCGCACATGTGTAGTTCAAACAGCGCCCATGCCTAGCTCAAACAGCTCACATGCCTAGTTCAAACAGTGCGAATGCCTAGCTCAAACAGCGCACATGCCTAGTTCAAACAGCGCCCATGCCTAGCTAAAACAGTGCCCATGCCTAGTTCAAACAGCGCACATGCCTAGCTCAAACAGCTGCCTTACCTAGTTCAAACAGCGCCCATGCCTAGTTCAAACAGCGCCCATGCCTAGTTCAAACAGTGCCCATGCCTAGTTCAAACAGTGCCCATGCCTAGTTCAAACAGTGCCCATGCCTAGTTCAAACAGCGCCCATACCAAGTTCAAACAGCGCCCATACCAAGTTCAAACAGCGCCCATGCCTAGTTCAAACTGCACCCATGCCTAGTTCAAACAGCGCCCATGCCTAGCTCAAACAGCGCCCATGCCTAGTTCAAACAGCGCCCATGCCTAGCTCAATCAGCGCCCATGCCTAGCTCAATCAGCGCCCATGCCTAGCTCAATCAGCGCCCATGCCTAGCTCAAACAGCGCCCATGCCTAGTTGAAACAGCGCCCATGCCTAGTTGAAACAGCGCCCATGCCTAGTTGAAACAGCGCCCATGCCTAGTTGAAACAGTGCCCATGCCTAGCTCAAACAATGCCCATTCCTAGCTCAAACAGCGCCCATGCCTAGTTCAAACAGCGACCATGCCTAGTTCAAACAGCGCCCATGCCTAGCTCAATCAGCGCCCATGCCTAGCTCAATCAGCGCCCATGCCTAGCTCAAACAGCGCCCATGCCTAGTTGAAACAGCGCCCATGCCTAGTTGAAACAGCGCCCATGCCTAGTTGAAACAGCGCCCATGCCTAGCTCAAACAATGCCCATGCCTAGTTGAAACAGCGCCCATGCCTAGTTGAAACAGCGCCCATGCCTAGTTGAAACAGTGCCCATGCCTAGCTCAAACAATGCCCATTCCTAGCTCAAACAGCGCCCATGCCTAGTTCAAACAGCGCCCATGCCTAGTTCAAACAGCGCCCATGCCTAGCTCAATCAGCGCCCATGCCTAGCTCAATCAGCGCCCATGCCTAGCTCAAACAGCGCCCATGCCTAGTTGAAACAGCGCCCATGCCTAGTTGAAACAGCGCCCATGCCTAGTTGAAACAGCGCCCATGCCTAGCTCAAACAATGCCCATTCCTAGCTCAAACAGCGCCCATGCCTAGTTCAAACAGCGCCCATGCCTAGTTCAAACAGCGCCCATGCCTAGTTCAAACAACGCCCATGCCTAGTCCAAACAGCGCCCATGCCTAGTTCAAACAGCGCCCATGCCTAGTTCTAACAGCGCCCATGCCTAGTTCAAACAGCGCCCATGCCTAGTTCTAACAGCGCCCATGCCTAGTTCTAACAGCGCCCATGCCTAGTTCAAACAGCGCCCATGCCTAGTTCAAACAGCGCCCATGCCTAGTTCAAACAATGCCCATGCCTAGTTCAAACAACGCCCATGCCTAGTTCAAACAACGCCCATGCCTAGTTCAAACAGCGCCCATGCCTAGTTCAAACAGCGCCCATGCCTAGTTCAAACAACGCCCATGCCTAGTTCAAACAACGCCCATGCCTAGTTCAAACAACGCCCATGCCTAGTTCAAACATTGCCCATGCCTAGTTCAAACAGCGCCCATGCCTAGTTCAAACAACGCCCATGCCTAGTTCTAACAGCGCCCATGCCTAGCTCAAACAGCGCCCATGCCTAGTTCAAACAACGCCCATGCCTAGTTCAAACAACGCCCATGCCTAGTTCAAACAACGCCCATGCCTAGTTCAAACAACGCCCATGCCTAGTTCAAACATTGCCCATGCCTAGTTCAAACAGCGCCCATGCCTAGTTCAAACAACGCCCATGCCTAGTTCTAACAGCGCCCATGCCTAGTTCAAACAGCGCCCATACCAAGTTCAAACAGCGCCCATACCTAGTTCAAACTGCGCCCATACCTAGTTCAAACAACGCCCATGCCTAGTTCAAACAACGCCCATGCCTAGTTCAAACAACGCCCATGCCTAGTTCAAACATTGCCCATGCCTAGTTCAAACAGCGCCCATGCCTAGCTCAAACAGCGCCCATGCCTACAGATCCTAAGAAAAAATAAAGGGTCTGTAGTGCTGTATCCCGGCAAGGGCCATACTACATCCCCTATATTCTCAGGATCGATGGTGGTCCCAGAGTCTTGGTGCTGTGTTCCTATAATTACTTTACATAATTACTGGCTCAAACCCAGTGAGGCGCAACGTCATTGGATCCTGGATCCCTACAGACCTCAGAGCCCATTGGGCCCTGTTTTGACTTTTTTTTGTACAGTTTTGATTAAAATGCGCCAATTTTTTTCTAAGACAATCGACTTTTTTATTTTTATTTTACTTTATTGTGATTTATTGTACTTTAGTCCAAATAATTCAAAGTCGATTTAAAATCTAAAAATAGCTGATTTTTTTTTTTCGGTCAGGGATTTCTGGCTTTTCAGGCTCGCAGCTCAGCCCCGGTGGTTTCCCCCCCATGTCATCAGCTGTCAGGGATTTGTCTCTTGCTCTGTGAATGTGGCTGAGCCTGGGCATTGTGTCAGGGAGAACAGAGCCGGCACTGCAGACCTGACAGCTCGGACGGTGGGGGGGTGTTACTGTTCGGGTCCAATCCAGGGGGGGGGGATTCATTAAAACATGGAGACTTTCTACAAAAAGAACTGGCGGAATCCTTCCTTGAAACCTGCACAGAGTTTTTCCGGAAGCAAATCATCATGGGAAGACTGGTGAGTCTGTGCGAAACTTCCAGGTACCGGAGGGGGCGGACATGTGCGAAACCAGATACTGTTGACTTTTTCCAACCAAAATGTAAAAAAAAAAAAATAAAAAATTACAAAATTTTTTCAAATTTTTCAATTTTAGGATAATTTAAAGTAAAAAAAAAAATAGAATTTTTATTTGATTTTATAAAGTTAATAAGTTTTTTTTGCAGTTTTTCAATTTTTTTCAAATGGGCGTCTCGGGGACTGAGATGTTTTTTTTCTATTATTTTTCTTTCTTTTTCTTTCTATTATTTTTCTATTTTTCTTTTTTTTTTTTCAATTTCTATTTTTCTACAGTGCTACAGACCAAAAATAGATGAAGCCCCTTTACGGTCGCAAGTTATAACGGCAGAAAGTTGGCGCTTTTTTTGAGAATTTTTTTATTTATTCTTTTTCTATTTATTTATTTTTTAATTTATTTTATTTACTAAATTAGCTAACAATGGTAAAAAAAAAAATAAAAAAAAAATTATATAAATAAATTAAATGTTTGCCGCCATAATGATGAAATCCATTGGAGCCCTAAAGGGGTCTGTTTGGGACGGATGGTTTCCGGTATTGTCCGACAGATCCGGTGCTGCTCCGTGATTTCCATTATCAAATCAATTTTGTGTCAGCGTAGCCTTAATTAAATCCAGTATCCGTTAATCCAGAACATCTGATAATACGGCACAAGGTAACCCCTGAAGGTTCTGGACCTTTACGAGGCCGCCTGAGATAGTTTTGATGTCCGTGTGTTAATTCAGGATGTTTGCTAATCCATCACCGGTTTTGTTGATGCCGAATTAAAGTTTTTTTGCCAGTTTTGCAGATTATCACTTATCCACATGGTAGGTGATAGTTTGCTGATTGAGGTGGGGTCTCACTTCTGGGAACTCGACCAATTACGGTAACGCAGCTCTGAAATTCCCCGTTGGAAGGGAGAAAAGGTGTGTTGGTGCTGTACTTGAAGTACTATAGACAATGAATGGAGCAGTGGTGTGCATCCTCTGTACTTGGCTATATCTGGCAGTCCCATAGACAATGAATGGAGCAGTGGTGCAGATAATCTGTACTTGGCTGTATCCAGCAGTACCATAGACAATGAATGGAGTAGTGGTGCGCATCCTCTGTACTTGGCTATATCTGGCAGTCCCATAGACAATGTATGGAGTAGTGATGTGCATGCTCTGTACTTGGCTATATCCATGAGTCCCATATACAGTGAATGGAGCAGTGATATGCATGCTCTGTACTTTGCTATATCCATCAGTCCCATATACAATGAATGGAGCAGTGTTGTGCATGCTCTGTACTTGGCTACATCCAACAGTCCCATAGACAATGAATGGAGTAGTGATGCGCATGCTCTGTACTTGGCTATATCCATCAGTCCCATATACAATGTATGGAGCAGTGGTGCGCATGCTTTGTACTTGGCTATATCTGGCAGTCCCATAGACAATGAATGGAGCAGCGATGCCCGTGCTCTGTACTTGCCTATATCTGGCAATCCCATAGACAATGAATGGAGCAGTAGTGCGCATGCTCTGTACTTGGCTATATCCGTCAGTACCATAGACAATGAATGGAGCAGTGGTGCGCATGCTCTGTACTTGGCTATATCCGTCAGTACCATAGACAATGAATGGAGCAGTGGTGCGCGTGCTCTGTACTTGGCTATATCCAGCAGTACCATAGACAATGAATGGAGAAAAAATGAAAAGTGGAAAAAAAAATTATCTTTTTTAAGTTTTTTTTTTTTGAAGCACTATTATTATTAGGGGATTACGTGGGCGAATGTTTCTGCATTGTCCCGCGTGGTGTAAAAATATGCCATCCTTTACCGGAAATATTGTCGGCGGTGGCGGTGCTGTGCGCCTGTCGCGGGCCGCGTATTCTTAGGATTCATGTATCTATACTGATCCGGCAGCTGTCACTCCGGTGACCCTGAGAATGGACGGAATGTCGCAGCTGCCGGAAGCTCAGGGCAGCGACAGCTGAGCCCCCCGCTGTGCGACGTCACTGCTGAGAAGCAGGGCTGCGACCCCTCTGTCCCTGCCGGCTCTGACTGCTGGGAAGGACGGGGCGAATTTTCGGATTATTTTATGTAAACTATGACCGACACCGATAAGTGACATCACCAGCCGGTGGACCCCTTTAAGAGCTTAGTTGGGGGCGGGGGCGGTGGAAGTTGCGGTCATGCCCCACGGATGCCAGGTGGGCACCGAACTGTTTTGGAATCAAACTGACCCAAGTGGTAGAAAGCCGGCTTACGACTGACTACAGCTGAGGGTTTGTTGCAATGTATCCAGGTGATCTGGCCCTTCACAACGACTAAGTGGCCATACTGCTAATTTCCACCATGTAACGTTTATCGAGGTGTCTGACCGCCCCCCCCTGGACAGATCGAATGAAGATCGGGCATGTTAAATAGCCACATGCCCAATCTTTCTTTTTCCACCCATTGACAAAATATGCACGCTCATCTGAACCGAGCGTGAATGTGTACGAGGGGTCGAGATAAGTGTCCCAAATATCCCTGGACTCCTGAGCTAAAATGGGGCAGGGTTTATATATACCTCGGGTGGATTGGGGGCGGGACTTAAAGGGGTTGCGACTACAACTTATCACCTAACTACACGTATTGATCGCTGGGGATTCGACTTCTGGGACCCTTAAAGCTCTAGAGAACGAGGCACTGCTATAACCATTGAAATGGAGCCGGCCTCCCTCCATACATCGGGCCTAATTTATCAAAATGGCATTGTTGTTCTTAGCAACCAATCACAGCACAGCTTTCATTTGTTAAACTGCTCTAGTAAAATGAAAGCTGAGCTCCGATTGGTTGCTAAGGCCAGGTTTCATGACTGAGGCCCATAGCAACCAATCGTCGCGCAGCTTTAATTTGATCAGGGCAGTTTAAGAAATGAAAGCTGAGCTCCGATTGGTTGCTAAGGCTAGGTTTCATGACTGAGGCCCATAGCAACCAATCGTAGCGCAGCTTTAATCTGATCAGGGCAGTTTAAGAAATTAAAGCTGAGCTCTGATTGGTTGTTTGCTAACTCTACCATATCGCATTGTACCTCGTATTACGTGTTCTACCCAATGGCGCTCAAAACACGGATCCACAATGCAACCTCGTTTGCATATTAGGGCAGAATACGGCTCAGTACCAGTCAGGGGATGATGGGAGTTGTAGTTTCACAACCGCATTTAGTTTTCATTACTAAAGGAAACAAGATTATCGTTACTATAGGAATCGGGGTGACTTAAAGGGGTTGTACAAGATGAAAAAAAAAATGGCTGATTTCTTCCAGAGACAGCGCCACACGTGTCTACAGGCTGTGTGTGGTATTACAGCTCAGTGAATGGAGTCAACAACCTGTCGACAGTTGTGGCACTGATTTTACAGGGAGCAGCCATGTTTTTTTTTTAAATCCCCAATTTCCCAGATTCCAGTTAAAACCTCCTGTTCCCCCGGCAACTTGGGAAGGCGGAGTTTAATGTGTTTAGGGGCGGACAGTAGGCGTGATGTGAGAGGAGAATAGTCATGGAGGGTGTGGCTTATAAAAGAGGCATGGCCAGGTACAAAAATTGAGATTGCCGCAACACTGCCCCCTTCTGTGCGCAGACTTTTAAAAGTTGGCATATGTTCCCTGTTATCAGCCAAGGAAGGAAGAGAGGCAGATAGAAGTTGTCAATAATGGGGATTCTGACAGGAGGAACGGTAGTAGGGATAATCCCCTTTCATAGAGCTGTATATTATGGCTGCACCCCTTATAGTCGCGTCGTAGGCCCATTTTGTATGATGTCAGCTCTGAGTGTAAGAATTGGATGAAGGTGGGAGGCGGAGGGGGCAGTAGCCCTATAGAGAGCAGTGGCCATGTTGATTTCGCCAGAGACCCCTCTCTCGGAGATGACAGGCGTTGAGCAGTATCTGCGGTTACTGTAGTGCCCCCTCGTACGCGCAGCTGTCAGCCATGTCCAGGACTGAGTCACTCAGCTCAGCACATGTGAAGATGGAGGTGTCAGCTGCCTCTCCTTGTGCCGCAGCAGATATCTGCCGATCAGGACCCAGTTCCCTTTTTCTTGTAAGGGAACTATCCCTGCAATATATACGATTTCCTGCCATTGTTATCATATTGGGTAATAAAAACCATATTAGCAAATACCTCCAATTAGAAATGTAGTATAGTTTTTCAGATTAGCTATGTCGCTTACCGCATGTGCAGGGCATTTCAGTAGCTTAGATTAGTGTCAATTAGTTAGTTGTTAGTGGATATCTAACCTACTGCAATGCCCTGCACATGGGGTAAGTGACATAGCTAATCAGAAGAACTATACCACATTTCTAATTGGAGGTATTTTATAATAGTATTATTATTACACATACTGTGTATTGGAGATGGGAATACCCCTTTTAATAGAGAGCCATATCTCTCTTATAAAATACTCTGTGCTGCTGGGGGATCCCGTTCACTCCAATAGGTTTTTTTTTGGATCATCATTCCCTTACTACCTCTGTCATATGCGGCCTTCACTAATAACATCATTAACGTCTGATTATCTAAGGTGGCTCTAGAGAACCTGCTTTCATTCTCCTTCAGGAGACCCAATTTGCATAACTTTTTACCCAGGATGCATTGTCGGGCCTATTCGCCTAAATCTAAAAGGGTCTTCGCCTAGTCAATCAATACCCTATTTATTAGGGGGCAAGAACCCCCGGAAACAACTGTCAACCAATGAGATAAAGAGATAGTGTTCATCCTCTTTGCATACTCATTTTCTGAAATACTCTGTGCCGCTGGGTACTATACCTGCTTTTTCTAAATATTTTATGGTTGCTTGGTGGAAGCCACATTTATAGGATGATGAGGATGGACCTCAATAGGGGAACTTGGAAATCCAAGGAGCTGGCACTCTTATGGGGTAACTGTAATGGGATGCCCAAAAAGCTTGTCTCACCCTTACACCCAGAACCCAGAGAGCACATAATTTAGGATATAACCATACTTTTTGAGAAAGTTTTGCGGGAGATTTGTAAGCTTAGCCTGAAAAGCATTCTGGGATTTTTTCTTGCATGACCGCTCCCATTTCTTGAGTTCACTCCCCTTCGTTCTTAGGATCGGAGCGGATACCCACTGATCATATAGTAAATGATGTCATCTCCTAGCGATATGACACCACTTTTTTGAAGACCTGTCACTTAATTTAACATCCCTGTGCACTGGTGGGGGTAATGTACCCTTGTCAGTGTAATTTAAGGGATATTATCATCTCTTAAAGGGATCCTGTCACTTGCCATAAATATGTATTTTTTTTAACCTGGTGTAAACGCCGCTGTTCTCCTGAATCAGATGAGGTTTTTCTTTTGTTCCTGCGCCTCTCCGTTCCTGAGATATGGATTCTCTTTCCTAGATAGAAATCTGATAAAGTGGGTGTGGTCCTCAACTCTTCACGAGGACCACGCCCAGTTTGATGAAAAGGCTAGAATTATATACAGGGAAGAGAGGGCCATATCTCAGGAACGGAGAGGCGCAGGAACAAAAGAAAAACATCGCCGGATTCGGGAGAACAGACGCATTTACACCAGGTAAAAAAAAAATCATATTTATGACAAGTGACATGTCCCCTTTAAGAGATGATAATATCCCTTAAATTACACTGAGAGGATACATTACCCCCACCAGTGCTCGGGGCTGTTACATCACAGACATTTGGACATATTGTACCCAGTGAGGCCACTCTTGACTCCCCCGGTAGTTTCAGAGAGGGGTTGTCCTTCGGTGACACACACAGACAAGCGTGCAATTTTAACTCAGTCCTCCATTGTATGTATTTAACAACCTGATCATTAATGTCATCCATGTTAAAAGATCTAGGCGCCGTTTCCATGGTAACATGGGGAAGTGGGCAGGGCTGGCGAAATGCAAGAGGAACTATGTTCGGATCCTTCTTCTTCTTACAGTCAACTTTTTTTTTTCTTTTTTTTTTTTTTTTAATCCTGTGTTGTTATAAACCGCAGAATACATTATAATGATATGTGCGCACTTAACTCTTTCTGGTCCAGTCAGGCAGTCTTTAAATATCTAGGCAGTGGAGCAGCGAGGGTGGCTGGGGCAAGGCAGGTATTTTGTGCCCCCCTAATCCTTGAGTCCCTTCCACCTTTCCAGTATGAAGCCCTTATCCCTAAATAATGCTGTAATTATAGTTTTCCATTTTACCCTCTACTTTTTTCTGTCTTTTGCTGAATTTCAACATAAAATTTAATTTAAAAAATAAAAAGTTGTATTATGTTATAGTATATATTTTGAAGCTTTTTTTTTAAGCTTTTTTCACTGTTTTCAGAACATTAACAATAAGAACATGGAAGAGTCCAGGAGCCATTTGGTGAGCTGCATATCCTGCTACATGTTCACAGACTTGCCAGTGGAAAAGCCAGACTTCACATGCCAGAAATGCAAGCTTGTGTCCCTGTTGGAGGAAAAGTTGCGAAATCTAGAAGAGAGGTTAACTACCTTGAAAATCATTAAGGAAGGTGAAGAGTTCTTAGACAGAGCAGAATTATCTCTTCATGATTCAGAAAGAGAAGAAATTCGAACTGCACCTGACGAAACAGAGGAATGGAAGCATGTGACCCACAGAAGCAGGAGGATCGAGAGGCAGTCAGCACCCATACTGCTCAGGAACCAGTACCAGGCTCTCACGCAGGAGAACCACGAAGAAATACAGCAAGATAAGACTTTGCCAGCAATGAATAACCTTGTAAGCCCTCAGAATCCTCCTGGATGGAGAAAGAAGAATGTTGTGAAGAAAAAACGGAGAGTGGTGGTCATGGGGGATTCCCTGTTAAGAGGAACAGAGGCCGCTATCTGCAGACCAGACATAACCTCAAGAGAAATGTGCTGTCTTCCAGGAGCAAAAATTAAAGATGTGTCTGACAGGATATCAAGACTCTTCAGACCTACAGATCACTACCCATTCCTGCTAATACATGTGGGGACAAATGACACCGCAGGAAAGGACCTGGAAACCATCTGCAGTGACTTTGAAGACTTAGGCAAGAAAGTGAAAGAATTGGGAGCGCAGGTGGTCTTCTCATCCATCCTCCCAGTGGATGGTCATGGAACAATGAGGTGGAATAAGATTCTACAGGTGAACAACTGGCTACGTCGATGGTGCCGTCAACAAGGATTTGGATTTCTGGATCACGGAATGAATTACCTATACGATGGACTACTTGCTAGAGATGGGGTGCACCTTACGAAGACTGGAAAACATGTATTTGGAAGTCGCCTTGCTACACTCATCAGAAGAGCTTTAAACTAGAACAATGTGGGAAGGGAAGCAAAAGGCCAGAAAAAGCCATACAGCTGACAAATACTATTGAGATCTCTGCTACTGGAAGTGGAAAGAAAGAACAAAGACAAAAAAATCTAAATAAAAATATGGGAGGAAGAGAAACCAATCACAAACTAAAATGTTTTTATACAAATGCACAAAGCATGGGCAACAAACAAGGGGAATTGGAACTACTAATGCAGGAAAAGGAATATGATGTCATTGGAATCACTGAAACTTGGTGGGACGATACACATGATTGGAATAAAAGGCTAAAAGGATACAACTTATTTGCAAGAAACAGACTTGATAAACGAGGAGGAGGTGTCGCATTGTATGTTAGAAAAGCGTATATCTGCACAGAGATTGAAGCTTCAGAGACTGGGAGTTCTGTGGAAACTGTTTGGGTAAGAATACAAGGAGAGAACAACGGAAAGGACACCATTGTAGGCATTTACTACAGGCCACCTGGGCAAGCTGAAGATATGGATGAACTCTTTATGTATCAAATGACCAAGTTCTCCAAAAAATATGACGTAGTGGTCATGGGAGATTTCAACTATCCAGACATTTGTTGGGAATCTCTCTCAAGTAAAACTAACAGGTCAAGCAAATTCTTATCCTCTCTTGCTGACAACTTTATCTTCCAAAAGGTAGGGGAGAAAACAAGGGGATCTGCTACTTTGGATCTAATCCTTATAAACAGGGAGGAAATGGTTGAGGAGGTAAAGGTGGCTGGGACCCTAGGAGGCAGCGATCATGCTATTATAGAATTTTGGATAACTAGAGGAGGAAGACATGTGAAGACTCAAACTTCAAGGTTAGATTTTAGAAAGGCAGATTTTAAGAGACTCAGAAAGAGAATAGGAGGGATCCAATGGCTGGATGTCCTTAAGGACAAAAATGTCCAGGAAGGATGGGAAATTTTTAAAAATGAGATTCTCAAAGCACAATCGTTAACAATCCCGAAAAGTAGGAAGAATGGGAAGCATTTAAGGAAACCAGGATGGATGAACACAGAACTTAAACACATGCTAAAAAGAAAGAAAGAAATGTTTATTAAATGGAAAGAGGGAGGCATATCTAAAGAAGATTATAATGCAGTCTGCAGATCCTGTAGGGCACGTATCAGGTTAGCTAAAGCTGACAATGAATTAAGGCTTGCAAGAGATGTCAAAAGCAATAAAAAAGGATTTTGGGGGTATGTCAAAAGTAAAAGAAAAGTCAAAGATGCTATAGGATTTTTACAGGATGAAAATGGAGAAATGGTAAGAGAGGATGTTGAGAAGGCCGAACTTTTTAATTCCTATTTTGCATCTGTTTTCTCTCAGAAAGAAAATGTAACATCAACTGATCTTCACTGTCCTTTTAAAGGAATAGAGGAATCCAAGTTATCTGTAAACAGAAAGATTGTGAGGGAATATTTAGCTAACATAAATGAGTTCAAGTCTCCAGGTCCAGATGAATTACACCCTAGAGTACTGAAGGAGATCGTAGAAGAAATTTTAGAACCACTCTCCATAATCTTTGAAAATTCTTGGAGAACAGGAGAAGTCCCAGAAGACTGGAGAAGAGCAAATGTTGTTCCTATCTTCAAAAAGGGGAAGAAGGTGGACCCAGGGAACTATAGGCCAGTTAGTCTGACTTCTATACCAGGAAAGATCTTTGAACAAATTATTAAACAACATGTATGTAAGTACATGGATAAGAATGAAGTGATTAACCAGAGTCAGCATGGGTTTGTAACTAACAAGTCATGTCAGACTAACTTAATTTCCTTCTATGACAGAATCACTGACTGGGTGGATCAGGGAAATGCTGTAGATATAGTATATCTTGACTTCAGCAAAGCATTTGACAAAGTATCTCACACCATCCTTATTGAAAAAATGACCAAGTATGCAATGGACCAGGCAACTGTTAGGTGGATTCATAACTGGCTTAGTGATCGGACTCAAAGGGTGGTTGTAAATGGCTTCACATCCAGCTGGATGAATGTCTCAAGTGGGGTACCACAGGGCTCCGTCCTGGGACCTGTATTGTTCAACATCTTTATCAATGATTTAGATGAAGGAATTGAGGGTAAACTGATTAAATTTGCTGATGACACAAAGCTAGCAGGGATAGCTAATACTAGAGAAGAGAGAGAGAGGATTCAAAAAGACCTAAATAAACTGGAGCAGTGGGCAGCAACCAACAGAATGGTTTTTAACAGGGAAAAATGCAAAGTACTACATCTGGGCAATAAAAATGAAAAAAGCATATACAGAATGGGAGGAATAGAGCTAAGCAACAGTACATGTGAAAAAGACTTAGGTATACTAATAGATCATAGACTGAACATGAGTCAACAGTGTGATGCAGCAGCAAAAAAGGCAAATACAATTCTGGGATGTATTAACAGAAGCATACAGTCTAGATCACGTGAAGTCATTATCGGTCTTTACTCCTCTTTGGTCAGACCTCATCTGGAATACTGTGTACAGTTTTGGGCACCACATTTTAAAAAAGACATAGACAAACTGGAGCAAGTTCAGAGAAGAGCGACCAGAATGGTGACTGGTCTGCAAACCATGTCCTATGAGGAACGGTTGCAGGATTTGGGAATGTTTAGCTTGCAAAAAAGAAGACTGAGAGGAGACTTAATAGCTGTCTACAAATATGTCAAGGGCTGTCACATTGTAGAAGGATCATCTTTATTCTCATTTGCACAAGGAAAGACTAGAAGCAATGGGATGAAACTAAATGGGAGGAGACACAGATTAGATATTAGAAAAAACTTTTTGACAGTTAGGGTGATTAATGAGTGGAACAGGCTGCCACGAGAGGTGGTGAGTTCCCCTTCAATGGACGTCTTCAAACAGAGGCTGGACAGACATCTGTCTGAGATGATCTAGTGAATCCTGCTTTGAGCAGGGGGTTGGACCAGATGACCCAGGAGGTCCCTTCCAACTCTACCATTCTATGATTCTATGATTCTATGATTCTATGATATAATTTTTTAATTTTTATTATTTTTATGGAACTGTTTCCTTTTCTTAGCCATAATCCTAACATAACCCCAGTAATAAACTAAACCCTCACACTATCCCTAGTCCTTGCGCTAACCTTAGCCCTATCCCTAGTACTTGCCATAACCTTAGCCCTAACTGTTGCCCTAGTCCTTGTCCTAACATTAACCCTTGCCCTAGCCTTAGCTCTAGTGCTTGTCCTAACCTTAGCCCTATCTGTAGCTGAAACCCTAGTCCTAGCTGGAGCCGTAGTCCTTGCCCCAACCGTAGCCCTATCTATAGCCCTAACCTTAGCCCTATCTGTAGTCCTAGTCCTTGCCCTAACCTTAGCCCTAAATGTAACTCTAATCCTTGCCTTAAGCTTAGCCCTAGCTGTAGCCGCAGTCCTTGCCTCAAACTTAGCCCTAGATGTAGTCCTAGTTTTTGCCCTTACCTGAACCCTAGCTGTAACCATAGTCCTTGCCTTAACCTTAGCCCTAACTGTTGCACTAGTCCTTCCCCTAAACTTAACCCAAGCTCTAGTCCTAGTCCTTGCCCTAACCTTAGCCTTAGGTGTAGCCTTAGTCTTGCGCTAACCTAAGCCAAAGTTGTAGTTCTAGTTCTTGCCCTAAATTTAGCCCTAGCTGTAGCAGTAGTCCTTGCCCTAAACTTAGCCATATCTGTAGCCCTAACCTTAGCCTTAGCACTATCCCAAGTCCATGCCCTACCTTAGCTGTAGCCTTAGTCCTTGTCCAAACCTTAGCCCTAGCTGTAGTCCCAGTCCTTGCCCAAACCCTATCCCTAGCAAGGATAAGAAAAAGTATGTAGAAACATAACATATATTATAATGTATAGTGTTTTTTTTTTTTTTACAAGGGACCACTTTATTAAAAATTTGGGACAGCTGTACTAGCATGTCTCTGCTCTTCTCTCATAGAGGATAGGCGTGGAGCTGTGGGACAGCACGTGTGCACTGCTCATGATTCAACACTGTCACTGCCTATGCACAGCGCAGCAGTCGATACGAGTTTGACCGAGATGAAAAAACTCATTTCATTATACTGAGAACTTTGTCACCTCCCCAGCCGCATGGCGGGCAGTCACTGTTTCCGGGCACTGTTTCGTGAAGACGCGGGCTCAGTGCAGTGGAGTCCTGGATCTTGTGACAGTGGAGATGGCGAAAAGTGAAATTTTGCTCCCTCCGAAAATGTGACCCGTCTGCCCCTTTCCTCACCAAGGAGCATCTTAAAGAAAGCATTCAGTTTTCCTGGAGATTAACACGTTTTCGAAAACTAACAAATTTTGTACCTGCAGCCATGACTCATTTTTAGAGGCCATGCTGACTCCATGCTCATACTTCACCCTTCAAAATCCTGTCTCTACCACTCAGAATGTGATTAAGGACCTGAGAAAAAAATCTCTGGTTTTAAGAGGGCTCTGGCAACACCCAGGAGATTTGCCAACTCTTCCTAGGAGGTCTCCTCTTCCTGAATAGTTGTCAATTTTTGCCTTGCCAACCATGTGCCTCAGATACCAATGTTTGGGATACAAATTCGGAAACATCCCAGGTAGAAAAAGAGCCAGACCCCCACAGTTTGAGGGTGTTCTTGGGCTGGACTTTAACATCTCTACATCTCCAATATTGTTAACTAGGGGCCTTTATAAAGTGCGGAGGCGCCGGGTCCTCCAGAAATAGAGGCGCTCTTTGTAACTGTTGAGCTCTGTATGTTAGAGGTCCTCAACAAGGGACTGTCTCCGTCAATTGGTAGGGGCAGTCCTTTTAAGGTCTCATACATTTGGGTCCCATTTTTTCAGAAATTCTTTAGGAGTGAATCGAGAATGGTGCATGCTCAACCACCTCTCAATTCGATATGGCACCAATGTGTCAACATTGATATTGGTCCCAGAAGTTGGATGTCCATGTATCAGGCTATACCTTTTAAGATTGTTGGGTATGCCGACCACCCTGAAACTGAAGGGGCCTCCATACTAATTTAGGGCTACACCACCTTTACTGTTTATCTCCTGCAGCAAAACATAGAAGGGGACGCTGTATCCCCTTCAGTTTTGGATTGTTATCCGAGTTCCCGAGAGTCAGATCTCCACCGATTCCAAAAGTGATGGTTAAAAGGGACTTATACCATAGAAGATTATTATTATTACTAGATGGTTGGGGCCGATTCTAACGCATCGGGTATTCTAGAATATGTATGTGGCCGACCGGGCGCAATCAGCAGAGCGGTGTTTAAATTTGGCACCAAAATCGCTGATTGGTCGCCACCGGCGGCCGCGACCAATCAGCAGAGCGGTGCTTAAATCTGGCGCCAATATCGCTGATTGGCCGGTGGCCGCGACCAATCAGCGAACCGTGTTAAGATCATTCACTTTTGTAAAATACTTTCCTCCTGACAGACAATAAGGAGGAATATGGGGACGTGAGCTCAAGTACAGAAACTCGAGAAGAAGTCTCTCACTTTCATTGTAGAGACCCTTTGATATCCGCACATTATGAGTGACAAGACCTGGCCATTGTACCGAAGTTTAAAACTTCAAAAGTATGTTCCTCATGGAGTCATCCAAGGGACAGTTTTCTGGAAGGAATATGCATCAAGGGACGGAGATTTCATTAATACCTCAAGGCGTTGAATTAACAGAGAGTGTACTCTCTCGTCTCGACAGTCTTATATGTGTTCTTGGTACCTACATGGCTGATTTAGCGGTAGTAGGTTCTTTCCCTTTTTTCAGCCTCAGTAGTTCAGGGTCTTCATGCGGCCTAGCAAAGTAATGACCTCCTGTCTGGGTGATCACTAATCCAGCATGTCTTGCTATAGGACGATCAGTCTGCCGTTCAAGAGACTGCCTGTTCAGACTTGTTTGTGGCAACTGCCCCTACCAATTGGGTCCCACCCCTGGCCCATCCCAGAGCACCCGCTTTGTGTGAATCACGCCCCTTTTTGTTCCTGGACACTCCAAATTTGCCAAGATTGTGTCTCAAACTTCAAAACGATCCCATCAAATTTAAGGACAGTTGGCTGGATTGTTGTATGACCAATCCCTAGGCTATACATGGTCAGTGTTAGATCGATGGTGGTACGTCTGCCGATCAGGCATGTGTACGGAGCAGTGTAAATAACGAAAAAAACACAGAACTCACCCTGGCACCGTGGCATCTTTACTCAGCTCATCGGTGAAGATGTCACCCACTGATGTAACATTGATTACCTATCCAAACCGTAGGTCATCAGAATTACGACCCCTTTAATTTAAAAAGCGAGGTTTGTGGAAACCAGCACGTACTAAAATTGTCGAAAAATTGTGTAGACACAGGCATTAAAGTCATAACTTTTTTTTTTAAGTAATTTTTTTGCCTTGTCTTTCTTTTTGCAATTAAAAATTTTGCGCCAAGTTCCTCAAAATATCCAAAATTGCCACAAAGGCAAAGATGTTTTTTTTTTTTGCTTTGTTTGTGCCGTTTTTTGAGTGAAAAAATTTGACAATACAAAGAGTTGTAAATGATGAATTAGCCAAAACATCTGGATAATGAAAACCGGTCGAGCAAACCCACAAAAATCAGGGCTGTGGAGTCGGAGTCGGTGTCCATTTTGGTGGAGTTGGTATAAAATGGACCGACCTCGACTCCTCAAATATATGGTAAATTGGGTACAGTAGTTCAATGCAGTTTGAGGGGAATATTTTTTCATAAGAATTTGGGAAAGTTATGAAATGTCCTATAAATGTCTGTCCTGTTCCTGATCTAAGGGTCTAGACTTTTAGCTGAGATGAATCTGTGCTACAGTAAATTTATCACTTAAGCATGAGCTGTGTATGAGGGAGTCGGAGCCGTGTGTGAGGGAGTCGGAGCCGTGTGTGAGGGAGTCTTAGCCGTGTGTGAGGGAGTCGGAGCCGTGTGTGAGGGAGTCGGAGCTGTGTATGAGGGAGTCGGAGCTGTGTGTGAGGGAGTCGGAGCCGTGTGTGAGGGAGTCTTAGCCGTATGTGAGGGAGTCGGAGCCGTGTGTGAGGGAGTCTTAGCCGTGTGTGAGGGAGTCGGAGCCGTGTATGAGGGAGTCAGAGCTGTGTATGAGGGAGTCGGAGCTGTGTATGAGGGAGTCTTAGCCGTGTGTGAGGGAGTCGGAGCCGTGTGTGAGGGAGTCGGAGCCGTGTGTGAGGGAGTCGGAGCCGTGTGTGAGGGAGTCGGAGCCGTGTGTGAGGGAGTCGGAGCCGTGTGTGAGGGAGTCGGAGCCGTGTGTGAGGGAGTCGGAGCCGTGTGTGAGGGAGTCTTAGCCGTGTGTGAGGGAGTCTTAGCCGTGTGTGAGGGAGTCTTAGCCGTGTGTGAGGGAGTCTTAGCCGTGTGTGAGGGAGTCGGAGCCGTGTGTGAGGGAGTCGGAGCCGTGTGTGAGTGAGTCGGAGCCGTGTGTGAGGGAGTCGGAGCCGTGTGTGAGGGAGTCGGAGCCGTGTGTGAGGGAGTCGGAGCCGTGTGTGAGGGAGTCTTAGCCGTGTATGAGGGAGTCGGAGCCGTGTGTGAGGGAGTCGGAGCCGTGTGTGAGGGAGTCGGAGCCGTGTGTGAGGGAGTCGGAGCCGTGTGTGAGGTAATCTTAGCCGTGTGTGAGGGAGTCTTAGCCGTGTGTGAGGGAGTCTTAGCCGTGTGTGAGGGAGTCGGAGCCGTGTGTGAGGGAGTCGGAGCCGTGTGTGAGGTAGTCGGAGCCGTGTGTGAGGGAGTCGGAGCCGTGTGTGAGGGAGTCGGAGCCGTGTGTGAGGGAGTCTTAGCCGTGTGTGAGGGAGTCTTAGCCGTGTGTGAGGGAGTCGGAGCCGTGTGTGAGGGAGTCGGAGCCGTGTGTGAGGGAGTCGGAGCCGTGTGTGAGGGAGTCGGAGCCGTGTGTGAGGGAGTCGGAGCCGTGTATGAGGGAGTCGGAGCCGTGTGTGAGGGAGTCTTAGCCGTGTGTGAGGGAGTCTTAGCCGTGTGTGAGGGAGTCGGAGCCGTGTGTGAGGGAGTCGGAGCCGTATGTGAGGGAGTCGGAGCCGTGTGTGAGGGAGTCGGAGCCGTGTGTGAGGGAGTCGGAGCCGTGTGTGAGGGAGTCGGAGCCGTGTTTGAGGGAGTCTTAGCCGTGTGTGAGGGAGTCTTAGCTGTGTATGAGGGAGTCTTAGCCGTGTATGAGGGAGTCGGAGCCGTGTGTGAGGGAGTCGGAGCCGTGTGTGAGGGAGTCGGAGCCGTGTGTGAGGGAATCTTAGCCGTGTATGAGGGAGTCTTAGCCGTGTGTGAGGGAGTCGGAGCCGTGTGTGAGGGAGTCTTAGCCGTGTGTGAGGGAGTCGGAGCCGTGTGTGAGGGAGTCGGAGCCGTGTGTGAGGGAGTCGGAGCCGTGTGTGAGGGAGTCGGAGCCGTGTGTGAGGGAGTCTTAGCCGTGTGTGAGGGAGTCGGAGCCGTGTGTGAGGGAGTCGGAGCCGTGTGTGAGGGAGTCGGAGCCGTGTGTGAGGGAGTCGGAGCCGTGTGTGAGGGAGTCTTAGCCGTGTGTGAGGGAGTCTTAGCCGAGTGTGAGGGAGTCGGAGCCGTGTGTGAGGGAATCTTAGCCGTGTATGAGGGAGTCTTAGCCGTGTGTGAGGGAGTCGGAGCCGTGTGTGAGGGAGTCGGAGCCGTGTGTGAGGGAGTCTTAGCCGTGTGTGAGGGAGTCGGAGCCGTGTGTGAGGAAGTCGGAGCCGTGTATGAGGGAGTCGGAGCCGTGTGTGAGGGAGTCGGAGCCGTGTGTGAGGGAGTCTTAGCCGTGTGTGAGGGAGTCGGAGCCGTGTGTGAGGGAGTCGGAGTCGTGTATGAGGGAGTCGGAGCCGTGTGTGAGGGAGTCGGAGCCGTGTGTGAGGGAGTCGGAGCCATGTGTGAGGGAGTCGGAGCCATGTGTGAGGGAGTCGGAGCCGTGTGTGAGGGAGTCGGAGCCATGTGTGAGGGAGTCGGAGTCGGTGGCATGGAAATTGAGGAGTTGGAGGTTTGGCTTACCGACTCCACAGCCCTGCCAAAAATTACGAAGATTCAAAAATTTTCTGTACATTTTTTTTTTTTGCTAGGCAATTGGTCACACATACTGTTTAGCTGACTGGACGCTCTTAGTATACACTTTCCGATATCAAAGTTGGTCCTTCCCAGCAGTGTGATCGAGGAAAACTGAAGAGGAACTTGTACTTTTTGGGTGAAAATTGGTCATTTTTTTTCAGCCTTGCCAAAATTTGCCTGGATTGATTCCTAGACGTAGTAATCATGGATTTTGAACGATCGAAGTGAATGGAAAATTTTGAGTAATATGTAAATACATGAAGCGCTCAGCTGTTGGCCGCGATGATGCGCTTCTGCCGCGCCTCGTGGCTTCTCTCAGCCGGTTATATTCATCATGAGTGACAGGACGGTTCACGGGCAGGAGCAGAAAGTAAGAGCTCGCTCCGAGCGCTCGTTAGGAAGAAAATACATAAAGGAGACGTATTGAAGTCCTGGCAGCTGAGAGAAACAGACCCCCGATACATCCGTCCTGGATAAAGATGAAATAAGGTTACATTTCTAATAGACTGGCAGGCCTCGAAGCCTTTAGGGTTTATCACGTCAGCAGCATCTCTCTAGTTGCCAGAGATTTCTGTAAGGTGATCAGTCACAAAAGCGAAAAAAAAAAAAAAAGGCAGAACAAAAGTATAAAGAATAATATAAAATTAAAAAAACAAAACAAAAAGGAAGAACAAAAATATAAAGAATAATATAAAATAAAGGAAGAACGAAAATATAGAGAATAGTATAAAATAAAAAACAAAAAAAAGGACAAAAATATAAAGAATAATATAAAATAAAAAAGAAACAAAAAAAAGGAAGAACAAAAATATAAAAAATAATCTAAAATAAAAAAAGAAACAAAAAAGAACAAAAATATAAAGAATAATATAAAATTAAAGGAAGAACAAAAATATAAAGAATAATATGAAATAAAGGAAGAACAAAAATATAAAGAATAATATAAAATAAAAAAGAAACAAAAAAAAGGAAGACCAAAAATATAAAGAATAATATAAAATAAAAAAGAAATAAAAAAAGGAAGAACAAAAATATAAAGAATAGTATAAAATAAAAAAGAAATAAAAAAAGGAAGAACAGAAATATAAAGAAGAATGTAAAATAAAGGAAGAACAAAAATATAAAGAATAATATAAAATAAAAAAAGAAGCAAAAAAAGGAACAAAAATATAAAGAATAATATGAAATAAAGGAAGAACAAAAATATAAAGAATAATATAAAATAAAACAAGAAACAAAAAAGGGAAGAACAAAAATATAAAGAATAATATATATAAAAAAAAAAAAAAAGGAAGAACAAAAATATAAAGAATAATATAAAATAATTTTAAATAATTAATATATGAAGATAAAGAACCCCCAAAAAAGAAAAGCTATAAAAAAAATAAAGAAAACTTGAAAGAAAAAATAGGATTTAAAAAGGATCTGACGCCACAGACACAATGTTCATGAACCTCCCCTGTCCTTGTGATACATGAATGGCTAAGGTCTACCAATGGGGGAGCCGCCCTTTCACAGCAGCTCTTTTCTAGCTAATGGGGCTGTCCTGAGGGGCTTTGTGGGCCGTCACTGTTTAGTGCCTTTCTCTAGGTAACTGGAAAGTACATATCTTCAAATCTCCCCCATATGCCATTATTCTTTCCTTGGTCAGTGGGTCCTAAAATCAGTCTGTGCATCATAGTAAGGCAGTCTGTAATACATAGACTTTGCATAAGGTATACTTTCCCTCTTTATCCAGCAGGCAGATGGTACCCTGTAAACTTTTCACCATAACCTTAGAACTCACACTCATCCCCTCCCTTTTCTCACCTATTCCCTTCCCCCATTATGCTTTGGCCCTCGCCTCCCCAAGACATTGGGACAAGATTTGAGCGAAAAGTTTCCAAAAATACTAGAACGTCTGTCTGGCAGGGTCCAGGAGAAAAAGCGGAGATGTCTGGACGCCAGGAAAGGTTTGTAAATGTCCGGGCACCAAGCGAAACTGCCGAAACCTCCTGGACACGGAAAGTCTGTAAATCTGGAACCAAGCGAAACTGCCAAAGCCCCCTGCACAGGAAAAGTCTGTAAATATCTCGGGACTAAGTGAAACTGCTGAAGCTCCCTGCACAGGAAAAGTCTGTAAATATCTCAGGACCAAGCAAAACTGACGAAACCTCCTGGACAGGAAAAGTCTGTAAATATCTCAGGACCAAGCAAAACTGACGAAACCTCCTGGACAGGAAAAGTCTGTAAATATCTCGGGACTAAGTGAAACTGCTGAAGCTCCCTGCACAGGAAAAGTCTGTAAATATCTCAGGACCAAGCAAAACTTACAAAAACTCCTGGACAGGAAAAGTCTGTAAATATCTCGGGACTAAGTGAAACTGCTGAAGCTCCCTGCACAGGAAAAGTCTGTAAATATCTCAGGACCAAGCAAAACTGACGAAACCTCCTGGACAGGAAAAGTCTGCAAATATCTCGGGACTAAGTGAAACTGCTGAAGCTCCCTGCACAGGAAAAGTCTGTAAATATCTCAGGACCAAGCAAAACTTACAAAAACTCCTGGACAGGAAAAGTCTGCAAATATCTCGGGGCCAAGCAAAACTTACGAAACCTTCTGGACAGGAAAAGTCTGTAAATATCTCGGGACCCAGCGAAACTGCTGAAGCTCCCTGCACAGGAAAAGTCTGTAAATATCTCAGAACCAAGCAAAACTTACGAAACCTCCTGGACAGGAAAAGTCTGTAAATATCTCAGGACCAAGCAAAACTTACGAAACCTCCTGGACAGGAAAAGTCTGTAAATATCTCGGGACCAAGCAAAACTGACGAAACCTCCTGGACAGGAAAAGTCTGTAAATCCACCAGGACCAAGCGAAAATGCCGAAATCCCCTGGATTGGAAAAGTCTGTGAACCTCTGAGGACCAGCGAAAATCCGGAAACCTCCTGTGCAGGAAAATTCTGTAATAGGAATAAAGAAAGCAACCATCAGCACTCTTTTTATTGGAGGGACGCAAAGTCGAAAGCTCCCAGGAACCCGCTTGAAGATAATCCAATAAGTAGTGAAAGACAGCGTCCAAGTCCCGGGTGGAAAAAGTAAAACAAAATTTATTTTGCCAACGAAAAGATTACGTTTCGACCTATCAAAAAGGTCTTTATCAAGTACAAACATAGAGCAACGAAACATTGTTACCTTTTATATGGCAGAATAAGTTTTTGGTTTTACTTTTTCACCCGGGACTTGGACGCTGTCTTTCACTACTTACAGGAAAATTATGTAAATCTCCCAGGACCAAGAGAAACTGCCGAAACCCCCTGGATAGGAAAAGTCTGTAAATCTCCCAGGACCAAGAGAAACTGCCGAAACCCCCTGGATAGGAAAAGTCTGTAAATCTCCCAGGAACAAGCGAAACTTCCGAAACCCCCTGGATAGGAAAAGTCTGTAAATCTCCCAGGACCAAGCGAAACTGCCGAAACCCCCTGGATAGGAAATGTCGGTAAATCTCCCAGGATCAAGCGAAACTGCCGAAACCCCCTGGATAGGAAATGTCGGTAAATCTCCCAGGATCAAGCGAAACTGCCAAAACCCCCTGGATAGGAAATGTCGGTAAATCTCCCAGGATCAAGCGAAACTGCCGAAACCCCCTGGATAGGAAAAGTCGGTAATCTCCCGGGACCAAGCGAAACTTCCGAAACCCATTGAATAGGAAAAGTCTGTAAATCGGGACCAAGTGAAACTGCCAAAACCTCCTGGATAGGAAAAGTCTGTAAATCTCCCAGGACCAAGCGAAACTGCCGAAACCCCCTGGATAGGAAAAGGTCGGTAATCTCCCGGGACCAAGCGAAACTTCCGAAACCCATTGAATAGGAAAAGTCTGTAAATCGGGACCAAGTGAAACTGCCAAAACCTCCTGGATAGGAAAAGTCTGTAAATCTCCCAGGACCAAGCGAAACTGCCGAAACCCCCTGGATAGGAAAAGTCGGTAATCTCCCGGGACCAAGTGAAACTTCCGAAACCCATTGAATAGGAAAAGTCTGTAAATCGGGACCAAGTGAAACTGCCAAAACCTCCTGGATAGGAAAAGTCTGTAAATCTCTCAGGACCAAGCGAAACATCCAAAACTTCCTGAATGGGAAAAGTGTGTAAATTTTGTAGGACCAAGCGAAACTATCAAACCCCCTGGAGATTAAAAGTCTGTAAATCTCTTGGGACCAATCAAAACAGCCAAAACTTCCCAGACCGGAAAAGTCTGTAAATCTCCCGGGACTAAGCGGAACTGTACCTTGGTTAGAGTTGAGCAAGATGATTCACAGGACTATGGTCCAGCGACCACAAGTCGTTAGTCCATGGTATCCGGACCCTGTGATCCTCCTATCTGCCGACATCCTTGGCTCCTTGTTTCATTTCTAGGCAAACCTCAATGTCATTGTTGCGGCAAAACGCATGCATGTCACACCGGGTCTGCTAATCACAAGAGGCACCAGGGATGTCGACAGGTAGAAGAAGGTTTGCAGGGCTCTGGTCCGGAGGTCACAGACTATCAATTTGGCTGTCAGACCTGAAATCATTTTGCCCTCTAATTGGGACCCAAGAATACTTCCAGAATCACTTATTTCCAGAAGGTTTCGCCAGTTTCGCTTAGTCCTGGGAGATTTTCCTTGTGTCCCAGAGGTCTCCCCTTTTTCACTGGGCAAGTTGGCAAATATGATACAGGCATGTCGTACTAATGAAACAATGTATTTACCACGACTGCCATGGAGATCGCAGGTTTCATACACCCAAGATGTTTCGATAGGCAAACGCTTGAGAAAGTTAGACGTCTGTTTGTCGGCTACTCCATTGTAATCGTATCCCGTGTTTATTTGCACTGACTCATTCTCATCCTCTCTCCATACAATATTAATGGGCTCTTAATGAGGAGTCTGCATCATTTATCTCTGAGCGAGACGATCAGTCTCATCCATCCACCCTCCATTTATAAATCATTGTTTTTTCTTCCTAATATTTGCAGGAATTTGTTATTTTCCTGCAGACCGGTGGTTTCTGAGAGTAAAGAACTGAAAAGTAATTGTCTGTATACCTCAGCTTTAAAGGGGTGGCCACTTTTTCATCGTGGGATGCTCTTTCATCGCTTTATTTTCAAAAATTGAAGCCCACACACATTGATGTCCCCCGACACACAATATGATGGTCCCCCAACAAAATAATGCCTCCACAGTGTCCCATACATATTACTCTTCCCCAACATTGATGCCCCCACAGTGCCCCTACACACACAGTATGGTGCGCCCTTACCTGCGTAGTATGATGGTCCCACAGTGCCCCTCCTACATGGTATGATGCACCTAGTGCCTCTCCCAGAGCACCCCCACATAATAATACCTCCACGGTACCACCGTACACATTATTATTACCCTGTGTGCCCTTACATGTTGATGTGCCCCTACAAACCATATGATGCCCACAGTGCCCCTCTTACATGGTATGATGCACCTAGTGCCTCTCCCAGAGCACCCCCACATAATAATACCTCCACGGTACCACCGTACACATTATTATTACCCTGTGTGCCCTCACATGTTGATGTGCCCCTACAAACCATATGATGCCCCCAGTGCCCCCTTTCACACAGTATGATGGTCTCACAGTGTCCCTCCTACACAGTATAATGCCCCCAGTGCCCCCTTACCTGCATAGTATGATGGTCCCACAGTGCCCTTCCTATGTCCCTAGTGCCTCTCCCACAGCACCCCCACATAGTAATGCCCCCACAGTGCCACCATACACATTATTATTACCCTGTGTGCCCTCACACGTTGATGTGCCCCTACAAACCATATGATGCCCCAAGTGCCCCCTTTCACACAGTATGATGGTCTCACAGTGCCCCTACACACACAGTATGATTCACCCAGTTCCCCGTTACCTGAATAGTATGATGGTCCTACATGGTATTATGCCCCCAGTGCCTCTCCCACAGCACCCCCATAATAATGGCCCCATAATGCCACCATACACATTATACTTGCCCTAGTGTGTCCACATTAATGCACACCCAGTGCCCCTACACACCATATGATAATCCATGTGCCCCCTTACACACATAATATGATGGTCCCACAGTGCCGCTCCTACACTTTATGATGCCCTCAGAACACACCTGCATAATGCCCCCAACATTATCCCATACATATTATTCTTCCCCTACTGCGTCCACACACATTGATGCCCCCTACAGTGTCCCTACACACACAGTATGATGCACCCAGTGCCCCCTTACCTGTATAGTATGATGTCCCGCAGTGCCTTTTCTAGATGGTACGATGGTCCCACAGTGCCTCTCCTACATGGTATGATGGTCCCACAGTGCCTCTCCTATAGGGTATGATAGTCCCACAGTGCCTATCCTACGTGGTACGAGTGCCTCTCCCACAGCATCAGCCAAATAATAATGCCCCAACAGTGTCCCATACATATTATACTTCCCCCATTGCCCCCACACACAGTGATGCCCCATATTATGATTTCCCTCCCCCCCGTATGGTGCACCTGTACTCCACCTCCCTGGCGGATATATATAAAAAAAAATGACCCCCCTAACCCTGTTCCCCCGATGATCGCAGTAGATATCCACTTTGGTGGAGCAGAGAGCTGACGACTCCCCGCTCCGCCATCATATTCAAGTGTTTCTGCATCCTAATGACGCAGATACGGTTTAAAGCGGGACGTGCTGCCGACCTCCTGGGACAACTCCCCAAATTCAGGACTGTCCTCCTGGATCTGTGACGATGGAGAGGCAGACCTATGCCGCTCCCAGAGACGGGAGCACTGAGATCACAGGGATTCCTTGCGGAGAAGGGGCTCGGACGGATCCAGGGATTACATATGTGATAACCCAGCACCTTCCATGTCCCATTGACGCCAGATTAAAGGGATTTTGCTTTATGTGTAAATACAAAGTCACTTGTTAGAAATCATCATCCCCTCCCCTCCCCCACACAGCATCTGTCTGCGGCTGGTAAAGACCCTATTTCCACTATAAGGTGGCGAGAAATGATATATTACACCCGCATTAGCGGTAATAGGTGCGAGCGGCGGAGAAATGTGTCATTAGAAGTCTCCGCATTGTTGTATTATTTAATCTCCGAGACTGACACTTAAAGCGGAATACCTAATTACTCACGTAGTGTGTGGGATAAGAGGCGCCTGTACTGAAAACGGGGCAGAGATATACCGGATTAGCTGGCGGTAAATCACTCAGCCACACTGTAATTAAGAAATCCCATCCCTGTTTATTCTGAGCCGTGCGCAATACGTTACCGTAAAAGATTATTCCCACTAAATAGGAAGAAATCAATAGGAAATCTTTTTTTTGCCAGTAATAGTTATATCTGCCTCTATTAAAGGGAAATTCATTTTCTACTCGGCTCAAGATCCTCTGCGCATACATGATAAAATACTGACTTCCGGCAGCCACCACTAGAGGGAGCTCGGGAGTTGTATGCAGTAAGCTCCCTCTAGTGGTGGCTGCAGGAAGATAGGATTTTATTATATAACTATGTTTGACTCTCTCTATCAGAAAAAAATAGAGCTCTGGCCACTTTTAAAGGGAGGCATTTTCTTTAAAGTCTGTCTGAGGAATAACAATTATTTCTGACCATTTTATGACGAGATGGATTCCTGCTCTCCTGTCTCTACTTATCACATATTCAGAAGCAGGAGGACATTAAACAGGAGTACTGAGCAGCGTAGCACCGGAGTGAAATAAACACTTACTAAAAAGCAGCAGCCAAATCTGTTTTTGTCTCACTCTGCTCCTCCCCTTTTCATAGACTTCAGTAGACAGCTGTAATCTGATCTCTCAGTAAGCTGGCCGTCCTTCAAGAAGGATTTCAGCTGGGTTTATTTTCAGTGGTGGTGGTGGGTGAAATGTCACATAAGTGGAGAAAAAAGAAGATTTCTCTGATAAGATATATTAGAAAGTTTCTTATATTTGTACTATTGATTTAGATAAAGTTTATTGAAACGATAGCGGCCCTTTAAGGATGCGGAATAATAACCCAGACGTAAAAAAATGACTGAAAAATTATAATTTACCCAAACTTTTCGATTTCTTTAGAAAGCGCGATAAAGCATTTCCTTCCCCTTTTTTGTGACGATAAGTGATCCCCGTCCTCCTCGCGCCTCCGGACAGTGACTCATTGCTGCTCACTTGGGCTTAAAGGGCAACTCCATTCACAACTCAAAGCACTTTAAAATGAATAAATGATAAATTTCGCTCCCATCATGCTTCAGTATGAACCACAGATTTTGTGATCGCTGAACTTGTGACGGTTTCTCCTCTACTCAGTGTCGCCCCCTGGTGGCAGGATGTTCTGTATGAGTTGCCGAGAAGGGGGAGGAAAGCGAGGCGACAACTGCTCTGAGCCCAATGGGAAACATTAATGGCTCCATCCAGTAAGAGACTAATTGCTTTGTGAACCATCGCCTCCAAATTGCTGACTCGATTCTGTCTTCAGCCCCCAGACCAGTCTCCTGCTTTCTACAGAACCAAAACCACAACCCCTAAAGAAAGGCAGACCCACAACCAGACTTCTCCTTTAGACAGCCCACTGATTGGACCCGCCATGTCTACCGACTCTGCTCCAGGCAAGGCTACTCCTTTCTGCGGCCCTCAAACCTTACCCCTTAAAGAAATGCAGATCCCAAACCAGTCCCAGCTTGAGAACCACCTCACATCTCTTGATTTCAAACCCCAGATTAGACCCCACCTTATATAGACCTTCTTTGTACAGATTATCGATTTGACCCCAGTTTATAATGACCCCAGACCAGACTCCTCCTTTCTCCAGACCCCAGACCAGACTCCTCCTTTCTCCGAACCCCAGACCAGACTCCTCCTTTCTCCGAACCCCAGACCAGACTCCTCCTTTCTGCACACCCCAGACCAGACTGCTCCTTTCTCCTGACTCCAGACCAGACTCCTTCTTTCTCCAGACCCCAGACCAGAGTCCTCATTTCTCCAGACCCCAGACCAGACTCCCCCTTTCTCCAGACCCCAGACCAGACTCCTCCTTTCTCCAAACCCCAGACCAGACTCCTCCTTTCTCCGAACCCCAGACCAGACTCCTCCTTTCTCCAAACCCCAGACCAGACTCCTCCTTTCTGCACACCCCAGACCAGACTCCTCCTTTCTGCACACCCCAGACCAGACT
This sequence comes from Phyllobates terribilis, assembly GCF_046119375.1. Classification (NCBI taxonomy): domain Eukaryota; kingdom Metazoa; phylum Chordata; class Amphibia; order Anura; family Dendrobatidae; genus Phyllobates; species Phyllobates terribilis. Next base: position 198,578 of record NW_027364032.1, on the reverse strand, counting down.
GCTCCTTTCTCCTGACCCCAGACCAGACTTCCCCTTTCTCCACACCCCAGACCATATTTTTTGTACAGACGGCAGACCAGACCCCTTCCTTCTACAGACCCCAGACCAAACTCCTAATTTCAACAGATCCTATACCAAACTCCTGCTTTTTACAGACCCCAGACCAAACGCATCCTTTCTGCAGACCGCAGACCAAACTCCTCATTTCAACAGACCCCAGACCAGACCCTTCCTTTCTACAGACCCCAGACCAGACCCTTCCATTCTACAAACCCCAGACCAGACCCTTCCTTTTTACAGACCCCAGACCAAACTCATCCTTTCTACAGACCCCAGACCAGACCCTTCCTTTTTACAGGCCCCAGACCAAACTCATTCCTACTACACACCCCAGACCAGACCCTTCCTTTTTACAGACCCCAGACCAGACCCTTCCTTTCTACAGACCACAGGCCAGACCTTTCCTTTTTACAGACCCCAAACCAGACCCTTGTTTTTTACAGACCCCAAACCAGACCCTTCTTTTTTACAGAACCCAGATCATCCCTTTCTACAGTCACCAGACCCTTCCTTTCTACAGACCAAACTCCTGCTTTTTACAGACCCCAGACCAAACGCATCCTTTCTGCAGACCGCAGACCAAACTCCTCCTATCTACAGACCCCAGACCAGACCCTTCCTTTCTACAGACCCCAGACCAGACCCTTCCTTTCTACAAACCCCAGACCAGACCCTTTTTACAAACCCCAGACCAGACCCTTCCTTTTTACAGACCCCAGACCAAACTCATCCTTTCTACAGACCCCAGACCAGACCCTTCCTTTTTACAGGCCCCAGACCAAACTCATTCCTACTACAGACCCCAGACCAGACCCTTCCTTTTTACAGACCCCAAACCAGACCCTTCCTTTCTACAGACCCAAGACCAGACCCTTCTTTTCTACAGACCCCTGACCAGACTTTTTTCAATAGACCCCAGACTTTCTTTTTTACTGACCTCAGACAAAACACTTCCTTTCTACAGACCCTTCCTTTCTACAGAACCCAGACAAGACCCTTTTATTCCACAGACCCCAGACCAGACTCCTCCTTTCTGCAGACCTCAGATCCGGCGCTCTCCTCTGCCAGTTCCTCTTCACTCCTCCGCAATGATGCACTCACAGTCGAGAAAATGAGGTCAGCATAAGGGCGTCTCTGACGCCACCTGGGAAGGAGATGGGGTGCAGAACAGACCCCTTTTCTTTTGGGAGTCCTTAGATCTCCTATTTTTCTGTGAGTCTCCCATACATTCCGGAAGAGTATGAATCACACTCTTGAAATTCCATTAATCCAGCATCCAGTGATTCAGAAATCCTGATTATAAAGCAATCCGCAATAATCCAGAATATCTGATAATCTGAAGTACGTCCAATAATCTGATATCTCGGAGCAGGACGGATTATCGGACTCTGTGTAGATTATACGCAAATATTGGAGACCGCCGGATGGACATAAACCCGACCTAGTAGTTGTGCTTTCTGAAGTGGATCATGATGACAGAATCCATCAGAGACGCGGCTGCGGCAGCTGCTGGAAACGAGCAGGGGCCGGCGTCTGACTGCACAACGAGGCCAAGATAAATTGCATCACGGATCTCCCCGATGTGATGAGAGCTGGAGAGGAGTTAACTCTTAACACCACAATGAAGCGCTGCTGAGAGGAAATCACTGAGGCTCGAAATGCGTCAGCGAATGCAGGAATATTCCAACACTCTGCTGTTTCAATTAACAGACCCCAGACCGTGCCCGCCTAAAAAATGCAGACCCCAGACCGTGCCCCCCCTAAAAAATGCAGATGCCAGACCATGCACCTGAAATAATGCAGACCACAGACCATGCCCCCTATAAAAATGCAGACTCCAGACCATGCACCCTAAATAATGCAGACCCCAGGTTATGCCCCTAAAAAATGCAGACCCAAGACCGTGCTCCCCTAAAATGCAAACCCCAGACCATGCCCCCCTATAAAAATGCAGACCCCAGACCATGCCCCCTCTATAAAAATGCAGACCTCAAACTATGCCCCCTAAAAATGCAGACTACAGAACATGCACCCTAAATAATGCAGACCCCAGACCATGCTCCTGAAAAAAAAAAGACCCCAGGTCATGCTCCCTAAAAAATGCAGACCCCAGACCGTGCCCCCCTAAAAATGCAGACCCCAGACAGTGTCCCCCTAAAAAATGCAGACCCCAGGTCATGCCCCTTAAAAAATGCAGACCTCAGACCATGTCCCCCTAAAAATGCAGACACCCAGACTGTTCCCCCCTTAAAAATGCAGACCCCAGACCATGCACCCTAAATAATGCAGAACTCAGACCTTGCCCCTTTAAAAATGCAGATGCCAGACCCCCTTAAAAATGCAGACCCCAGACTGTGACCCCCGAAAAAATGCAAACCCCAGGTCATGCCCCTTAAAAAATGCAGACCCCAGACCATGTCCCCCTAAAAATGCAGACCCCAGACCGTGCCCCCTATAAAAATGCAGACCCCACCAGACCATGCCCCCCTAAAAAATGCAGACCCCAGACCATGCCCCCTAAAAAATGCAGACCCCAGAATAGGCCACCTAAAAATGCAGACCCCAGACCAATCCCCCTTTAAGAACCATTTTAGATCTCTTTAGCTTAAACCCTATACCAGACCTTACTTTTTACAGACCCCCCAGTAGCACCACCATTTTTACACACCCCAGACCACCCTTCACATTTCTACAGACCCCAGACCATACCCCCTAAAAAATACAGATTCCAAACCAGGCTCCTTTTAAGAACCACCTTGGATTTCTTTCACTTAACCTTCACACTGGACCCCCCTTTTTACAGACCACCAATAACACCCCCATTTTTACGCACCCCAGACAAAATTCCTCATTTTTACAGCCCCCTGACCATACCATTTTAAAGAAATTCAGATTCCAGCCTAGGCCCCCTTTTAGAACCACCTTGGATCTCATAAATTTAAACTCCAGACCACCAATATTACTCCCATTTTACAGAGCCAAGACCAGACTCTTTGTTTCTGCAGACCCCAGACCATGCCCCTTCTCAAAAATAATGTAGCCCCTAAACCAGGCCCCTCCAAAATTATGAGATTTTGTGACATGCATACCAGAATGTTTTTTGCTGAGTAACGTTCTACCAGTTAGATGTCCGGGAAAGTTAAGTAACACCCCCCCCCCCCGGTTAAAGGGACAACGACGTCTATGCCTCATTTAATAGTCATCATGTTGCTTTCTAAGCAGTTTTCCCTTTAAGACAGGAAGTCAAACCCATAAAACGAAAAACTCCTAATAAGATAAGTTAGAGGAAGTAGCAAGAAAGTATAAGAAGAGAAAGCCTGAGAAAAGTTGTGAAAAGAGGCAGAAGACTCGGAGAAGCTTGTGTGCAGGACGCCTGCCATATTAATCCCACCAGAGGCGCAATATTCCCATGCACTTTCCATGTGGAAGTACAATCCCCACCGGACTCGGCATTCCTGAATTACATCCAGCTGCCTGTTTACACCCCCCCACCCTCCTCTCTTTTCCAAAATACGTTGAGACCCTGACGTCAGCCTTCTGCTACAAATTCACAGATCCTTAGAAAAGTCTTAAAGATGAAAAAGTAGCGGAGCTTCTCCATCAGCCTTGGGATTATTATGGGGCCATCCATTATAGCCAAGCCAAAATCGGGCTGACGGATTATAGCACCAGCTGACAGGCATGGATTTTCCGGGACGTGAACTCTGATACCTCAAGGACCCACTTAAAATTACGCCTACTGGATACAAATCACAGTCCGATTATTACATTTTTTTTTATTATTATTATTCATTTAATTTTATTTTTTTAGTTTTTTTTTTTCGGATTTTAGTTGGGGGATACAGTATTTATTTTTTTAAAATTTCATTAATTTATATTTTTTATTTTATATATATATAAGTTAGACCTTTTTTTTAGGGATTTTTATAATTTTTGAAATGTGTATCTTTGATATAGCATGTATTCAATATTTTAATTAATGTTAAAATTATTTTTATGATTTTTTTTGGTCTATATAGGGAGTGATCGGAAATTATTTTTTTTGGTTATTTTTATATCGTATTTTTTTATTGTTTTTTTTATTAATTTTATAACAAATTTTTTGATTGGGGAATTGATATAGGATTTCGATATGGACTGTATGATTATATCGCGAGTGTTTTTATTACGGCGTGTTACATTGTGTTCATGTTTTGAGTCGAAGTTTTAGGAGGTTTGAATGATTTGCTTTGTGCTTTTTTTTTTTGCTGTTGAGTTTCTGTGGTGTTAGAAGTTCGGGCTCTTGAAACGAGAATTTTCTTGACTAGGATATGGTTACTGGGTGCCAATGGAGTGGAGTGATATAAGCAGGTTCTCCGTCTCCGCATCAGGGTTCAAATTTGGAAACAGCCGGCATAATTCCGAGCATTAAAATCCCGAGAGAGTCCCTAAAAAAGGGAGCTCGTGTTACTCCTTCCAATGTAAACACAGGTCAGCTGAGGATTTTTTATATATTGCTTTCGAGCCGAAAGTGTAACTCTCAGCAATTACATTTTTCATTTACAAAGCTGCCGTCTTATCGCCCACCCTTCCACCAACACAACCTTCAGACCCTAACAGTGCAAGGCCTGTTTAATCTGTGTTTTTAAACTCTCGATACTTGTTTTTTTATCTTTTTTTTTCATTGGTTGCTGCTTAGCCAAGGATACAGTTTAAAGTTTTGTGTAACCTACATAGAGGAGAGATTGTAAAACAAAAATGTAGGGCCAAGGTGAAAAAAATTCACTCGAGGGTTCAAAAACTCTACGTGGACCTTGAAGGACAACCTCGAGAGCCCATGCTTGTCCTACAAACCGTAAGGAGACTTCACAGATGATCTCTGAGTAGGTGTCTAGAGGAGAAGCGCCAAATTCGTAGACACCATGGAGAACTTTTTCCATCGACATTTTAGCAAGTCCCCTCCAAATGAATCCGATAGGAGAACGAGTCTCATGGCTTCGAAAGTCAGGCGTAAGTCGGGAGCTGGTGGACCATCTCTTGGACTCTTGGCACAACGAAGGGTATCTGTCCAAGTAGGCAAGAAAAATGTAGGCAGTCGAAGGAAATCTAGCACAGCACCGGTAAGGGTCAACCCACGTTTTGTCGTGAAGAATGTACAAAAACATACCTTAAAGTCTGAGAATATTCGGAACGTGGAGGACCTGTTTTGGGACATATGGATGGACTGTAAGTTACTTAACCAGACGAGTCAACAGCCCAGCGATCAGGAGGGTGAGGATGACATTTATACCTCTAGCAGTGATAGTTCAGAAGAAGTCGGAGTCGATGGATTTTCAAGGTGTGTATGTGTGAAAAATCAAGAATTTTCAGTTTGCATTTGGTGTTTTTGACTAAACAGCTGGATTGGAACTGGTCACCAGGTTAAAGATGCTCAAAATGCCGAACTAGGGGCTCAATGAACCTTTTTAGACAATGAGGTTGCCCATCCCTTTATATTATATTACCTCCTGCTCCAGGTCTCCTGGGTCTCCCATGACTTTGTTATGCCTTGTGAGCCCTGCAGTCAATCACCGGCAGGCTGCGCTCTCACTATTAGAGCTTGTCCGATATTTGTCAGAGGAAAGTGAGAGCGCAGCAGGCACTGATTGGCTGCAGCGCTCATGTGGTATATGAATGTCAAAAAAGATGCAACTTTGTAAATTGAAATGCTTAAAAAAAAAATAATAATTTGGTCTCCGTGGTAACAGACTACAAACAAACCTCCCGTAGTCTGATCTTGCAATTCTTTTCCAGTTTTCCTTCTTACTAACCAGATTGGCCAGAAGTAGGGGTAGAACGAACGGCAACATGACTGCAGGATCAGACTGTGGTTGGAGTTGGTTACTTTACAAACCTATAGATCTGCGCAGGGGCTGCGTACACAAAAAGTTAGGAAGGTTTTCTTTAAGTGTGTGTGTAAACTGGTATCACTTGACATGATCTGGTGTAGATTTTCTTTTCCGTTGTTGAATTTTTCTAGCTCGTCTGATTTTGGTCGTCGATTATTAGCGACATGAAACCACGATCCGTATCTGGAGAACGACTTCTACGTTGATGAGATAGGAGATATGACGGTCTTTGCTTTTTTTTGTTATTATTTTGTGAGATGTAAAGTTTGGGTACAGTCATTCTCCGAGGCAGTTTCCTCTTTATATTTGATCGATACCATCTAAGATCTTCCATTTACTGGTGCGCAGAGGGTGCAAGAAATGGGGCTCATGGGGTGTCTGACCCTGTGCGTCCAACACATTTGGGACCTCACCTAGTTTCCATCAGCTCTTTCAAAACAATCCCACCTGCAAGACTTAAAGGGTTGTCCGGGATTAGAAAAGCGTGGTTGCCTTTTTTTTTTCTTTTTAAAAAGCGCCAACCCTGTAAACCATACATGTCAAACTCCAGCCCGTAGGCCAGATCAGGCCAACAGGGTGGTTATATTTGGCCCGCGACACCAAAACCACCACCCCTATGTGGGGCCATTATTCTGTATGGGGGACTATGTGGGGCCCATTATTCTGTATGGAGGACTATGTGGGGCCCATTATTCTGTATGGAGGACTATGTGGGGCCATTATTCTGTATGGCGGACTATGTGGGGCCATTATACTGTATGGAGGACTTTGTGGGGCCATTATACTGTATGGAGGACTGTGTGGGGCCATTATACTGTATGGAGGACTATGTGGGGCCATTATACTGTACTAGATGGTGGCCCGATTCGAACGCATCGGGTATTCTAAAATAGGTATGCGGCCGACGGGGCTCAATTAGCAAAGCGGTGTTTAAATTTGGCGGCAATATCGGTGATTGGTCGCGGGCGGCGGCCGCGACCAATCTGCGTACCGTGTTAGTGAGGACTGGGGAGCGTGTTTAAATTTGGCACCAAAATCGCTGATTAGTCGCGACCAATCAGCAGAGCGGTGTTTAAATTTGGCGCCAATACTGCTGATTGGTCGCGGCCGCCGACCGCGACCAATTAGCAGAGCGATACAGAGCGGGGTTTAAATTTGGCACCAAAATCGCTGACTGGTCGCCGTCTGCGACCAATCAGCAGAGCGGTGTTTAAATTTGGCGCCAAAATCGCTGATTAGTCGCAGCTGAAGGCCGCGACCAATCAGCAGAGCGTTGTTTAAATTTTGCGCCAATACTGCTGATAGATCTCGGCCAGCGACCGCGATCAATCAGCAGAGCGTTGTTTAAATTTGGCGCCAATCTCGCTGATTGGACGCGTCTGGCGTCCGCGACCAATCAGCAGAGCGTTGTTTAAATTTGGCGCCAAGCTCGTTCATTGGTCGCGGCTGGCGTCCGCGACCAATTAGCTCAGCAGTGTTTAAATGTGGCGGCAAGATCGGTGATTGGTCGCGGCCGCTATTTAAATGTGGCGCCCAAATCGGTGATTGGTCGCGGGCAGCGGCCGCGACCAATCAGCAGAGCGGTGTTTAACTTTAGCGCCAAGATCACTGATTGGTCGCGTGCGGAGAGCGCGACCATTCAGCGAATCGTATTGGTGAGGAGCGGGGAGCAGAATCGAATTAGTGAGGAACGGGGAGCGCCGCTGCCTATGCGGCTACTTCCGCTGCGAGAAGCCTGGAGATGAGCGGGCGCTCGCAGCAGAAGTATCCCGACCCGCAGCGCCGCTCCCCGGTCCTCCCTTCACAGCCTAGCCGCTGATCTCCCCACAGTATCCGCAGGGTGTTACAAAGGTCCGGACATTTGTGTTAAAAATCGTTGATTGGTCGCTGGCGCTGCCCGCCACCAATCACCGATTTGGGCGCCAAATTTAAATATCGGCCGCGACCAATCACCGATCTTGGCTCCACATTTAAACACCGCTGTGCTGATTGGTCGCCGACGCTGGGCGCGACCAATCACCTATTTGGGCGCTAAATTTAAATAGCGTCCGCGACCAATCAGTACAGCGGTGTTTAAATGTGGAGCCAAGAACGGTGATTGGTCGTGGCCGATATTTAAATTTGGCGCCCAAATCGGTGATTGGTCGCGGGCAGCGCCAGCGACCAATCAGCGATTTTTAACACAAATGTCCGGATCTTTGTAACACCATGCGGATACTGTGGGGACATCAGCGGCTAGGGTGTGAAGGGAGGACCGGGGAGCGGCGCTGCGGGTCGGGATACTTCTGCTGCGAGCGCCCGCTCATCTCCAGGCTTCTCGCAGTGGAAGTATCCGCACAGGCAGCGGCGCTCCCCGGTCCTCACTAATACGATTCCGCTCCTCACCAATACGATTCGCTGATTGGTCACGCTCTCTGCACGCGACCAATCAGTGATCTTGGCGCTAAAGTTAAACACCGCTCTGCTGATTGGTCGCGGCCGCTGCCCGCGACCAATCACCGATTTGGGCGCCACATTTAAATAGCATCCGCGACCAATCAGCACAGCGGTGTTTAAATGTGGAGCCAAGATCTGTGATTGGTCGCGGCCGATATTTAAATTTGGTGCCCAAATCGGTGATTGGTCGCGGGCAGCGCCTGCGACCAATCAGCGATTTTTAACACAAATGTCCGGACCTTTGTAACACTATGCGGATACTGTGGGGACATCAGCGGCTAGGGTGTGAAGGGAGGACCGGGGAGCGACGCTGCGGGTCGGGATACTTCTGCTGCGAGCAGTCGCTCATCTCCAGGCTTCTCGCAGTGGAAGTATCCGCACAGGCAGCGGCGCTCCCCGGTCCTCACTAATACGATTCCGCTCCCCGCTCCTCACCAATATGATTCGCTGATTGGTCACGCTCTCCGCACGCGACCAATCAGTGATCTTGGCGCTAAAGTTAAACACCGCTCTGCTGATTGGTCGCGGCCGCTGCCCGCGACCAATCACCGATTTGGGCGCCACATTTAAATAGCGTCCGCGACCAATCAGCACAGCGGTGTTTAAATGTGGAGCCAAGATCGGTGATTGGTCGTGGCCGATATTTAAATTTGGCGCCCAAATCGGTGATTGGTCGCGGGCATCGCCAGCAACCAATCAGCGATTTTTAACACAAATTTGCGGATCTTTGTAACAGCAAGCGGATACTGTGGGGACATCAGCGGCTAGGGTGTGAAGGGAGGACCGGGGAGCGGCGCTGCGGGTCGGAATACTTCTGCTCCGAGCAGTCGCTCATGTCCCGGGTTCTCGCAGCGGAAGTATCCGCACAGGCAGCGCCGCTGACATCCATGCGGCAAGGGTGTGAAGGGAGGACCGGGGAGCGGCGCTGACATCCAATTGGTCGCGGCCGGTATTTAAATGTGCCGCACAAATCGGTGATTGGTCGCGGTCTTGGCCCGCGACCAATCACTGATCTTGCGGCTAAAGTTAACCACTACTGTGCTGATTGGTCGCGGCCGATATTTAAATTTGGCGCCCAAATCGGTGATTGGTCGCGGGCAGAGTCCGCGACCAATCAGCACAGCGGTATTTAACTTTTGCGCTAAGATCAGTGATTGGTCGGATCCGAAGACCGCGACCAGTCATCGAATCGTCTTGGTGAGGACCGGGGAGCGGCGCTGCCTGTGCGGCTACTTCCGCTGCGAGAACCCGGGACATGAGCGGGCGCTCGCAGCAGAAGTATCCCGACCTGTAGCGCCGCTCCCCGGTCCTCTCTTCCGCATGGAGGTCAGCGACGCCGGCGGTCCTTCCGCTGCTGCCGGCCGGGACATTAGCGCCTCGCGCCGCTCATCTCCCGGCTGCATCTCCGTCCCGCAGATGGGTTCGGCGGTCGGGGTCCTTCTGCTGGTACCGGCTGGGAGATGAGCGCCTCGCGCCGGTCATCTCCCGGCTGCATCGCCTCTGAGCTCCGTCCCGCAGATGAGCCGCTAACGGCCGCCATCTTTTTTCTGAAATCCCGCGGCGCTGATTGGCTGCTGCCGGACCAATGAGCGACGCGGGATTTCCTGGACAGACAGACAGACGGGATAAGACAATTATATAGTAGATGGAGGACTATGTGGGGTCATTATACTGTATGGAGGACTATGTGGGGCCCATTATACTGTATGGAGGACTATGTGGGGGCCATTATACTGTATGGAGGACTATGTGGGGCCCATTATACTGTATGGAGGACTATGTGGGGGCCATTATTCTGTATGGAGGACTATGTGGGGCCATTATACTGTATGGACGACTATGTGGGGCCATTATTCTATATGGAGGACTATGTGGGGCCATTATACTGTATGGAGGACTATGTGGGGCCATTATACTGTATGGAGGACTATGTGGCGCCATTATACTGTATGGAGGACTATGTGGGGCCCATTACACTGTATAGAGGACTATGTGGAGCCATTATACTGTATGGAGGACTATGTGGGCCCATTATTCTGTATGGAGGACTATGTGGGCCCATTATTCTGTATGGAGGACTATGTGGAGCCCATTATACTGTATGGAGGACTATGTGGGGCCATTATACTGTATGGCGGACTATGTGGCGCCATTATACTGTATGGAGGACTATGTGGGGCCATTATTCTGTATGGAGGACTATGTGGGGGCCATTATACTGTATACTGGTTGGCCCACAACTTTGTCCAGATTTTTCATTTTGGCCCTCTATTTGTTTGAGTTTGACATCTCTGCAGTGTGAACAAAGTATGTTTGGTATTGTAGCCCAGCTCCATTGAAGTGAATGGCACTGAGCTACAACATTAGACACAGCCTATAGGCAGGAGAGGTAATGTTTTTTGGGGAAAATGTAGCCAAACTTTTTTTTTTTTCCGGGGCAGCCCCCTTTGAAGGGGTTCGCAACATTCTCAAATTCTACAAAACTTTTTCTTCACTTTTTAAACTTTTTTAGTACATTTTTTCCTGATGCATTTGTAAACGCGTCACGTTCCCCTGGTCCCTTTGAATGCCCGGGAGCTCGACCTCCATTAATCTTCTGTCCCGAGGATTGTTTATTAATATTCTGATTCCCCCCCCCCCAAAAAAAAACATTTAAACGATTTTTTAGTGTTGTGAAAAATGTAAAAAAAAAAAGTTTATCTCCTCGATCCCCAGTTGCACCCAGTTTCCTGTTGGTCTCTACTTCTTGCTGCAGGACACAAGGACATGACCGCCGCAGCCAATCACTGCCTGTAAGGAATTGCTATTGCGTGCAATGATCGGTTGCAGCGGTCACATACCCATGATCCTATAAAGATGACTTTGTTGACTATTGGAAAGACAGCAGCGGAGGATCGTAGATGAATATTGTTTCTTTTAACGTCTTTATGGAGTCTGAGCATTTTGGGGAAAAAAAAAACGCAAAAATATCGACTCCCCAAACATCCCCTTTAAGATCAAGTGTGAACATGTTAAAATGTGTAAAGAGTCAATATTATTATTTCGATAGGTCGGTATTGTGTTCTCCTTGTTCACACCTCCCGCGCTCGAACCTTCATTGCCGGAGATAGGCGGCTCCCATTACGTACGGCGCCGCTTATCTCTTGAATCCTTGTGTGAGGGACGTTAAGTCTTTGGAAGCAGAGAGATCAAATTCTGGAAAACTTTAGATTTTTCTTGCTTCACTTTTTAAACTTGTTTTTCATGATGCATTTTGTAAGTGCGTCACGTCCTTGTCGGTTCTTCGGGAGGCAGTCCCGATGATTTATCTACGTTATTTATTATTTTTTTCCATTTTACAGTTCAATAGTTGCAGATATTTCACATGTTTTAATATTTCGAAGCTTTATTTTTTTTTTTCCTCTGTGTGTTTTTATTTTATCCCCATGAACATTCTCGGTTGGATGGGTCCATCTGTCTGCTCTCTCTTGACAGCGATCCCACTGGAGAAAACCTGGATACTGCGATGAGTCACGGAGGTTAATACTAGTTCAGATGCTAAACGTTCCTTTTGTTTCTGGAACGAGGTCTTATTAATCGTTTTTTTGAGGTTTATTACGATGATTATTATTAGTTTTATTATCGGTGTATGTCTTCCAGCTTCCATCGCTGGTTCCATCTTGTCCTGTCTTCTGTTAGATCCGCGCTCCACCCCTGGTACCTGCAAAAAGTGCTCCAAAACTGGGGCTGATTGAGAGCCGTTGAGAATGGAAAAGTGGCCGCATTCCATCCTTTTGTGTGGGAGTCCCAAAAATTGCCAAAAATGCCCCCAAGGAATGAAGAGGTCCTCGCACATGCTTGGCTCTCTTCACTTATTTATCTGAGAATTCCAAAAATTGCAGAGAAGATGGGAATGAAGAAGTGGCTGCGCATGCGCGGCTCTATTCATTCACTTGTCTGGGAGTACCAAAAGTTGCCGAACATGCCCCTGAGGAATGAAGAGGTTGTCGCACATGCTTGACTCTCTTCACTTATTTATCTGGGAATTCCAAAAATTGCAGAGAAGATGGGAATGGAGAAGTGGCTGCGCATGCGCGGCTCTATTCATTCACTTGTCTGGGAGTCCCAAAAATTTCTGAATGTGCCCCCGAGATTGAAAAAGTGGTCAGACATGCTTAGCTCTCTTAATTCATCTATCTAAGAATTCTAAAAATTCCAGAACGCTAAGACAGAAATGAATAAGTGGTCACGCATTCGCAGCTCTCCCTATTCACTTGTATGGGAGTTGGAAAAATTGCCGAGCGTGCCAGCGGGACTCAAGAGGTGACTGCGCATGCACGGCTCTCTACACTAATTTATATGCAAGTTCCAAAAATTGCCGAGCATGCAGACAGGAATGAAGAGGTGACTGCCCATGCACGACTCTCTACACTCATTAATATGGAAGTTCCAAAAATTGCCGAGTGTGTAGACAGGAATGAAGAGGTGATTGCCCATGCGCGGCTCTCTGCTCTCATTAATATGGAAGTTCCAAAAATTGCCGAGCGTGTAGACAGGAATGAAGAGGTGATTGCCCATGCGCGGCTCTCTGCTCTCATTAATATGGAAGTTCCAAAAATTGCCGAGCATGCAGACAGGAATGAAGAGGTGACTGCCCATGCACGACTCTCTACACTCATTAATATGGAAGTTCCAAAAATTGCCGAGCGTGTAGACAGGAATGAAGAGGTGATTGCCCATGCGCGGCTCTCTGCTCTCATTAATATGGAAGTTCCAGAAATTGCCGAGCGTGTAGACAGGAATGAAGAGGTGACTGCGCATGCGCGGCTCTCTGCTCTCATTAATATGGAAGTTCCAAAAATTGCCGAGCGTGTAGACAGGAATGAAGAGGTGACTGCCCATGCGCGGCTCTCTGCTCTCATTAATATGGAAGTTCCAAAAATTGCCGAGCGTGTAGACAGGAATGAAGAGGTGACTGAGCATGCGCAACTCTCCCTTTTCACTTGTATGGGCGTCCCAAAAATTCCCGCACATGCTGATGGAAAGGAGGTGGCGAAGCTTTCTCTGTTAATTTTTTATGGAGTTTTTGGGAATAGAATAGGGAGCTTCGCATGTAAAGACGCCTCTTCATTCTTGTTGGCGCGCTCGGCAACTTTTAGAATTCCAAAACAAGTGAATGGAGTTGACGGCGCATGCGCAACCACCTCATTCCTAACGGCATGGAACGCGGCTCGTACCCTAGAAGGTTGCATGGACCCATCAGTGGGATACACATCTATCAGACATTTATGGAATATCAGAAATCTTAAAGGAACATGAAGGGAAGCCTCTGAACTAGACATGGCACAATCGGCGATGTCTCAGCATTTTCCTTTTCAAAGCCTTTTCAAAGCCTCAGTCCTATCGAATTGGAAAGGGGGTCAGTAATTCTTCATCTAAAAGAAATGTCTTTTATGCATCGATCTTTTCTAATTGAGGGAACCTGCAGAGAGACGTACATTTTTCCCTACAGCGGCCACTAGAGGAATAGTGAGGTATTACAAGGCTCCCAGCTAAGTGAATAGATGACCATGTAATACGAGGTCACATTGAGTCCTCCAGAGGGAGAGAAGCTCTTTGTAATGGTTCTTAGCTCCGGTACATATAGGAGGGACCTGAGCAGACGAGTACTGAAAGTTTCTTGTATTTTGTTGCAGGAAAGCCATTTCAAGATCTGGACTTCAGCACCTGGCACCTGTGCACTGCCCGACCCTGAGCGTCTCTAATGGACCCCTGAAAGAGCCTCGTACCAGCCTGGATTGGACTGTAAGGTTTTTGTTTTTTTCTATTGATCATTGCCTTGAAGTCTGGAAAAAATAAAAATCCTTGTAGAGACCCGTAGACATTTAAATTTTTTTTTTTTGCATTTTAGCAATGCTTGTTATGATACGTTCTGACCACTAGTTGGCAGCGATGAGCATCCAATGAAACAGACGCCATGACATGTGAATAACTGGTTATTTGCCTTTGCAGGAGAACGCGGTGAATGGGGAGCACCTCTGGCAGGAGACCAATGTGTCCGGAGACCTGTGTTATCTGGGGGAAGAGAACTGCCAAGTCAAGTTTTCTGTGAGTACGACCCCATTAACCATGTCATGTGGTATATGTTTTCCCGCCATCCAATCAGAAAGGGTTGCTTAATCATGGATTAGAAAAAAAAGTCTCCCTGCCTTAAATGTGGAGGAATTGCAATACTGCACCCTGCCAGAGGACAAGTGTGGTGCTGTTTTTTTTTTTGGACACTTTGCAGGTATTACAGCTGATGCTCTCCTGGGAAGAATTTGTACAAGAGTTTGGAGGCAACTGTGGAAATTAAGGGCCCAATGCCGACCCCTGATTACAAGCCCAGCCCATAACATTGTCCTCCTCCACCATCTGTACAGCGGGCACAATGCAGTCAGGAGGTAACTTCCTCCTGGAATCCCCAGCCCAGACTCCTCCATCAGATGCAAGATAGTGAAGTGTGATCCGTCACTTCACAGAACACGTCTCCTCCAGAGTCCAGTGGTGGCGGCTTTACACCACTCCATCCGACGCTCGGCATTGTGCTTGGTGATGTATGGCTGCATGCAGCTGCTAGGCCATGAAGCCCCCGTTGGGGGTGCAGTGTTTGTGCTGATGTTATATCAGAGGTGGTCTGGACTCTGTAGTTATGCGGTCAGCAGAGCGGTGGTGACTTTTCTGCCCTCTGCTCCTCAGCCCCCCTACTCTGTAACGTCACGGGGTCTCCACTTCATGGCTGAGTTGCTGCGGTTACTTCCACTTTGCAATAATATCACTTATGGTGGTGGGGGATTCGGGGAACAAGTGTCAGGAGCGGACTTGTTACCCCAGTGGCTCCTATTACAGGACCGCGCTGGTATCAGTGAGCTCTGCACCACCGGCTGATCTGCCACATGTTAGTAATGGCAGACGGCATGGCGGGGGGCCGAATGTTATACACATGGGTGTGAGGGGCCGGAGGTAAGGAGGTAATACACCGGGGTGTGAGGGGTCGGATGTTATATACTGGGGGTGAGGGGCCGGATGTTATACACTGGGAGCCAGGGGCCAAATATTATACACCGGGGGTGAGGGGTCGAATGTTAAACACTGGGGGCGAGGGACCGGATGTTATACATCGGACGCGAGGGGCTGGATGTTATACATTGGACGCGAGGGGTCGGATATTATACACTGGTGGTGAGTTGCCGGATGTTATACATTGGACTCGAGGGGCTGGATGTTATACATCGGGGGCGGTGGACCAGATGTTATACACTGGGGGCGGTGGACCGGATGTTATACACTGGGGGCGAGGGGCCGGATGTTATACTCTGGGGACGAGGGGCCAGATGTTATACTCTGGGGACGAGGGGCTGGATGTCATACACTGGGGGCGAGGGGCTGGATGTTATACACTGGTGGTGAGGAGCCGGATGTTATATGCGAGGGGCTGGATGTTATACACTGGGGGTGAGGGGCCAGATGTTATACACTGGGAGCGAGGGGCCGGATGTTGTTCACTGGGGGGCGAGGGGCCGGATGCTATACACTGGGGTCGAGGGGCCGGATGCTATACACTGGGGTCGAGGGGCCGGATGTTATACACTGGGGTCGAGGGGCCGGATGTTATACACTGGGGGCGAGGGGCCGGATGTTATACACTGGGGGCGAGGGGCCGGATGCTATACACTGGGGTTGAGGGGCCGGATGCTATACACTGGGGTTGAGGGGCCGGATGCTATACACTGGGGTCGAGGGGCCGGATGTTATACACTGGGGGCGAGGGGCCAGATGTTATACACTGGGAGCGAGGGGCCGGATGTTATTCACTGGGGGGCGAGGGGCTGGATGTTATACACTGGTGGTGAGGAGCCGGATGTTATATGCGAGGGGCTGGATGTTATACACCGGGGGCGAGGGGCCAGATGTTATACACTGGGAGCGAGGGGCCGGATGTTATTCACTGGGGGGCGAGGGGCCGGATGCTATACACTGGGGTCGAGGGGCCGGATGTTATACACTGGGGGCGAGGGGCCGGATGTTATACACTGGGGGCGAGGGGCCGGATGTTATACACTGGGGGCGAGGGGCCGGATGTTATACACTGGGGACGAGGGGCCGGATGTTATACACTGGGGACGAGGGGCCGGATGTTATACACTGGGGACGAGGGGCCGGATGTTATACACTGGGGACGAGGGACCGGATGTTATACACTGGGGACAAGGGGCCGGATGTTATACATTGGGGACAATGGGGCCGGATGTTATACACTGGGGGGTGAGGAGCTGGATGTTATACACTGGGGACGAGGGGCCGGATGTTATACATTGGGGACAATGGGGCCGGATGTTATACACTGGGGACGAGGGACCGGATGTTATACACTGGGGACGAGGGGCTGGATGTTATACATTGGGGACAATGGGGCCGGATGTTATACACTGGGGGCGAGGAGCCGGATGTTACACACTGGGGGCGAGGGGCTGGATATTATAATCCGGGGGCGAGGGGCTGGATGTTATACGCTGGGGGCGAGGAGCCGGATGTTATACACTGGGGGGTGAGGAGCTGGATGTTATACACACACTGGGGGGCAAGGGGTCGGATGTTATACACCGGGGGCGAGGGGCTGGATATTATACACCAGGGGCGAGGGGCTGGATGCTATACACCGGCTGGGGGTTGGATATTATACATTGGGGGCGAGGGGCTGGGTGTTATACTCTGGGGGCGAGGGGCAACCATACAGATTAGTTTCGGCCACACGTGTGACTTTTAGTAATAGTTACGTGCTTCGTGTTGTCAGACAGTCGTGAAACGCGTTGAAGTTTGGCCAGGAGTTTTTTCTCGCAGTCTGAAGCGAGCAGGTTGTGCCGGTCTCTGCGCTCGCTGTCTCCTGACCTGCTGGGATCTGTATTTGCACAATATTCACTAATTAGGCTCAATTTGTGTTTTCCCGAGCGGCCCGGGGGCCCGGTAACCTCAGCCTAACCCCGGCTCTGTTTATTCTGCACCCGCCCCGACAGCTTTCATTGAAGTTGGTAATCCGCTATCTCCGCTCATCCCCTGCAGTAAGTGTATGGAGTGATTAGCCCCCAATACCGAACGGCAAGACATTTTTTTTAGGCTGTTGCCATAGCAACGTGGGTTGCCATGGAGAAGAATTAGTGTGTATGAGTTGGGTCCGCTCCCGTAGGGATGGGCTGCCATCATGTGTTATATGTCTGCGGACAGAGGGATTTGGGAAGGAGAGAGGGGTAATGGGTTCTCTTCCATCATTGGCCCCAGGGAGACCTGCGGAGCGCTAAGTGACCAGAAAGGAGCAGAAATTTTGTCTTTTTTTAAATTTTTTTTTATAGAATTTATCAATTTTTTTTATGTGTCTTCCTGACAGATTTATCAAAAAGTCATACTGTCGGGGCATCGTACGGCACTGACCGGGCAACTCTGCGCACCGTGTGTTAAATGGCCTGTGTGGCACCGTGAGGGCACGACCTGGCTCTGTGTATGAGCCCTGTACATTATTATCTGAGCACTGTATGAGCCCTGTACATTACTTATCTGAGCACTGTATGAGCCCTGTACATTACTTATCTGAGCACTGTATGATCCCTGTACATTACTTATCTGAGCACTGTATGAACCCTGTACATTACTTATCTGAGCACTGTATGAGCCCTGTACATTACTTATCTGAGCACTGTATGAACCCTGTACATTACTTATCTGAGCACTGTATGAACCCTGTACATTACTTATCTGGGCACTGTATGAACCCTGTACATTACTTATCTGGGCACTGTATGAACCCTGTACATTACTTATCTGAGCACTGTATGAGCCCTGTACATTACTTATCTGAGCACTGTATGAACCCTGTACATTACTTATCTGGGCACTGTATGAACCCTGTACATTACTTATCTGGGCACTGTATGAACCCTGTACATTACTTATCTGAGCACTGTATGAGCCCTGTACATTACTTATCTGAGCACTGTATGAGCCCTGTACATTACTTATCTGAGCACTGTATGATCCCTGTACATTACTTATCTGAGCACTGTATGAGCCCTGTACATTACTTATCTGGGCACTGTATGAGCCCTGTACATTACTTATCTGAGCACTGTATGAGCCCTGTACATTACTTATCTGAGCACTGTATGAACCCTGTACATTACTTATCTGGGCACTGTATGAACCCTGTACATTACTTATCTGAGCACTATATGAACCCTGTACATTACTTATCTGAGCACTGTATGAGCCCTGTACATTACTTATCTGAGCACTGTATGAGCCCTGTACATTACTTATCTGGGCACTGTATGAACCCTGTACATTACTTATCTGGGCACTGTATGATCCCTGTACATTACTTATCTGGGCACTGTATGATCCCTGTACATTACTTATCTGAGCACTGTATGAGCCCTGTACATTACTTATCTGAGCACTGTATGAACCCTGTACATTACTTATCTGAGCACTGTATGAGCCCTGTACATTACTTATCTGAGCACTGTATGAGCCCTGTACATTACTTATCTGGGCACTGTATGAACCCTGTACATTACTTATCTGAGCACTGTATGAACCCTGTACATTACTTATCTGAGCACTGTATGAACCCTGTACATTACTTATCTGAGCACTGTATGATCCCTGTACATTACTTATCTGAGCACTGTATGAACCCTGTACATTACTTATCTGAGCACTGTATGAGCCCTGTACATTACTTATCTGAGCACTGTATGAGCCCTGTACATTACTTATCTGAGCACTGTATGAGCCCTGTACATTACTTATCTGAGCACTGTATGATCCCTGTACATTACTTATCTGAGCACTGTATGAGCCCTGTACATTACTTATCTGAGCACTGTATGAGCCCTGTACATTACTTATCTGAGCACTGTATGAGCCCTGTACATTACTTATCTGAGCACTGTATGAACCCTGTACATTACTTATCTGGGCACTGTATGAACCCTGTACATTACTTATCTGGGCACTGTATGAGCCCTGTACATTACTTATCTGGGCACTGTATGAGCCCTGTACATTACTTATCTGAGCACTGTATGAGCCCTGTACATTACTTATCTGGGCACTGTATGAACCCTGTACATTACTTATCTGAGCACTGTATGAGCCCTGTACATTACTTATCTGAGCACTGTATGATCCCTGTACATTACTTATCTGGGCACTGTATGATCCCTGTACATTACTTATCTGAGCACTGTATGAGCCCTGTACATTACTTATCTGAGCACTGTATGATCCCTGTACATTACTTATCTGAGCACTGTATGAGCCCTGTACATTACTTATCTGAGCACTGTATGAACCCTGTACATTACTTATCTGAGCACTGTATGAACCCTGTACATTACTTATCTGAGCACTGTATGAACCCTGTACATTACTTATCTGGGCACTGTATGAACCCTGTACATTACTTATCTGAGCACTGTATGAGCCCTGTACATTACTTATCTGGGCACTGTATGAGCCCTGTACATTACTTATCTGAGCACTGTATGAACCCTGTACATTACTTATCTGAGCACTGTATGAACCCTGTACATTACTTATCTGAGCACTGTATGAGCCCTGTACATTACTTATCTGAGCACTGTATGAACCCTGTACATTACTTATCTGAGCACTGTATGAACCCTGTACATTACTTATCTGAGCACTGTATGATCCCTGTACATTACTTATCTGAGCACTGTATGAGCCCTGTACATTATTATCTGAGCACTGTATGAGCCCTGTACATTACTTATCTGAGCACTGTATGATCCCTGTACATTACTTATCTGGGCACTGTATGAACCCTGTACATTACTTATCTGAGCACTGTATGAGCCCTGTACATTATTATCTGAGCACTGTATGATCCCTGTACATTACTTATCTGAGCACTGTATGAGCCCTGTACATTACTTATCTGAGCACTGTATGAGCCCTGTACATTACTTATCTGGGCACTGTATGAACCCTGTACATTACTTATCTGGGCACTGTATGATCCCTGTACATTACTTATCTGAGCACTGTATGATCCCTGTACATTACTTATCTGAGCACTGTATGAACCCTGTACATTACTTATCTGAGCACTGTATGAACCCTGTACATTACTTATCTGAGCACTGTATGAACCCTGTACATTACTTATCTGAGCACTGTATGATCCCTGTACATTACTTATCTGAGCACTGTATGAACCCTGTACATTACTTATCTGAGCACTGTATGATCCCTGTACATTACTTATCTGAGCACTGTATGAGCCCTGTACATTACTTATCTGGGCACTGTATGAGCCCTGTACATTATTATCTGAGCACTGTATGATCCCTGTACATTACTTATCTGAGCACTGTATGAGCCCTGTACATTACTTATCTGAGCACTGTATGAGCCCTGTACATTATTATCTGAGCACTGTATGAGCCCTGTACATTACTTATCTGAGCACTGTATGATCCCTGTACATTACTTATCTGAGCACTGTATGAACCCTGTACATTACTTATCTGAGCACTGTATGAACCCTGTACATTACTTATCTGAGCACTGTATGAACCCTGTACATTACTTATCTGAGCACTGTATGATCCCTGTACATTACTTATCTGAGCACTGTATGAACCCTGTACATTACTTATCTGAGCACTGTATGAACCCTGTACATTACTTATCTGAGCACTGTATGATCCCTGTACATTACTTATCTGAGCACTGTATGAACCCTGTACATTACTTATCTGAGCACTGTATGATCCCTGTACATTACTTATCTGAGCACTGTATGAACCCTGTACATTACTTATCTGAGCACTGTATGAGCCCTGTACATTACTTATCTGAGCACTGTATGATCCCTGTACATTACTTATCTGAGCACTGTATGAGCCCTGTACATTACTTATCTGGGCACTGTATGAGCCCTGTACATTACTTATCTGAGCACTGTATGAACCCTGTACATTACTTATCTGAGCACTGTATGAACCCTGTACATTACTTATCTGAGCACTGTATGAGCCCTGTACATTACTTATCTGAGCACTGTATGAACCCTGTACATTACTTATCTGGGCACTGTATGAACCCTGTACATTACTTATCTGAGCACTGTATGAACCCTGTACATTACTTATCTGAGCACTGTATGATCCCTGTACATTACTTATCTGAGCACTGTATGAGCCCTGTACATTACTTATCTGAGCACTGTATGAACCCTGTACATTACTTATCTGAGCACTGTATGAACCCTGTACATTACTTATCTGAGCACTGTATGATCCCTGTACATTACTTATCTGGGCACTGTATGAACCCTGTACATTACTTATCTGAGCACTGTATGAGCCCTGTACATTACTTATCTGGGCACTGTATGAACCCTGTACATTACTTATCTGAGCACTGTATGATCCCTGTACATTACTTATCTGGGCACTGTATGAACCCTGTACATTACTTATCTGAGCACTGTATGAGCCCTGTACATTACTTATCTGAGCACTGTATGAGCCCTGTACATTACTTATCTGAGCACTGTATGAGCCCTGTACATTACTTATCTGAGCACTGTATGAACCCTGTACATTACTTATCTGGGCACTGTATGAACCCTGTACATTACTTATCTGAGCACTGTATGATCCCTGTACATTACTTATCTGAGCACTGTATGAGCCCTGTACATTATTATCTGAGCACTGTATGATCCCTGTACATTACTTATCTGAGCACTGTATGATCCCTGTACATTACTTATCTGGGCACTGTATGAACCCTGTACATTACTTATCTGAGCACTGTATGAGCCCTGTACATTATTATCTGAGCACTGTATGAGCCCTGTACATTACTTATCTGAGCACTGTATGAACCCTGTACATTACTTATCTGGGCACTGTATGAACCCTGTACATTACTTATCTGGGCACTGTATGAACCCTGTACATTACTTATCTGAGCACTGTATGAGCCCTGTACATTATTATCTGAGCACTGTATGAGCCCTGTACATTACTTATCTGAGCACTGTATGAACCCTGTACATTACTTATCTGAGCACTGTATGAGCCCTGTACATTACTTATCTGAGCACTGTATGAGCCCTGTACATTACTTATCTGGGCACTGTATGAACCCTGTACATTACTTATCTGAGCACTGTATGATCCCTGTACATTACTTATCTGAGCACTGTATGAGCCCTGTACATTATTATCTGAGCACTGTATGATCCCTGTACATTACTTATCTGAGCACTGTATGATCCCTGTACATTACTTATCTGGGCACTGTATGAACCCTGTACATTACTTATCTGAGCACTGTATGATCCCTGTACATTACTTATCTGAGCACTGTATGAGCCCTGTACATTACTTATCTGGGCACTGTATGAACCCTGTACATTACTTATCTGAGCACTGTATTATCCCTGTACATTACTTATCTGGGCACTGTATGAGCCCTGTACATTACTTATCTGAGCACTGTATGAGCCCTGTACATTACTTATCTGAGCACTGTATGAACCCTGTACATTACTTATCTGAGCACTGTATGAGCCCTGTGCATTACTTATCTGAGCACTGTATGAGCCCTGTACATTACTTATCTGAGCACTGTATGAGCCCTGTACATTACTTATCTGGGCACTGTATGAACCCTGTACATTACTTATCTGAGCACTGTATGAGCCCTGTACATTACTTATCTGAGCACTGTATGAGCCCTGTACATTACTTATCTGAGCACTGTATGAGCCCTGTACATTACTTATCTGAGCACTGTATGAGCCCTGTACATTACTTATCTGGGCACTGTATGAGCCCTGTACATTACTTATCTGAGCACTGTATGAGCCCTGTACATTACTTATCTGAGCACTGTATGAGCCCTGTACATTACTTATCTGAGCACTGTATGATCCCTGTACATTACTTATCTGAGCACTGTATGAGCCCTGTACATTACTTATCTGAGCACTGTATGAACCCTGTACATTACTTATCTGAGCACTGTATGAGCCCTGTACATTACTTATCTGAGCACTGTATGAGCCCTGTACATTACTTATCTGGGCACTGTATGAACCCTGTACATTACTTATCTGAGCACTGTATGAACCCTGTACATTACTTATCTGAGCACTGTATGAGCCCTGTACATTACTTATCTGAGCACTGTATGAACCCTGTACATTACTTATCTGAGCACTGTATGAACCCTGTACATTACTTATCTGAGCACTGTATGATCCCTGTACATTACTTATCTGAGCACTGTATGAACCCTGTACATTACTTATCTGAGCACTGTATGAACCCTGTACATTACTTATCTGGGCACTGTATGAACCCTGTACATTACTTATCTGAGCACTGTATGAACCCTGTACATTACTTATCTGAGCACTGTATGAACCCTGTACATTACTTATCTGAGCACTGTATGAGCCCTGTACATTACTTATCTGGGCACTGTATGAACCCTGTACATTACTTATCTGAGCACTGTATGATCCCTGTACATTACTTATCTGGGCACTGTATGAACCCTGTACATTACTTATCTGAGCACTGTATGAGCCCTGTACATTACTTATCTGAGCACTGTATGAACCCTGTACATTACTTATCTGAGCACTGTATGAGCCCTGTACATTACTTATCTGAGCACTGTATGAGCCCTGTACATTACTTATCTGAGCACTGTATGAGCCCTGTACATTACTTATCTGAGCACTGTATGAGCCCTGTACATTACTTATCTGGGCACTGTATGAACCCTGTACATTACTTATCTGAGCACTGTATGAGCCCTGTACATTACTTATCTGGGCACTGTATGAGCCCTGTACATTACTTATCTGAGCACTGTATGAGCCCTGTACATTACTTATCTGAGCACTGTATGAGCCCTGTACATTACTTATCTGAGCACTGTATGAGCCCTGTACATTACTTATCTGAGCACTGTATGAACCCTGTACATTACTTATCTGAGCACTGTATGAGCCCTGTACATTACTTATCTGAGCACTGTATGAGCCCTGTACATTACTTATCTGAGCACTGTATGAGCCCTGTACATTACTTATCTGGGCACTGTATGAGCCCTGTACATTACTTATCTGAGCACTGTATGAACCCTGTACATTACTTATCTGAGCACTGTATGATCCCTGTACATTACTTATCTGAGCACTGTATGAACCCTGTACATTACTTATCTGGGCACTGTATGAACCCTGTACATTACTTATCTGAGCACTGTATGAACCCTGTACATTACTTATCTGAGCACTGTATGAACCCTGTACATTACTTATCTGAGCACTGTATGAGCCCTGTACATTACTTATCTGGGCACTGTATGAACCCTGTACATTACTTATCTGAGCACTGTATGATCCCTGTACATTACTTATCTGGGCACTGTATGAACCCTGTACATTACTTATCTGAGCACTGTATGAGCCCTGTACATTACTTATCTGAGCACTGTATGAACCCTGTACATTACTTATCTGAGCACTGTATGAGCCCTGTACATTACTTATCTGAGCACTGTATGAGCCCTGTACATTACTTATCTGAGCACTGTATGAGCCCTGTACATTACTTATCTGGGCACTGTATGAACCCTGTACATTACTTATCTGAGCACTGTATGAGCCCTGTACATTACTTATCTGGGCACTGTATGAGCCCTGTACATTACTTATCTGAGCACTGTATGAGCCCTGTACATTACTTATCTGAGCACTGTATGAGCCCTGTACATTACTTATCTGAGCACTGTATGATCCCTGTACATTACTTATCTGAGCACTGTATGAGCCCTGTACATTACTTATCTGGGCACTGTATGAACCCTGTACATTACTTATCTGAGCACTGTATGAGCCCTGTACATTACTTATCTGGGCACTGTATGAGCCCTGTACATTACTTATCTGAGCACTGTATGAGCCCTGTACATTACTTATCTGAGCACTGTATGAGCCCTGTACATTACTTATCTGAGCACTGTATGATCCCTGTACATTACTTATCTGAGCACTGTATGAGCCCTGTACATTACTTATCTGGGCACTGTATGAACCCTGTACATTACTTATCTGAGCACTGTATGAGCCCTGTACATTACTTATCTGGGCACTGTATGAACCCTGTACATTACTTATCTGAGCACTGTATGAACCCTGTACATTACTTATCTGAGCACTGTATGAACCCTGTACATTACTTATCTGAGCACTGTATGATCCCTGTACATTACTTATCTGAGCACTGTATGAGCCCTGTACATTACTTATCTGAGCACTGTATGATCCCTGTACATTACTTATCTGAGCACTGTATGAACCCTGTACATTACTTATCTGAGCACTGTATGATCCCTGTACATTACTTATCTGAGCACTGTATGAGCCCTGTACATTACTTATCTGAGCACTGTATGAACCCTGTACATTACTTATCTGAGCACTGTATGAGCCCTGTACATTACTTATCTGAGCACTGTATGAGCCCTGTACATTACTTATCTGAGCACTGTATGAACCCTGTACATTACTTATCTGAGCACTGTATGAACCCTGTACATTACTTATCTGGGCACTGTATGAACCCTGTACATTACTTATCTGAGCACTGTATGAACCCTGTACATTACTTATCTGAGCACTGTATGAGCCCTGTACATTACTTATCTGAGCACTGTATGAGCCCTGTACATTACTTATCTGAGCACTGTATGAACCCTGTACATTACTTATCTGGGCACTGTATGAACCCTGTACATTACTTATCTGAGCACTGTATGAACCCTGTACATTACTTATCTGAGCACTGTATGAACCCTGTACATTACTTATCTGAGCACTGTATGAACCCTGTACATTACTTATCTGAGCACTGTATGAGCCCTGTACATTACTTATCTGAGCACTGTATGAGCCCTGTACATTACTTATCTGAGCACTGTATGAACCCTGTACATTACTTATCTGGGCACTGTATGAACCCTGTACATTACTTATCTGAGCACTGTATGATCCCTGTACATTACTTATCTGAGCACTGTATGAACCCTGTACATTACTTATCTGAGCACTGTATGAGCCCTGTACATTACTTATCTGAGCACTGTATGATCCCTGTACATTACTTATCTGGGCACTGTATGAACCCTGTACATTACTTATCTGAGCACTGTATGAACCCTGTACATTACTTATCTGAGCACTGTATGAGCCCTGTACATTACTTATCTGAGCACTGTATGAACCCTGTACATTACTTATCTGGGCACTGTATGAACCCTGTACATTACTTATCTGAGCACTGTATGATCCCTGTACATTACTTATCTGAGCACTGTATGAACCCTGTACATTACTTATCTGAGCACTGTATGAGCCCTGTACATTACTTATCTGAGCACTGTATGATCCCTGTACATTACTTATCTGGGCACTGTATGAACCCTGTACATTACTTATCTGAGCACTGTATGAACCCTGTACATTACTTATCTGGGCACTGTATGAACCCTGTACATTACTTATCTGAGCACTGTATGAGCCCTGTACATTACTTATCTGAGCACTGTATGAGCCCTGTACATTACTTATCTGAGCACTGTATGAGCCCTGTACATTACTTATCTGGGCACTGTATGAACCCTGTACATTACTTATCTGAGCACTGTATGATCCCTGTACATTACTTATCTGAGCACTGTATGATCCCTGTACATTACTTATCTGGGCACTGTATGAACCCTGTACATTACTTATCTGAGCACTGTATGATCCCTGTACATTACTTATCTGAGCACTGTATGAGCCCTGTACATTACTTATCTGAGCACTGTATGAACCCTGTACATTACTTATCTGGGCACTGTATGAACCCTGTACATTACTTATCTGAGCACTGTATGAACCCTGTACATTACTTATCTGGGCACTGTATGAACCCTGTACATTACTTATCTGGGCACTGTATGAACCCTGTACATTACTTATCTGGGCACTGTATGAGCCCTGTACATTACTTATCTGGGCACTGTATGAACCCTGTACATTACTTATCTGAGCACTGTATGAGCCCTGTACATTACTTATCTGGGCACTGTATGAACCCTGTACATTACTTATCTGAGCACTGTATGAACCCTGTACATTACTTATCTGGGCACTGTATGAACCCTGTACATTACTTATCTGAGCACTGTATGATCCCTGTACATTACTTATCTGAGCACTGTATGAACCCTGTACATTACTTATCTGAGCACTGTATGAGCCCTGTACATTACTTATCTGAGCACTGTATGAGCCCTGTACATTACTTATCTGAGCACTGTATGAACCCTGTACATTACTTATCTGGGCACTGTATGAACCCTGTACATTACTTATCTGAGCACTGTATGATCCCTGTACATTACTTATCTGAGCACTGTATGAGCCCTGTACATTACTTATCTGAGCACTGTATGATCCCTGTACATTACTTATCTGAGCACTGTATGAACCCTGTACATTACTTATCTGAGCACTGTATGATCCCTGTACATTACTTATCTGAGCACTGTATGAGCCCTGTACATTACTTATCTGAGCACTGTATGAGCCCTGTACATTACTTATCTGGGCACTGTATGAGCCCTGTACATTACTTATCTGGGCACTGTATGAGCCCTGTACATTACTTATCTGAGCACTGTATGAACCCTGTACATTACTTATCTGGGCACTGTATGAACCCTGTACATTACTTATCTGAGCACTGTATGAACCCTGTACATTACTTATCTGAGCACTGTATGATCCCTGTACATTACTTATCTGAGCACTGTATGAACCCTGTACATTACTTATCTGAGCACTGTATGATCCCTGTACATTACTTATCTGAGCACTGTATGAACCCTGTACATTACTTATCTGAGCACTGTATGAACCCTGTACATTACTTATCTGAGCACTGTATGATCCCTGTACATTACTTATCTGAGCACTGTATGAACCCTGTACATTACTTATCTGGGCACTGTATGATCCCTGTACATTACTTATCTGGGCACTGTATGAACCCTGTACATTACTTATCTGAGCACTGTATGAACCCTGTACATTACTTATCTGAGCACTGTATGAACCCTGTACATTACTTATCTGAGCACTGTATGATCCCTGTACATTACTTATCTGGGCACTGTATGAACCCTGTACATTACTTATCTGAGCACTGTATGAGCCCTGTACATTACTTATCTGGGCACTGTATGAGCCCTGTACATTACTTATCTGAGCACTGTATGAACCCTGTACATTACTTATCTGAGCACTGTATGAACCCTGTACATTACTTATTTGGGCACTGTATGAACCCTGTACATTACTTATCTGAGCACTGTATGAACCCTGTACATTACTTATCTGAGCACTGTATGATCCCTGTACATTACTTATCTGAGCACTGTATGAACCCTGTACATTACTTATCTGAGCACTGTATGATCCCTGTACATTACTTATCTGAGCACTGTATGAACCCTGTACATTACTTATCTGAGCACTGTATGAACCCTGTACATTACTTATCTGGGCACTGTATGATCCCTGTACATTACTTATCTGGGCACTGTATGAACCCTGTACATTACTTATCTGAGCACTGTATGAACCCTGTACATTACTTATCTGAGCACTGTATGAACCCTGTACATTACTTATCTGGGCACTGTATGAACCCTGTACATTACTTATCTGAGCACTGTATGAGCCCTGTACATTACTTATCTGAGCACTGTATGAACCCTGTACATTACTTATCTGGGCACTGTATGATCCCTGTACATTACTTATCTGGGCACTGTATGAACCCTGTACATTACTTATCTGAGCACTGTATGAACCCTGTACATTACTTATCTGAGCACTGTATGAGCCCTGTACATTACTTATCTGAGCACTGTATGAACCCTGTACATTACTTATCTGAGCACTGTATGATCCCTGTACATTACTTATCTGAGCACTGTATGAACCCTGTACATTACTTATCTGAGCACTGTATAATCCCTGTACATTACTTATCTGAGCACTGTATGAACCCTGTACATTACTTATCTGAGCACTGTATGATCCCTGTACATTACTTATCTGAGCACTGTATGAACCCTGTACATTACTTATCTGAGCACTGTATGAGCCCTGTACATTACTTATCTGAGCACTGTATGAACCCTGTACATTACTTATCTGAGCACTGTATGAACCCTGTACATTACTTATCTGGGCACTGTATGAACCCTGTACATTACTTATCTGGGCACTGTATGAGCCCTGTACATTACTTATCTGGGCACTGTATGAACCCTGTACATTACTTATCTGAGCACTGTATGATCCCTGTACATTACTTATCTGAGCACTGTATGAGCCCTGTACATTACTTATCTGAGCACTGTATGAACCCTGTACATTACTTATCTGAGCACTGTATGAACCCTGTACATTACTTATCTGAGCACTGTATGAACCCTGTACATTACTTATCTGAGCACTGTATGATCCCTGTACATTACTTATCTGAGCACTGTATGAACCCTGTACATTACTTATCTGAGCACTGTATGAGCCCTGTACATTACTTATCTGGGCTCTGTATGGGAATTTATATCTAGGAGCTGTAGGGACTTATGGTAGTAAATCCATACATTAGTAGTTGTAAAATGAACATTACTAATCTCCGAAACTTTTCACCATGTGGCATATTTTCCTGCCACCCTGACTGGCACTTTCTCTGGTAGTTTGGTGGCCGACCCAATCCTCTGATCAAGACATTTTTAATTAGATGTGCGTTTGTCCGCTATGAATGTAACGTCCAAGTTAATTTCTCCCTCCGCACATTATATATTTCTTTTATTACCAGAAATCAGCCGTACGGAGGAAGTGCGCCGCCTGTAAAATCGTGGTCCACGCTGCATGTATGGATCAGCTGGAGAAGGTAGGTTGGCGCCACCTTCTGGCACGAGCATGAATAGTTATTATCTAATAAATAGCAGCCCAAAATAACAAAAATAGCTAATTACCATTAGTGCTAATAACGGTACATAGTATCCGGGAGAATGTGTCTAATTAGCGAGGCGGGGG
Organism: Phyllobates terribilis; assembly: GCF_046119375.1. Taxonomy (NCBI): domain Eukaryota; kingdom Metazoa; phylum Chordata; class Amphibia; order Anura; family Dendrobatidae; genus Phyllobates; species Phyllobates terribilis. Next base: position 167,981 of record NW_027364032.1, on the reverse strand, counting down.
TGGTATCTGGCCGTGACGTGTAGCCGAGAATCTAGAGAAAAATGAAATGTCTTAAATTAATGAGCAAAAACTATATTATGTCCAATTAATGTCACCTTGTATAATTGCTGCCCCCGAGTTACGTAACCGTGTTGCCTTTTTCTTCTATGGAATCCGTCAGATTAATTTTAGGTGCAAACCAACATTTCGTGACGTGACCTCCCGAGCTCCAAGAGAGGTAAGTGTGTGCGCGGTCTGCATAACCCAGGGTAAGGTGAACGTTCAGAAACCTTCCCTAGCGGTGCCTAGAGTCCGATGGGCCGCAATGCAAATTTTGCACTTGTGCCCCCAACTACATGTTGGTCAGATGTATTAGCCCTTGTAGCGTTCTAAATTCTATAAACACGTACATGTTGGACCCCCCGTAATGTAATAATGTCCCTCATCCTCTACTATTCTCACCCATCCTGGGCCCCTTCTTGGTATAATATCCTCCATCCTGGGTCCCTTCTTGGTATAATATCCTTCTTTTTGGGGCCTTTACTATAATAATATCCCCCATCGTGTGCCCTTTCCAGAAATAATGTCCAACATCCTGACCCCTTTCCTGCTAGAATGTCTTCATCCTGAGGTCCTTCCTGCAATAAAGTCCCCCATCCTGAGCCCTTCTTGTAATAATGTATCTATCCTGGCCCATTCCTGGTATAATGTGCCCCATCATGTGCCCCTTCCAGTAATAATGTTCAACATCCTGGACCACTCCCTGGAATAATGTCCCCGATCCTGTCAACCTTCCTGCTATAATGTCCCCATACTGAGCCTCTTCCTGCTATAATGTCCCCCATCCTGAGCCCTTCTTTTAATAATGTCCCCCATCCTGGCCCCTTCCAGTAATAATGTTCCCAATCGTGAGCCTCTTCCTGGTATAATATCCCCTTCCTGTAAGGTATGTCCCCCATCGTGACTCTCTTCATGGTACAATGTCCCCTATCCTGGTGTAATGTTTCATTCCTGGCCCCTTCCAGTAATATTTGTCCCCATCCTTGACCCCTTCCAATAATAATGTCCCCCATCCTGGTGCAATTTTCCCATCCTAGCCCCTCTCACTAATGTATGTCCCCCATTCTGGGCCACTTCCTGGTATAATGTCCCATCCTGGGCCCCTTCCTGGTATAATGTCCCAACTCCTGGGTCCATCCTGTAATAATTCTCCCCCATCCTGGTGTAATATTCCCATCATTGAACCCTTCCAATAATAATGTCCCCATACTGGTGCAATGTTTTCATCCTGACCTCTTCCAATAATATATGTTTCCCATCGTGACCCTCTTCCTGGTATAATGTCATGCATCCTGGGCCCCTTCCAGCAATAATCTCCCCCATCCTGGTGTAATGTTCCCATCATGCCCCCGTCCAGTAATATATGTCCCCCATCCTTGACCCGTTCCAGTAATAATGTCCCCATACTCGTGTAATGTTCCAATCCTGACCTTTTCCAGTAATATATGTTTCCCATCCTGGGCCCCTTCCAGTAATGATGTCCCCCATCCTTGTGCAATGTTCCCATCCTAGCCCCTGTCAGTAATATATGTCCTCCATTCTTGGCCCCTTCCTGGTATAATGTGCCATCCTAGGCCCCTTCCTGGTGTAATCTCCCAGCTCCTGGGCCCATCCTGTAATAATGGTCCCCATTCTGCCACTAATTTGTAGCACATTAAAAAAATATATATATTTTTCTCACCTACTAGCCTATTGTATCCCCCCACTAATTGCTAAAATGGGCACTCATTTTCCCATTCTTATATGCCAGTCTTCATCCAGGAGGAGCTGAGTTGAGCATCAGGTCACGTATGCAATCTGCCCCTCCATTCAGTTCTTCGGCACTGAGTAAGATTAGCAAGCGCAGCACTCGGCTAGCTTGGTATCTTCAACACCATAGACTTTTAATGGGGTGCAGCAGGACGCAAGTGCAACCTGCTGCACCAATCAACTTCTCCTGGCTATAGTCTAAGAGCCATAGGAGAACTTTTACACAATGAGTTTTACCTTCGGGAAAAAAGTCTTAACCTCCTTCCCCCAACCCTACCGAAAAGTCTTGAGAGTGTGGAATAAGAATTATGATATAATTCTTTACTATGGGTAGAGTTACCCCTTACACCCCCTGTCTCCGCTTCTCTGTGTTGCTGTCGGTGTCCACCCCGGATATCCAGCCTGACCCACGCTCTAATGGTTTTTCCTCAGGTCAGACATTTTTCTTGTTGTTCTAACCAGCAGAATTTGGTGAGGCATCACTGGGTACATCGACGACGGCAAGAAGGAAAATGCAAGCATTGTGGGAAGGTAGGAGGACGACCTGGCACCGCATCATCAACATAAAGTATCAGTAATTCTATTTACTATTAGTATCATGATATAAGGAGCATCGGGCCACCCCCGGCTATATATCACTACAGAGGCTTTCACCTAACTGACCATATGTTAGTGGGAAAGGTACGCAATCTACATAATGTGGGGGACCCATTCCACAAATGCACGATCACACTTCATTGAGGGGGAATGAGAATGTAAAAACATCCTAGTGAGAACAGAAACTCCCATTCACTGCAAAGAAAATGTACTACCTAATAACTACTATAATACTGCCCCTATGTACAAGAATATACCTACTATAATACTGACCCCTATGTACAAGAATATAACTACTATAATACTGCCCCCTATATACAAGAATATAACTACTATAATACTGCTTCTATGTACAAGAATATAACTACTATAATACTGCCCCCTATATACAAGAATATAACTACTATAATACTGCCCCCTATATACAAGAATATAACTACTATAATACTGCCCCTATGTACAAGAATATAACTACTATAATACTGCCCCCTATATACAAGAATATAACTACTATAATACTGCTTCTATGTACAAGAATATAACTACTATAATACAGCTCCTATGTACAAGAATATAACTACTATAATACTGCCCCTATGTACAAGAATATAACTACTAAAATACTGCACCCTATGTACAAGAATATAACTACTATAATACTGCCCCCTATATACAAGAATATAACTACTATAATACTGCCCCCTATATACAAGAATATAACTACTATAATACTGCTCCTATGTACAAGAATATAACTACTATAATACTGCCCTCTATGTACAAGAATATAACTACTATAATACTGCTCCTATGTATAAGAATATAACTGCTATAATACTGCCCCTATGTATAAGAATATACCTACTATAATACTGCCCCCTATGTATGAGAATATAACTACTATAATACTGCCCCCTATGTACAAGAATATAACTGCTATAATACTGCCCCCTATGTATAAGAATATAACTACTATAATACTGCCCCCTATGTACAAGAATATAACTACTATAATACTGCCCCCTATGTACAAGAATATAACTACTATAATACTGTCCCTATGTACAAGAATATAACTACTATAATACTGCTCCTATGTACAAGAATATAACTACTATAATACTGCTCCTATGTACAAGAATATAACTACTATAATACTGCCCCCTATGTACAAGAATATAACTACTATAATACTGCCCCCTATATATAAGAATATTACTACTATAATACTGCTCCTATGTACAAGAATATAACTACTATAATACTGCCCCTATATATGAATATAGCTACTATAATACTGCCCCTATGTACAAGAATATACCTACTATAATACTGCTCCTATGTACAAGAATATAACTACTATAATACTGCTCCCTATGTACAAGAATATAACTACTATAATACTGCTCCTATGTACAAGAATATAACTACTATAATACTGCTCCCTATGTACAAGAATATAACTACTATAATACTGCTCCTATGTACAAGAATATAACTACTATAATACTGCTCCTATGTACAAGAATATAACTACTATAATACTGCTCCTATGTACAAGAATATAACTACTATAATACTGCCCCTTATGTACAAGAATATAACTACTATAATACTGCTCCTATATACAAGAATATAACTACTATAATACTGCCCCCTATGTACAAGAATATAACTACTATAATACTGCTCCTATGTACAAGAATATAACTACTATAATACTGCCCCTATGTACAAGAATATAGCTACTATAATACTGCCCCTATATACAAGAATATAATCTATATATATAATCGTCTTATCCCGTCTGTCTGTCTGTCTGTCCAGGAAATCCCGCGTCGCTCATTGGTCCGGCAGCGGCCAATCAGCGCTGCGGGATTTCTGAAAAAAGATGGCGGCTGTTACCGGCTCATCTGCGGGACGGAGCTGAGCGGCGATGCAGCCGGGAGATGAGCGCCGCGAGGCGCTCATCTCCCGGCCGGTACTAGCAGAAGGACCCCGACCGCCGGACCCATCTGCGGGACGGAGATGCAGCCGGGAGATGAGCAGCGCGAGGCGCTCATCTCCCGGCCGGTAGCAGCGGAAGGACCGCCGGCGCCGCTGACCTCCATGCGGAAGAGAGGACCGGGGAGCGGCGCTGCGGGTCGGGATACTTCTGCTGCGAGTAGTCGCTCATGTCCCAGGTTCTCGCAGCGGAAGTAGCCGCACAGGCAGCGCCGCTCCCCTGTCCTCCCTTCACACCCTAGCCGCTGATGTCCCCACAGTATCTGCATGGTGTTACAAAGATCCGGACATTTGTGCTAAAAATCGCTGATTGGTCGCTGGCGCTGCCCGCGACCAATCACCGATTTGGGCGCCGAATTTAAATATCGGCCACGACCAATCACCGATCTTGGCTCCACATTTAAACACCGTTGTGCTGATTGGTCGCGGCCGCTGCCCGCGAGCAATCACCGATTTGGGCGCCAAATTTAAATATCGGCCGCGACCAATCACCGATCTTGGCTCCACATTTAAACACCGCTGTACTGATTGGTCGCGGCCGATATTTAAATTTGGCGCCCAAATCGGTGATTTCTCGCGGGCAGCGGCCGCGACCAATCAGCACAGCGGTGTTTAAATGTGGAGCCAAGATCGGTGATTGGTCGTGGCCGATATTTAAATTCGGCGCCCAAATCGGTGATTGGTCGCGGGCAGCGCCCGCGACCAATCAGCGATTTTTAACACAAATGTCCGGACCTTTGTAACACCATGCGGATACTGTGGGGACATCAGCGGCTAGGGTGTGAAGGGAGGACCGGGGAGCGGCGCTGCGGGTCGGGATACTTCTGCTGCGAGCAGTTGCTCATCTCCCGGCTTCTCGCAGTGGAAGTAGCCGCACAGGCAGCGGCGCTCCCCGGTCCTCACTAATACGATTCCGCTCCTCACCAATACGATTCGCTGATTGGTCGCGCTCTCCGCACGCGACCAATCAGTGATCTTGGCGCTAAAGTTAAACACCGCTCTGCTGATTGGTCGCGGCCGCTGCCCGCGACCAATCACCGATTTGGGCGCCGCATTTAAATAGCGGCAGCGACCAATCACCAATCTTGCCGCCACATTTAAACACTGCTGTGCTAATTGGTCGCGAACGCCAGACGCGACCAATCAGCGAGCTTGGCGCCAAATTTAAACAACGCTCTGCTGATTGGTCGAGGCCGCCGGCCACAACTAATCAGCATTATTGGCCCAAATTTAAACCCCGCTCTGCTGATTGATCGCGGTCGCTGGCCGAGATCAATCAGCATTATTGGCGCAAAATTTAAACCCCGCTCTGCTGATTAGTCGCGACCGCCCGCTGTGACCAATCAGCGATATAGTCGCCAAATTTCAAGACCGCTTTGCTGATTGGTCGCGGTTGCCGGCCGCGACCAATCAGCGATTTTGGCGCCAAATTTAAACACCGCTCTGCTGATTGCGCCCGGTCTGCCGCATACATATTCTTGAATACCCGATGCGTTAGAATCGGGCCACCATCTAGTTACTATAATACTGCTCTTATGTACAAGAATATAACTACTATAATACTGCCCCTATGTACAAGAATATAACTCCTATAATACTGCTCCCTATGTACAAGAATATAACTACTGTAATACTGCCCCTATGTACAAGAATATAACTCCTATAATACTGCCCCTATGTACAAGAATATAACTCCTATAATACTGCTCCCTATGTACAAGAATATAACTACTATAATACTGCCCCTATGTACAAGAATATAACTACTATAATACTGCCCCTATATACAATAATATAATTACTATAATACTGCTCTTATGTACAAGAATATAACTACTTTAATACTGCCCCCTATGTACAACAATATAACTACTATAATACTGCCCCTATGTACAAGAATATAACTACTATAATACTGCCCCTATGTACAAGAATATAACTACTATAATACTGCCCCTATGTACAAGAATATAACTACTATAATACTGCTCCTATGTACAAGAATATAACTACTATAATACTGCCCCTATGTACAAGAATATAACTACTATAATACTGCTCCTATGTACAAGAATGTAACTACTATAATACTGCTCCTATGTACAAGAATATAACTACTATAATACTGCTCCTATGTGCAAGAATATAACTACTATAATACTGCCCCTATGTACAAGAATATAACTACTATAATACTGCTCCTATGTACAAGAATATAACTACTATAATACTGCTATGTGCAAGAATATAACTACTATAATGCTGCCCCTATGTGCAAGAATATAACTACTATAATACTGCCCCTATGTACAAGAATATAACTACTATGATACTGCCCCCTATGTACAAGAATATCACTACTATAATACTGCTCCTATGTACAAGAATATAACTACTATAATACTGCTCCTATGTGCAAGAATATAACTACTATAATACTGCTCCTATGTGCAAGAATATAACTACTATAATACTGCCCCTATGTACAAGAATATAACTACTATAATACTGCCCCTATGTGCAAGAATATAACTACTATAATGCTGCCCCTATGTGCAAGAATATAACTACTATAATGCTGCCCCTATGTGCAAGAATATAACTACTATAATACTGCTCCTATGTACAAGAATATAACTGCTATAATACTGCCCCTATGTACAAGAATATAACTACTATAATACTGCCCCTATGTACAAGAATATAACTACTATAATACTGCCCCTATGTACAAGAATATAACTACTATAATACTGCCCCCTATGTACAAGAATAGAACTGCTATAATACTGCCCCTATGTACAAGAATATAACTGCTATAATACTGCCCCCTATGTACAAGAATATAACTGCTATAATACTGCCCGCTATGTACAAGAATATAACTGCTATAATACTGCTCCTATGTGCAAGAATATAACTACTATAATACTGCCCCTATGTACAAGAATATAACTACTATAATACTGCTCCTATGTACAAGAATATAACTACTATAATGCTGCCCCTATGTGCAAGAATATAACTACTATAATGCTGCCCCTATGTGCAAGAATATATCTACTATAATACTGCCCCTATGTACAAGAATATAACTACTATGATACTGCCCCCTATGTACAAGAATATAACTACTATAATACTGCTCCTATGTACAAGAATATAACTACTGTAATACTGCTCCTATGTGCAAGAATATAACTACTATAATACTGCTCCTATGTGCAAGAATATAACTACTATAATACTGCCCCTATGTACAAGAATATAACTACTATAATACTGCTCCTATGTACAAGAATATAACTACTATAATGCTGCCCCTATGTGCAAGAATATAACTACTATAATGCTGCCCCTATGTGCAAGAATATAACTACTATAATACTGCTCCTATGTACAAGAATATAACTACTATAATACTGCCCCTATGTACAAGAATATAACTACTATAATACTGCCCCTATGTACAAGAATATAACTACTATAATACTGCCCCTATGTACAAGAATATAACTACTATAATACTGCCCCTATGTACAAGAATATAACTACTATAATACTGCCCCTATGTACAAGAATATAACTACTATAATACTGCCCCCTATGTACAAGAATATAACTACTATAATACTGCCCCCTATGTACAAGAATAGAACTGCTATAATACTGCCCCTATGTACAAGAATATAACTGCTATAATACTGCCCCCTATGTACAAGAATATAACTGCTATAATACTGCTCCTATGTGCAAGAATATAACTACTATAATACTGCCCCTATGTACAAGAATATAACTACTATAATACTGCTCCTATGTACAAGAATATAACTACTATAATGCTGCCCCTATGTGCAAGAATATAACTACTATAATACTGCTCCTATGTACAAGAATATAACTACTATAATACTGCCCCTATGTACAAGAATATAACTACTATAATACTGCCCCTATGTACAAGAATATAACTGCTATAATACTGCCCCCTATGTACAAGAATAGAACTACTATAATACTGCCCCTATGTACAAGAATATAACTGCTATATTACTGCCCCCTATGTACAAGAATAAAACTGCTATAATACTGCCCCCTATGTACAAGAATATAACTACTATAATACTGCCCCTATGTACAAGAATATAACTACTATAATACTGCTCCTATGTACAAGAATATAACTACTATAATACTGCTCCTATGTACAAGAATATAACTACTATAATGCTGCCCCTATGTGCAAGAATATAACTACTATAATACTACTCCTATGTACAAGAATATAACTACTATAATACTGCCTCCTATGTACAAGAATATAACTACTATAATACTGCCTCCTATGTGCAAGAATATAACTACTATAATACTGCCCCTATGTACAAGAATATAACTACTATAATACTGCCCCTATGTACAAGAATATAACTACTATAATACAGCTCCTATGTACAAGAATAGAACTACTATAAAACTGCCCCCTATGTACAAGAATAGAACTACTATAATACTGCCCCTATGTACAAGAATATAACTGCTATAATACTGCCCCCTATGTACAAGAATATAACTGCTATAATACTGCCCCCTATGTACAAGAATATAACTACTATAATACTGCCCCCTATGTACAAGAATATAAGTACTATAATACTGCCCCCTATGTACAAGAATATAAGTACTATAATACTGCCCCCTATGTACAAGAATATAAGTACTATAATACTGCCCCCTATGTACAAGAATATAAGTACTATAATACTGCCCCCTATGTACAAGAATATAAGTACTATAATACTGCTCCCTATGTACAAGAATATAACTACTATAACACTGCCCCCTATGTACAAGAATATAACTGCTATAATACTGCCCCCTATGTACAAGAAGATAACTACTATAATACTGCCCCCTATGTACAAGAATATAACTACTATAATACTGCCCCTATGTACAAGAATATAACTACTATAATACTGCCCCCTATGTGCAAGAATATAACTACTATAATACTGCTCCCTATGTACAAGAATATAACTACTATAATACTGTCTCCTATGTACAAGAATATAACTACTATAATACTGCTCCTATGTACAAGAATATAACTACTATAATACTGCCTCCTATGTACAGCGGTGTTTAAATGTGGAGCCAAGATCGGTGATTGGTCGCAGCCGATATTTTAATTTAGCGCCCAAATCGGTGATTGGTGGCGGGCAGCGCCAGCGACCAATCAGCGATTTTTAACACAAATGTCCGGACCTTTGTAACACCATGCAGATACTGTGGGGACATCAGCGGCTAGGGTGTGAAGGGAGGACCGGGGAGCGGCGCTGCCGGTCCGGATACTTCTGCTGCGAGCGCCCGCTCATGTACCGGGTTCTCTCAGCGGAACTATCCGCACAGGCAGCGCCGCTGACATCCTTGCGCCTAGGGTGTGAAGGGAAGACCGGGGAGCGGCGCTGACATCCAATTGGTCGCGACCGCTATTTAAATGTGCCGCACAAATCGGTGATTGGTCGCCGTCTTGGCCTGCGACCAATCGCTGATCTTGCCGCCAAAGTTAAACACTACTGTACTGATTGGTCGCGGCCGATATTTAAATGTGGCGCCCAAATCGGTGATTGGTTTCGGGCAGCGTCCGCGACCAATCAGCAGAGCGGTGTTTAACTTTTGCGCTAAGATCAGTGATGGGTCGGGTCCGAAGACCGCGACCAATCATCGAATCGTCTTGGTGAGGACCGGGCAGCGGCGCTGCCTGTGCGGCTACTTCCGCTGCGAGAACCCGGGACATGAGCGGGCGCTCGCAGAAGTATCCCGACCCGCAGCGCCGCTCCCCGGTCCTCTCTTCCGCATGGAGGTCAGCGACGGCGGCGGTCCTTCCGCTGCTACCGGCTGGGAGATGAGCTCCTCACGCCGCTCATCTCCCGGCTGCATCTCCGTCCCGCAGATGGGTCCGGCGGTCGAGGTCCTTCTGCTGGTACCGGCCGGGAGATGAGTGCCTCGCGGCGCTCATCTCCCGGCTGCATCGCTGCTGAGCTCCGTCCCGCAGATGAGTCGCTAACGGCCACCATCTTTTTTCAGAAATCCCACGGCGCTGATTGGCCGCTGCCGGACCAATGAGCGACGCGGGATTTCCTGGACAGACAGACAGACAGACGGGATAAGACGATTATATATATAGATAATACTGCCCCCTATGTACAAGAATATAACTACTATAATACTGCTCCTATGTACAAGAATATAACTACTATAATACTGCCCCTATATACAAGAATATAACTACTATAATACTGCCCCTATATACAAGAATATAACTACTATAATACTGCCCCCTATGTACAAGAATATAACTACTATAATACTGCTCCTATGTACAAGAATATAACTACTATAATACTGCCCCTATATACAAGAATATAAGTACTGTAATACTGCCCCTATGTACAAGAATATAACTACTATAATACTGCCCTCTATGTACAAGAATATATCTGCTATAATACTGCCCCCTATGTACAAGAATATAACTACTATAATACTGCTCCCTATGTACAAGAATATAACTACTATAATACTGCTCCTATGTACAAGAATATAACTACTATAATACTGCCCCTATGTACAAGAATATAACTACTATAATACTGCCCCTATGTACAAGAATATAACTACTATAATACTGCCCCCTATGTACAAGAATATATCTGCTATAATACTGCCCCCTATGTACAAGAATATAACTACTATAATACTGCCCCCTATGTACAGGAATATAACTACTATAATACTGCCCCCTATGTACAAGAATATAACTACTATAATACTGCTCCTATGTACAAGAATATAACTACTATAATACTGCCTCTATGTACAAGAATATAACTACTATAATACTGCTCCTATGTACAAGAATATAACTACTATAATACTGCTCCTATGTACAAGAATATAACTGCTATAATACTGCCCCCTATGTACAAGAATATAACTGCTATAATACTGCCCTTATGTACAAGAATATAACTACTATAATACTGCCCCCTATGTACAAGAATATAACTACTATAATACTGCCCCCTATGTACAAGAATATAACTACTATAATACTGCCCCCTATGTACAAGAATATAACTACTATAATACTGCCCCCTATGTACAAGAATATAACCACTATAATACTGCCCCCTATGTACAAGAATATAACCACTATAATACTGCCCCCTATGTACAAGAATATAACTACTATAATACTGCTCCTATGTGCAAGAATATAACTGCTATAATACTGCCCCTATGTACAAGAATATAACTACTATAATACTGCCCCCTATATATAAGAATATTACTACTATAATACTGCTCCTATGTACAAGAATATAACTACTATAATACTACCCCCTATATACAAGAATATAACTACTATAATACTGCCCCCTATGTACAAGAATATAACTACTATAATACTGCCCCTATGTACAAGAATATAACTACTATAATACTGCCCCTATGTACAAGAATATAACTACTATAATACTGCTCCTATGTACAAGAATATAACTACTATAATGCTGCCCCTATGTGCAAGAATATAACTACTATAATACTGCTCCTATGTACAAGAATATAACTACTATAATACTGCCTCCTATGTACAAGAATATAACTACTATAATACTGCTCCTATGTACAAGAATATAACTACTATAATACTGCCTAATATGTACAAGAATATAACTACTATAATACTGCCTTCTATGTGCAAGAATATAACTACTATAATACTGCCCCTATATACAAGAATATAACTACTATAATACTGCCCCCTATGTACAAGAATATAACTACTATAATACTGCTCCTATGTACAAGAATATAACTACTATAATACTGCTCCCTATGTACAAGAATATAACTGCTATAATACTGCCCTTATGTACAAGAATATAACTACTATAATACTGCCCCCTATGTACAAGAATATAACTACTATAATACTGCCCCCTATGTACAAGAATATAACTACTATAATACTGCCCCCTATGTACAAGAATATAACCACTATAATACTGCCCCCTATGTACAAGAATATAACTACTATAATACTGCTCCGATGTGCAAGAATATAACTGCTATAATACTGCCCCTATGTACAAGAATATAACTACTATAATACTGCCCCCTATATATAAGAATATTACTACTATAATACTGCTCCTATGTACAAGAATATAACTACTATAATACTGCTCCTATGTACAAGAATATAACTACTATAATACTACCCCCTATATACAAGAATAGAACTACTATAATACTGCCCCTATGTACAAGAATATAACTACTATAATACTGCCCCTATGTACAAGAATATAACTACTATAATACTGCCCCTATGTACAAGAATATAACTACTATAATACTGCCCCTATATACAAGAATATAACTACTATAATACTGCCCCTATGTACAAGAATATAACTACTATAATACTGCCCCTATATACAAGAATATAACTACTATAATACTGCCCCTATGTACAAGAATATAACTACTATAATACTGCCCCTATATACAAGAATATAACTACTATAATACTGCTCCTATGTACAAGTATATAACTATTATAATACTGCCCCTATATACAAGAATATAACTACTATAATACTGCCCCTATGTACAAGAATATGACTATTTTAATACTGCTCCTATGTACAAGAATATAACTACTATAATACTGCTCCTATGTACAGGAATATTACTACTATAATACTGCTCCTATGTACAAGAATATAACTACTATAATACTACCCCTATGTACAAGAATATAACTACTATAATACTGCTCCTATGTACAAGAATATAACTACTATAATACTGCTCCTATGTACAGGAATATAACTACTATAATACTGCTCCTATGTACAAGAATATAACTACTATAATACTGCCCCTATGTACAAGAATATAACTACTATAATACTGCCTCTATGTACAAGAATATAACTACTATAATACTGCCTCTATGTACAAGAATATAACTACTATAATACTGACCCTATGTACAAGAATATAACTACTATAATACTGCTCCTATGTACAAGAATATAACTACTATAATACTGCTCCCTATGTACAAGAATATAACTGCTATAATACTGCTCCTATGTACAAGAATATAACTACTATAATACTTCTCCCTATGTACAAGAATATAACTACTATAATACTGCTCCTATATACAAGAATATAACTACTATAATACTGCTCCTATATACAAGAATATAACTGCTATAATACTGCTCCTATGTACAAGAATATAACTACTATAATACTGCCTCTATGTACAAGAATATAACTACTATAATACTGCTCCTATGTACAAGAATATAACTGCTATAATACTGCTCCTATGTACAAGAATATAACTGCTATAATACTGCTCCTATGTACAAGAATATAACTACTATAATACTGCCCCTATGTACAAGAATATAACTACTATAATACTGCCCCCTATATACAAGAATATAACTATAATACTGCTCCTATGTACAAGAATATAACTACTATAATACTGCCCCTATGTACAAGAATATAACTACTATAATACTGCCCCTATGTACAAGAATATAACTACTATAATACTGCCCTTATGTACAAGAATATAACTACTATAATACTGCCCCTATATACAAGAATATAACTACTATAATACTGCTCCTATGTACAAGAATATAACTACTATAATACTGCTCCCTATGTACAAGAATATAACTACTATAATACTGCTCCCTATGTACAAGAATATAACTACTATAATACTGCCCCCATGTACAAGAATATAACTACTATAATACTGCTCCTATGTACAAGAATATAACTACTATAATACTGCTCCCTATGTACAAGAATATATCTACTATTATACTGCCCCTATATACAGTGATAATTACTTTTGTGCCATCCTTTCTGCTGTATGATATTGGATCCCACCCCTGAATCAGTTCTGGCAGGAGATATCCTGAGATGTTTTGTGTTCCTCGGGTTTCGTGTCTTGTGTGTCAGGAGATTGTGGATCTGAGTCATTTCTTCTGCACTTAAATCATAATTAACAGTTACAGTGAAAGCCTCAGATATTAGATCGGTATTTCACTTAAAAGCATTATTTTTTTCCCGATTTCAGAAATTCTTCGGCTCCGTATTCGGTTTTATGCAGAAGGAATTGATTCTGCACTTTTGCAGTGAATACTTTGTATTCAGCTTGTGCTCCAGTCACATCCAAAGCTGCATTCGAAAAATAGTTTTCTGTTCGCTTTGATCCCGGTTGATCACACATCTCGCCATTCGTTCTCCTTCGCTGAATTTTGGAAGATACAGAGTCAATTTCATCTCCCAGAATGCAGTGCAGCAGAGGGAAGAGGGGTTCTGCTGTAGTTTTCACCATATCTCCCACTTCCATAATGTAACCCACATCCTGATTAGCGTCACGTTTCCTCTTTTTTTTGTCTTAATCTCTTTTTTTTTTCCTTTATCCACAGGGTTTTCAGCAGAAGTTTTCATTCCACAGTAAGGAAATAGTGGCGATCAGCTGCTCGTGGTGCAAGCAGGCGGTGAGATACTTTAACAGTGGAGAATTGTGGGACTTAAAGTGATTTAAAAGAGTCACCGTCCCTTTAAATTTTATTTAATAAATCAATCGTACACATTGAAATAAGATCCTTTGTAATATATCTTATCAGAGAAATCTGCTTTGTTCTCCTACTGGAATGAGCTTTCACTTTCATCACGGGTAAAATCTGTCTTCAGTGAATACAGATTTTCCTTTTACTGAAATAGGAGATGACAGTTAGTGCTCATAAAGTTCTATGGAGAACGGTAACTGTCGTTTTCTCCTCCTCCTCCATTGAATTTTAAAAGTATCAACTGCCTTCTTCTACCTCCGTAATGTAAATAATCTGTCTCGCCTCAATAAAGATTTTACCCATGAATTGAAAGTGTAAGCTCAATCTAGGCAGAGAAAGAAGCAGATTTCTCTGATAAAATATATTACAAAGTTTCTTATTTTCACCCGAATTATTGATTTATGGAGTTAAAATTAAAACGATGGTTGCTCCTTAAAGGGACACTATTGTTAAAAAAAAAAGTATATATGGGAATTTGTACTCTGTCTTCCCCCCTTCGTTAATCTTGGTCTTTCCCATATATTTTTTCTTTCCATTTTTCCTCTACCAGTGCTAGTGTTTGTGAAGATATTGTAAGAAAAGGCTTTAGGCTAAACTTATTTTGGGAGAAGCCTTAATTCTCTATTTGTCAATCCCTAGAGAAAGGATAAAAGTGATCCGTTTGGAATTTATAGAATTATAGCTATATGAAGTGCGGAGGTAATAGCCACATCAGACTCTGGGGTCGGTCATGGGCCAAATTCCCTTTTGTATAATATAAACATTGGAGATGCAGTCGAGCCCGGGTCCTGTAGCTTAAAGGGCCCAAATAGGATCCCTGTTTTGTAGATTTTCCATCAGCTTCAATTCAAGCCATGTGGCACAAAGTAAATGGTGACCTGGATTTTACACTTTTAAATTATGCCTCTGGACGTTGTGCTTGCTCTGGGGGTGTCATGGAAACAACATGTGACAGCCAATCATTTGAACAAATTCAAAACAGCCAAAGGTCACATGACGGAATTTTCATAAACAGCAGTTAGATGCTGCCAAGGTAACCCCAGAGCAATCACAATAGTTACTTTCCTCGCTTTGCTGCAAACGATGTAATTTTATAACTATTGAGAAAACTATGGGTCAGTAGCGTTCCTATGTGACCACCGCCTTTTTAGGGTCTGCTCTGCCATTTTTTTTTAACCCCATCCCCACAGTCTCCATTTGTTTCCCACTCTCTGAAATTAATATCACATCTGTACTGTAGAGCAGAGCATTATCAGCCCGAGTCTCGGAGACGGTGAGCGGTGAACGGGCGCGTTCTATACCCTGGAATTACCGCGGTCTATGCGGTGTAATGACAGTCTCGCTCTGTTCTCCAGGCGGCTATTAGTCATGGAAAGCTTCCCGCGTGCCCACACAGCCCGGTGCCCTGTAATTATAGCGTATGTTGCTGCGGCGTAGAGAAAAGTCTCATTGTCACCGTGTAACTCCTGGCTCTATATATATCCGGTGCCCCACCCGTGTAGTACTGCCCCAATCTGACGTATGTTACCCCTCTGTCTCTTCCTTGTCTGTTTCCGTTCAGTTTCACAACAAGGTCACCTGCTTCCTGCTCCATCACATCGAGGAGCCCTGCTCCCTTGGGGCTCACGCGGCCGTCATAGTTCCCCCGAGCTGGATCATTAAGGTGAAGAAACCTCAGGTAACTGCATGTTACTTTTTGTCTGTGAGGGTCTTTCCACCTGCCCTGATATTGCCCAGGACAGCGGCCGTATGTACGACCTGAGTGTCAATGAAACGCATGATAGATGGATCGCCCCATCCTGGTGATGTGGCCCCGTGAGTGTTGTATTGCTGGTGACTTCTCCCTGGCTTTGCCTTGTGATTGAAGTGTAGATACGTGTCAGTCCCTCCTGTGTACCTGTCCAAATGACACCGGCCATGTTGCATCGTATTACTGTGTGTGTGGGAAACCATCAGCATGTACAACCGCAAAAGACGGAAGACTTCTAATCTAGAGCTTATCTGCTGCATGTGCAGGTGTCATGGCCAACTTCCACATGATTGATGGAAACCTGTAACCTAAAGCTTACAATCTCCTCAAAGTGTATATATCCACTATTACTGATCCTGAGTTACATCCTGTAATATACTCCAGAGCTGCGCTCACTATTCTGCTGGTGGAGTTACTGTATACATACATTACATTACTGATCCTGAGTTACATCCTGTATTATACTCCAGAGCTGCACTCACTATTCTGCTGGTGCAGTCACTGTGTACATACATTACATTACAGATCCTGAGTTACATCCTGTATTATACTCCAGAGCTGCACTCACTATTCTGCTGGTGCAGTCACTGTGTACATACATTACATTACTGATCCTGAGTTACATCCTGTATTATACTCCAGAGCTGCACTCACTATTCTGCTGGTCCAGTCACTGTGTACATACATTACATTACTGATCCTGAGTTACATCCTGTATTATACTCCAGAGCTGCACTCACTATTCTGCTGGTGCAGTCACTGTGTACATACATTACATTACTGATCCTGAGTTACATCCTGTATTATACTCCAGAGCTGCACTCACTATTCTGTTGGTGCAGTCACGGTGTACATACATTACATTACTGATCCTGAGTTACATCCTGTATTATACTCCAGAGCTGCACTCACTATTCTGTTGGTGCAGTCACTGTGTACATACATTACATTACTGATCCTGAGTTACATCCTGTATTATACTCCAGAGCTGCACTCACTATTCTGCTGGTGCAGTCACGGTGTACATACATTACATTACTGATCCTGAGTTACATCCTGTAATATACTCCAGAGCTGCGCTCACTATTCTGCTGGTGCGGTCACTGTGTACATACATTACATTACTGATCCTGAGTTACATCCTGTATTATACTCCAGAGCAGCACTCACTATTCTGCTGGTGCAGTCACTGTGTACATACATTACATTACTGATCCTGAGTTACATCCTGTATTATACTCCAGAGCAGCACTCACTATTCTGCTGGTGCAGTCACTGTGTACATACATTACATTACTGATCCTGAGTTACATCCTGTATTATACTCCAGAGCTGCCCTCACTATTCTGCTGGTGCAGTCACTGTGTACATACATTACATTACTGATCCTGAGTTACATCCTGTATTATACTCCAGAGCTGCCCTCACTATTCTGCTGGTGCGGTCACTGTGTACATACATTACATTACTGATCCTGAGTTACATCCTGTATTATACTCCAGAGCTGCACTCACTATTCTGCTGGTGCAGTCACTGTGTACATACATTACATTACTGATCCTGAGTTACATCCTGTAATATACTCCAGAGCTGCGCTCACTATTCTGCTGGTGCAGTCACTGTGTACATACATTACTGATCCTGAGTTACATCCTGTATTATACTCCAGAGCTGCACTCACTATTCTGCTGGTGCAGTCACTGTGTACATACATTACATTACTGATCCTGAGTTACATCCTGTATTATACTCCAGAGCTGCACTCACTATTCTGCTGGTGCAGTCACTGTGTACATACATTACATTACTGATCCTGAGTTACATCCTGTATTATACTCCAGAGCTGCACTCACTATTCTGTTGGTGCAGTCACGGTGTACATACATTACATTACTGATCCTGAGTTACATCCTGTATTATACTCCAGAGCTGCACTCACTATTCTGTTGGTGCAGTCACTGTGTACATACATTACATTACTGATCCTGAGTTACATCCTGTATTATACTCCAGAGCTGCACTCACTATTCTGCTGGTGCAGTCACTGTGTACATACATTACATTACTGATCCTGAGTTACATCCTGTATTATACTCCAGAGCTGCACTCACTATTCTGTTGGTGCAGTCACTGTGTACATACATTACATTACTGATCCTGAGTTACATCCTGTATTATACTCCAGAGCTGCCCTCACTATTCTGCTTGTGCAGTCACTGTGTACATACATTACATTACTGATCCTGAGTTACATCCTGTATTATACTCCAGAGCTGCACTCACCATTCTGCTTGTGCAGTCACTGTGTACATACATTACATTACTGATCCTGAGTTACATCCTGTATTATACTCCAGAGCTGCACTCACTATTCTGCTTGTGCAGTCACTGTGTACATACATTACATTACTGATCCTGAGTTACATCCTGTATTATACTCCAGAGCTGCCCTCACTATTCTGCTGGTGCAGTCACTGTGTACATACATTACATTACTGATCCTGAGTTACATCCTGTATTATACTCCAGAGCTGCCCTCACTATTCTGTTGGTGCAGTCACTGTGTACATACATTACATTACTGATCCTGAGTTACATCCTGTATTATACTCCAGAGCTGCACTCACTATTCTGCTGGTGCAGTCACTGTGTACATACATTACATTACTGATCCTGAGTTACATCCTGTATTATACTCCAGAGCTGCACTCACTATTCTGCTTGTGCAGTCACTGTGTACATACATTACATTACTGATCCTGCGTTACATCCTGTATTATACTCCAGAGCTGCACTCACTATTCTGCTTGTGCAGTCACTGTGTACATACATTACATTACTGATCCTGTACTGATCCTGAGTTACATCCTGTATTATACTCCAGAGCTGCGCTCCCTATTCTGCTGGTGCAGTCACTGTGTACATACATTACATTACTGATCCTGAGTTACATCCTGTATTATACCCCAGAGCTGCACTCACTATTCTGCTGGTGCAGTCACTGTGTATATACATTACATTACTGATCCTGAGTTACCTCCTGTATTATACTCCAGAGCTGCACTCACTATTCTGCTGGTGCAGTCACTGTGTACATACATTACATTACTGATCCTGAGTTACATCCTGTATTATACTCCAGAGCTGCACTCACTATTCTGCTGGTGCAGTCACTGTGTACATACATCACATTACTGATCCTGAGTTACATCCTGTATTATACTCCAGAGCTGCACTCACTATTCTGCTGGTGCAGTCACTGTGTACATACATTACATTACTGATCCTGAGTTACATCCTGTATTATACTCCAGAGCTGCGCTCACTATTCTGCTGGTGCAGTCACTGTGTACATACATTACATTACTGATCCTGAGTTACATCCTGTATTATACTCCAGAGCTGCACTCACTATTCTGCTGGTGGAGTTACTGTATACATACATTACATTACTGATCCTGAGTTACATCCTGTATTATACTCCAGAGCTGCGCTCACTATTCTGCTGGTGCAGTCACTGAGTACATACATTACATTACTGATCCTGAGTTACCTCCTGTATTATACTCCAGAGCTGCACTCACTATTCTGCTGGAGCAGTCACTGTGTACATACATTACATTACTGATCCTGTGTTACATCCTGTGTTATACTCCAAAGCTGCACTCACTATTCTGCTGGTGCAGTCACTGTGTACATACATTACATTACTGATCCTGAGTTACATCCTGTATTATCCTCCAGAGCTGCACTCACTATTCTGTTGGTGCTCACTGTGTACATACATTACATTACTGATCCTGAGTTACATCCTGTATTATACTCCAGAGCTGCACTCACTATTTTGCTGGTGCAGTCACTGTGTACATACATTACTGATCCTGAGTTACATCCTGTATTATACTCCAGAGCTGCACTCACTATTCTGCTGGTGCAGTCACTGTGTACATACATTACATTACTGATCCTGAGTTACATCCTGTATTATACTCCAGAGCTGCACTCACTATTCTGCTGGTGCAGTCACTGTGTACATACATTACATTACTGATCCTGTACTGATCCCGAGTTACATCCTGTATTATACTCCAGAGCTGCACTCACTATTCTGCTGGTGCAGTCACTTTGTGCATACATTACATTACTGATCCTGAGTTACATCCTTGTATTATACTCCAGAGCTGCACTCACTATTCTGCTGGTGCAGTCACTGTGTACATACATTACTGATCCTGAGTTACATCCTGTATTATACTCCAGAGCTGCACTCACTATTCTGCTGGTGCAGTCACTGTGTACATACATTACATTACTGATCCTGAGTTACATCCTGTATTATACTCCAGAGCTGCACTCACTATTCTGCTTGTGCAGTCACTGTGTACATACATTACATTTCTGATCCTGAGTTACATCCTGTATTATACTCCAGAGCTGCACTCACCATTCTGCTTGTGCAGTCACTGTGTACATACATTACTGATCCTGAGTTACATCCTGTATTACACTCCAGAGCTGCACTCACTATTCTGCTGGTGGAGTCACTGTGTACATACATTACATTACTGATCCTGAGTTACATCCTGTATTATACTCCAGAGCTGCACTCACTATCCTGCTGGTGCAGTCACTGTGTACATACATTACATTACTGATCCTGAGTTACATCCTGTATTATACTCCAGAGCTGCACTCACTATTCTGCTGGTGGAGTCACTGTGTACATACATTACATTACTGATCCTGAGTTACATCCTGTATTATACTCCAGAGCTGCACTCACTACTCTGCTGGTGGAGTCACTGTGTACATACATTACATTACTGATCCTGAGTTACATCCTGTATTATACTCCAGAGCTGCACTCACTATTCTGCTGGTGGAGTCACTGTGTACATACATTACATTACTGATCCTGAGTTACATCCTGTATTATAATCCAGAGCTGCACTCACTATCCTGCTGGTGCAGTCACTGTGTACATACATTACATTACTGATCCTGAGTTACATCCTGTATTATACTCCAGAGCTGCACTCACTATCCTGCTGGTGCAGTCACTGTGTACATACATTACATTACTGATCCTGAGTTACATCCTGTATTATACTCCAGAGCTGCACTCACTATCCTGCTGGTGCAGTCACTGTGTACATACATTACATTACTGATACTGAGTTACATCCTGTATTATACTCCAGAGCTGCACTCACTATTCTGCTGGTGCAGTCACTGTGTACATACATTACATTACTGATCCTGAGTTACATCCTGTATTATACTCCAGAGCTGCACTCACTATTCTGCTGGTGCAGTCACTGTGTACATACATTACATTACTGATCCTGAGTTACATCCTGTATTATACTCCAGAGCTGCACTCACTATTTTGCTGGTGCAGTCACTGTGTACATACATTACATTACTGATCCTGAGTTACCTCCTGTATTATACTCCAGAGCTGCACTCACTATTCTGCTGGTGCAGTCACTGTGTACATACATTACATTACTGATCCTGAGTTACATCCTGTATTATACTCCAGAGCTGCACTCACTATTCTGCTGGTGCAGTCACTGTGTACATACATTACATTACTGATCCTGTACTGATCCTGAGTTACATCCTGTATTATACTCCAGAGCTGCACTCACTATTCTGCTGGTGCAGTCACTTTGTGCATACATTACATTACTGATCCTGAGTTACATCCTTGTATTATACTCCAGAGCTGCACTCACTATTCTGCTGGTGCAGTCACTGTGTACATACATTACTGATCCTGAGTTACATCCTGTATTATACTCCAGAGCTGCACTCACTATTCTGCTGGTGCAGTCACTGTGTACATACATTACATTACTGATCTTGAGTTACATCCTGTATTATACTCCAGAGCTGCACTCACTATTCTGCTTGTGCAGTCACTGTGTACATACATTACATTACTGATCCTGAGTTACATCCTGTATTATACTCCAGAGCTGCACTCACCATTCTGCTTGTGCAGTCACTGTGTACATACATTACTGATCCTGAGTTACATCCTGTATTATACTCCAGAGCTGCACTCACTATTCTGCTGGTGGAGTCACTGTGTACATACATTACATTACTGATCCTGAGTTACATCCTGTATTATACTCCAGAGCTGCACTCACTATCCTGCTGGTGCAGTCACTGTGTACATACATTACATTACTGATCCTGAGTTACATCCTGTATTATACTCCAGAGCTGCACTCACTATTCTGCTGGTGGAGTCACTGTGTACATACATTACATTACTGATCCTGAGTTACATCCTGTATTATACTCCAGAGCTGCACTCACTATCCTGCTGGTGCAGTCACTGTGTACATACATTACATTACTGATCCTGAGTTACATCCTGTATTATACTCCAGAGCTGCACTCACTATCCTGCTGGTGCAGTCACTGTGTACATACATTACATTACTGATCCTGAGTTACATCCTGTATTATACTCCAGAGCTGCACTCACTATTCTGCTGGTGCAGTCACTGTGTACATACATTACATTACTGATCCTGAGTTACATCCTGTATTATACTCCAGAGCTGCACTCACTATCCTGCTGGTGCAGTCACTGTGTACATACATTACATTACTGATCCTGAGTTACATCCTGTATTATACTCCAGAGCTGCACTCACTATCCTGCTGGTGCAGTCACTGTGTACATACATTACATTACTGATCCTGAGTTACATCCTGTATTATACTCCAGAGCTGCACTCACTATCCTGCTGGTGCAGTCACTGTGTACATACATTACATTACTGATCCTGAGTTACATCCTGTATTATACTCCAGAGCTGCACTCACTATTCTGCTGGTGCAGTCACTGTGTACATACATTACATTACTGATCCTGAGTTACATCCTGTATTATACTCCAGAGCTGCACTCACTATTTTGCTGGTGCAGTCACTGTGTACATACATTACATTACTGATCCTGTACTGATTCTGAGTTACATCCTGTATTATACTCCAGAGCTGCACTCACTATTCTGCTGGTGCAGTCACTGTGTACATACATTACATTACTGATCCTGAGTTACATCCTGTATTATACTCCAGAGCTGCACTCACTATTCTGCTGGTGCAGTCACTTTGTGCATACATTACATTACTGATCCTGAGTTACATCCTTGTATTATACTCCAGAGCTGCACTCACTATTCTGCTGGTGCAGTCACTGTGTACATACATTACTGATCCTGAGTTACATCCTGTATTATACTCCAGAGCTGCACTCACTATTCTGCTGGTGCAGTCACTGTGTACATACATTACATTACTGATCCTGAGTTACATCCTGTATTATACTCCAGAGCTGCACTCACTATTCTGCTTGTGCAGTCACTGTGTACATACATTACATTACTGATCCTGAGTTACATCCTGTATTATACTCCAGAGCTGCACTCACCATTCTGCTTGTGCAGTCACTGTGTACATACATTACTGATCCTGAGTTACATCCTATATTATACTCCAGAGCTGCACTCACTATTCTGCTGGTGGAGTCACTGTGTACATACATTACATTACTGATCCTGAGTTACATCCTGTATTATACTCCAGAGCTGCACTCACTATCCTGCTGGTGCAGTCACTGTGTACATACATTACATTACTGATCCTGAGTTACATCCTGTATTATACTCCAGAGCTGCACTCACTATTCTGCTGGTGGAGTCACTGTGTACATACATTACATTACTGATCCTGAGTTACATCCTGTATTATACTCCAGAGCTGCACTCACCATTCTGCTTGTGCAGTCACTGTGTACATACATTACTGATCCTGAGTTACATCCTATATTATACTCCAGAGCTGCACTCACTATTCTGCTGGTGGAGTCACTGTGTACATACATTACATTACTGATCCTGAGTTACATCCTGTATTATACTCCAGAGCTGCACTCACTATCCTGCTGGTGCAGTCACTGTGTACATACATTACATTACTGATCCTGAGTTACATCCTGTATTATACTCCAGAGCTGCACTCACTATTCTGCTGGTGCAGTCACTGTGTACATACATTACATTACTGATCCTGAGTTACATCCTGTATTATACTCCAGAGCTGCACTCACTATTCTGCTGGTGCAGTCACTGTGTACATACATTACATTACTGATCCTGAGTTACATCCTGTATTATACTCCAGAGCTGCACTCACTATCCTGCTGGTGCAGTCACTGTGTACATACATTACATTACTGATCCTGAGTTACATCCTGTATTATACTCCAGAGCTGCACTCACTATTCTGCTGGTGGAGTCACTGTGTACATACATTACATTACTGATCCTGAGTTACATCCTGTATTATACTCCAGAGCTGCACTCACTATCCTGCTGGTGCAGTCACTGTGTACATACATTACATTACTGATCCTGAGTTACATCCTGTATTATACTCCAGAGCTGCACTCACTATCCTGCTGGTGCAGTCACTGTGTACATACATTACATTACTGATCCTGAGTTACATCCTGTATTATACTCCAGAGCTGCACTCACTATTCTGCTGGTGCAGTCACTGTGTGCATACATTACATTACTGATCCTGAGTTACATCCTGTATTATACTCCAGAGCTGCACTCACTATTCTGCTGGTGCAGTCACTGTGTACATACATTACATTACTGATCCTGAGTTACATCCTGTATTATACTCCAGAGCTGCACTCACTATCCTGCTGGTGCAGTCACTGTGTACATACATTACATTACTGATCCTGAGTTACATCCTGTATTATACTCCAGAGCTGCACTCACTATTCTGCTGGTGGAGTCACTGTGTACATACATTACATTACTGATCCTGAGTTACATCCTGTATTATACTCCAGAGCTGCACTCACTATCCTGCTGGTGCAGTCACTGTGTACATACATTACATTACTGATCCTGAGTTACATCCTGTATTATACTCCAGAGCTGCACTCACTATCCTGCTGGTGCAGTCACTGTGTACATACATTACATTACTGATCCTGAGTTACATCCTGTATTATACTCCAGAGCTGCACTCACTATTCTGCTGGTGCAGTCACTGTGTACATACATTACATTACTGATCCTGAGTTACATCCTGTATTATACTCCAGAGCTGCACTCACTATTCTGCTGCTCCAGCCGCTCCCTCTCTCCTCACACACATATTATACATATATATAATAATAACTATCTACACCATGACATCTGGTCCGGTTACCAAACAAATAATAACAATATAATAAACAATAACCGACAAATTATATACAAACTAATATATACATTCTTTTTTTTTTTTAATAAATAAAATAAAATAAATACTAACTATACAAATATATACAAGACAAAACAAAACCCCCCACACTCGAGCCCACCAGTCCCTCCCCGGCACTGACCTGAGAGCTGCTCCTGCGTCTCATGCCTCAGTCCTTGTCCAACGTCCATAGGACAGATCAGGCAGAGCCAGTTTTTCACCCAAATACCCAGTGTCCCACAAGATGAACCCACCTCCCCCCTTTTCCCACCACCCACCCTAACACCTCCACCCAAACCCATATATACAATATATACAGAAACAAACAATACAATAACCACAACTGACAAAGCCCAAGTTCGGCGCCTGCAGCCCTACATCACTGTCTACTGATCAATAAAACAAAAATCTATGGTGTCAGCAGCAGCCCACCACCAGGAGAGGAGATGACCAGACTAGGGCACACTAAAAGAAAAGCCCCTCCAGAGGAGAGCGGCCCTCCGTGTACCCAGTCTCTCATACTCCAGAGAACGCACCTTCACCAGGTCACCGAGTATGGTCCTAAACACATCGTCCACTGGGAGGATTTTCCGCTGCGTCGATACTAAGCACCATGCGTTCCACGTGTGATACCTAACCACTGCGCTAACTAGAAATAAGGTGCAGCGGTCCCGACCACCCAGGTCCCCGAATGCTCCATAGGCCCATTTCGCATAAGAGAGACCGGCCAGCCGGGGCCAGCCAATGGAGGCGCCCACCCTGTTGTACACCTCTGTGTTAAAGGGACAACGAAGCAGGAAGTGGTCCATGCTTTCAAGCATGGTACCACAATGCTCCCGAGGACAGTTCCTGTCCTCAGAGCTCCTACACTTCAGATTGTCCCTCACACACAGTTTCCCATGGAAGCAGCGCCAAGCCAAGTCCCAAACCTTCGAGGGGTTCCTGATAGAATTCAAAAGATGCAGACCCACCCCAAGATCCCAACTTGGGCAATCTCTGAGCGCCAGAGGCCTCTGAAAATGGGTCAACAGAACCCTTTTGTCAAGGAGCTTCCTTGGCAGAGTCCTGACCTCCCACATTCCCAGACCCCACCGGCGAATTACCTTCAGAACCACGGTAGCGTAAGCCGGGAGATGTCCATGCGGTGTGCGGAGATCCTTCACTTGCCCTCCTGTCTCCCATTCCTGGAAGAAAGGCTGAAACCATCCCTTACAGGAGAATACCCACGGAGGAGCCCTCTCTTTCCAGAGGTTTGCAATATTGATCTTAATGAAGGTATTCACAAGGAATACCACAGGGTTGACCATACCCAACCCTCCTAGTCTCATCGTACGGTAAGTAACCTCCCTCTTGACCAGGTTCAGTCTATTCCCCCATAACAGTTGAAAGAACAAACTGTAGACCCGAGTCCAGAGAGGCTCTGACAAGATGCACACACTGCCCAGATAGATCAGCAAAGGGATCAGGTAAGTTTTGATCAGGTTTTCCCTTTCCCTTAGGGTCAAAGACCAACCCTTCCATTGGTTCACCTTCTGAGTGGCGATCTCTAGCCTGCTGTCCCAATTTTGTTTGGGGTAATCCCCCTGGCCAAATTCGATGCCAAGAACTTTTGCAGAGACTTTAGGTTCTGGAAGGGTGTCCGGGAGATCAAAACCAGGATCTCCTCCTCCCAGCCAGAGACTCTCACACTTATCCCGGCTGATCTTAGACCCGGATGCCTCCGAGTAGCGATTTACCTCTGACATCAGCCATTCTGCCTCCCCATCAGAGGAAACAAAAACGGTGACGTCATCGGCATACGCCACCACTCTCAGAGTGGCTTCCGGTGCTGCCCGGTCCATCCCGATCCCAGCCAACGGTCCACGCTCCACCCTCCTAAGAAGTGGGTCAAT
Source organism: Phyllobates terribilis (assembly GCF_046119375.1). NCBI lineage: Eukaryota > Metazoa > Chordata > Amphibia > Anura > Dendrobatidae > Phyllobates > Phyllobates terribilis. The sequence continues at coordinate 139,957 of NW_027364032.1, read as the reverse complement.
CGCAAACACGTACAGTAGCGGGCTCAAGGGACAACCCTGGCGAACATCACACCCAACCTCAAAAGAGCTGCCAATCCAACCGTTCACAAGCGGGAAACTCTCTGCCCCAGAGTACAAGGTCTTAAACCAATCAACAAACCCCCCCCGGCAGGCCATACCTCAGAAGGACAGACCAGAGGTACTCATGATTAACCCGATCAAACGCTTTTGCCTGGTCCAATGACAGCATGTACCCCTTCCAGTGGCCAGCCCTACCCTGCTCCACCGCCTCTCGGACACAGAGTACAGCACTAATTGTACTGCGGCCCGGAACAGAGCAATGCTGGGCCCCCGAAAGGAGCTGGGGTGCAAATTTCACCAGCCGATTAAACAGCACCTTTGCCAAAACCTTCCTGTCTGCATTGAGAAGCGCTATGGGACGCCAATTCTCAATGCAAGATGGGTCCTTACCCTTTGACAAGATGATCAGGGCAGACCTCCTCATTGACTTTGGCAGAGTGCCCGAGGAAAGACACTCATTGAATACCTCAGTCAAGAGGGGAACCAAGGCGTCCTTAAAAGTCTTATAGAATTCAGATGTTAAGCCATCCGGACCGGGAGATTTCTTCAGGGCAAGCCCTTCAATCGCCAACTTAACTTCCTCTTCCCTGATCATCTCTGTCAAAACGCCAAGAGAGGGGTCTACCCCTGGTTCGGGGACGGCTTTAGCCAGAAAAGCCGACATCTCATCCCAATCCAGATCCCTCTTCCCCAAGAGGTGCGAGTAGAAGGATCTGACGACCTCCAGGATCCCTGATCTGGATTTTTTCAGGGACCCCGCAGTGTCAACCAGTCCTGTAACAACTTTACTATTCACTGACATCTTGCAGTTTCTGTAAGGGTCGGGCGAGCGGTACTTCCCGTAATCCCTCTCAAAAACCAAAGATGCGTGTCTATCATACTGACACCTCATTAGCAAAGATTTCACTCTGGAGATCTCCTCGCGGCTACCTCCAGTTGAGACAAGATGCTCGAGTTTCCTCCTCAGGCCCTAATACAGGCGGTACCTGTCCAGGCTCCTGAGGCTCGAGAGCTGGCGGAAGAATCTCGCCACCCTTTTCTTAAACATCTCCCACCACTCTGACTTACTACTACAAAGATCCAGTAAGGGTACCTGGCTCTGAAGAAAATCCTCAAAGGACTGTCTTATCTCCGCTTCTTCCAAGAGAGACGAATTGAGCCTCCAAAAGCCTCTTCCCATCCGGGGGGTCTCTGTAACATTCAGGGAAAACAAAATCATACAGTGATCGGAGAACTCCACCTCAACAACAGATACTGCTGAAGAGACGGCTTCCTCCTTTAAATAAAACCTGTCTATCCTGGACCTACAGTTACCTCTATGATAGGTGAACCCCTCGTGGCCTGCGGTGTGCCGGATGTGGACATCCACCAGGCGAGCCTCACTAGCTATACTATTAAGGGGGACGCTATCATAAGTCAGCTTGTCTCTGGAACCTCCTCTATCCCGGGGCCTCGTGACAGTGTTGAAGTCCCCTCCAAAGACGACCTGCCGACTCGTAAAAAGGTAGGGCTTGATCCTCATAAAGAGACACTTCCAGTCCCACTTAGATTGGGGACCATAGATGTTAATGAGCCGGAGCTCTTGTCCCTTCATGAGGACATCTAATATCAGGCACCTCCCCATTTCTAACTCAATAACCCGTCGGCATTCTACCGGTGCGGTAAAAAGGACCGCCACTCCGCTATACGGCTCGGCCGCAAGAGACCAATAGGAGGGCCCGAGTCTCCACTCCCTCTTAGCTATAAACACCTCTGCCATATTTGGCAGCCTGGTCTCTTGCAAAAAGAAAATGTCAGCTTCAACCCGGCTGAGAAAATCAAAGGCCGCAAATCTAGCCATGTTTGACTTAATGCTTGCGACATTAATGGACGCCAGCGTCAACGGAGTGGGTACCGCCATCATTGGTGATTGAGTTAGATGGCTTTCTTCTTCTCACTCCTCTTATCCTCAGCCTCAGACGAGGAATCCTTCCCCCTCTTTAATGACACAGAGGTGTCCATTCCCACATTTTTCCTTCTTTTTTCGTCCTCGTCTCCGGACTCTGGGCCAGTCCCTCCCCCCAAGGACCTTGCATCCCCAGGAGAAGGAGACTCGGCGCCCCCTGTAAGCTCCGCTGAAGCCGGAACCTCACCCTCGGCCTCCTCCTCAGAGGAAGAGATGTTATCAAGGGCTTGGAACCGGTTAGAAAGACCAACCAGAGGGGAGTCGGTTTTATCTTCCTTAGGTACCTTGGTCAGAGCGGGAGAAGACGTTTTATCTCCCTTCTTTTTCTTCTTTTTGGTTCCGAGCTTACGCTTGTTCCCTAGCCACCGCTTATTATCCTCATCCATACTTTCATAATGGGAGGATTCTGAGGCAGAGGCAGTTTCCTCCCTGTGGATCCTCCTGACCTCCTCATCCAACTCATCATCCCTCGGGGCCTCAGCAGCAACACTGGCATCCAGAACAGGGGCTGCCCCGGTAGTCTGGGGCTCGCCCCGCTCCCTCTCCTGTCTGCGCTTGTCTGGACGCCTCAGCTGGGCAGGCGTCTTTTTATTGCTTTTCTTCCCTGGCCCCTCGGCTCCCCCACCCCTGCTAGTCCCCTCTCCAGCAGAATCGGCCTCACGGCTTACTCCCACCGGGGTCTCGACTGCATTAGCAAAGGAGCGAGGACAACGGCTGAATGGGTGACCTAACTCACCACACAGGTGGCACCTAATCTCCACACAAGAGGCGGCAAGATGGCCGACACCCCCACACAAAGCACATTTCTGCACAGTGCAGTTTGCACTGAAGTGTGTGGGGTCGCCGCACCTGTGACAGAGCTTCGGTTGCCCCTGGTAGAAGACCAGGATACGATCCCTACCCAGGAAGGCAGACGATGGAATGTGGGCAACCGTACCACCTGAACGCTTAAGTTTTACCATAAACGTCCAGGCCCCTGACCAGATACCAAACTCGTCGCGGTTTTTCTTTGGCATCTCCACCACCTCTCCATACCGACCAAGCCACGTCATGATGTCATAGCAAGAAAGCGACTCGTTACGAGTCATCACGGTCACTTTCTTGATCTGGTTTTGGCGAGACACTGCCTGAACGGCAAAGTCTCGCCAGCCGGGCTCATTTTTTGCCAACTCATAATTCGCCCAGAAGAGCTCAAGCCCCTCCGGCCGAACAAAGCTGACATCAAACTCAGGCGTGGAATAGGGATGTATCAAGGTGTAGATGTCAATCGCCTTGAAGCTCATCCTCAACAGGAGCTCCACAACTTTAGACCTTGGCGGACATGCATCACTGCCCCTCCACCGAAGACGGACCACATTCCTACGCACACTGCCTGGCCCGGCTGTTGGGAGGGACCACACTGTATCTCCCCCTTTTTGCTCTCGGAAGGCCCCGAGGCCATGCCTCTCTATCCAGAAGGATAGATCAACCTCTCGACCCTCTACCATTAGTGATCTCTCCCCCTTCTTTAGAGCCTCCAGAAGGCGCCATTGCAACATGCCGTCCCCAAAGCCCGGAGACGAGGAGGATGCCCTATTTGCCCCGGAGGTGACACTGGCATAACTCTGGACAGGTGTTGCCACCGCCGGGGGGGCAACCGGACCAGTGACCACATCAGCCCCAACAGTATCACCATTACCCACCTCCATCTCACCCTCCACCAAACCAGCAACCACACCACTAGACAATGAATTGGCCTCATTCACCCCCACCACCACATTCATTCCTCCTGGACCAGTAACAATGGTGGATGACCTTTTGACCTCCGCATCAGGCACAAGGAGCTCAGTCACCTCCATAGAACTGGAGGCAACCTCACCCCCGGTCTTATGTGTGCCCTCCACATCATCAGTCGGTAATTTCCGCTGTTTGGCATTTGGTATAATGTGCCGCTGATCTCTAGCTGCAGTTAGGCGCCGCTGATCTTTAGCATCAGGATCTTCCGGACCAGCGACGCCAACACAAAATAGCACTTTCGTGGGAGGACTGGAACGCTCAGCCCCAACTGCCCCCTCACACTGCCGCCGCTTCTCAACTAAGTGATCAGCGGCAACAGCATTCAGAGGCGCCGAGGCTACCGGAGCTGCCCCCGACACCGGGCTGCTCCCCCCTCCCACTGAGGAGCGCACCGCAGCATCGTGGCCTGATGGAACGCCCGCCGCCGGGCCACCCTCACTGTCCAGCCTCTCGGCTGATGCACCTCCTGCTACGTCCCCACTACTACAAGCAGAGACGGAGCTCTGCGCCTCACTACCGCGCTCTGTAATCTCCCCGCGCCTTTGCACCGGATCCACAGCAGAACCCGGGCTGGGCTGGGCAACAGGGCTTATACAGCGAGCTGAGCCTGCCGCCGACTCAGGGGGTACAGGGAGGGGGGCATATACGTATCTTACCGCTTCCTGCAGCTTTGGCTTGGTCTTCTTTGCCTTTTTGTGGCCCCCAGGTGCCTCTTCTGGTAGATCGTCACCAAGATAGAAGTTTTGGAGGCACACTGGGGACTCCAGGAGCTTAATCTCCACCATTAGCGCCCCTCCCTGGCCGCTGCTGTCACTGTCCTCCCCAGAGCCGGCAGAACTGCGACCGGATGTCACTGTCGCCTGTCCTGCAGGGAGCTCGCTGCACGTGGCCTGCGGGTGACTTTGCAGGCAGCCAGGTGGGGCTTGCTGCTGGTCATCATCACTCTCATCATCCACCTGGCTCACAGGCTGCAGCCCCATCTGCCTTTGCTCTCTGGTATCAGCCATTTCTCTGTAGCGGTCTTCATTTATAAGTTTTTCTTTGAAAGGACCACTCTGCTCCCTGATGGTGGCTTTCCTAAGTTCCAGGCGTTGAATTTCACTGCTCAGTCTTTTTACCTCGGCTTGGAGTTTTGCCTTCCTTGGTTTGGAGGCCCCCGCAGCTTTGGCGCTTGTGCAGCGCAGCTCCTCCCGGAGCCTCCTGATGAGCTTACTGGCATCTTCATACTCACGGAGGCGGATCATGACCCGGGAGGCATAGGTGGACACAGACTCCCGGGGTCCCTGCAGCGCCCAACCCCCCTCAGGGAGGTCGGCCTCACCTCCGTGAGCACTCCGCTTTCCTCCGGAAGGAGCGCCATCTTGCACGCCGCTGTCAGGCTTTTCCTCCATGCTAGAAGCCTTGCGGCTTCTGGGGGTCTCCACAATCCCGGGGGGAGTAGGAGCCACATTGCTGTGACTCCTGGTGCAGCGTCTCACCCCCGAGTCCTCTGGTGTGCAGGCCGGTTGCTGGTTTCTTCTGCCCCCCGCCGGCCTGGTTCGGGAAGCAGAAGCCTGGGACTTGGCTCCATCACTCATCCCAGAAACGTGCTCCCTCCCTAGGAAAGAGAGAGAGCAGGTCCCCAGGTGGAGAGGTGTTGGTTTCTCAGAGATCAGGAGCTCTCAGCAGGATCTGCAGCCACCACACCCGTAATCAGCACACTGACTAGCAGCTGATCAGAGCTGCACCCAGTATGCTGCTGGGGCAGTCACTGTGTACATACATTACATTACTGATCCTGAGTTACATCCTGTATTATACTCCAGAGCTGGACTCACTATTCTGCTGGTGCAGTCACTGTGTACATACATTACATTACTGATCCTGAGTTACATCCTGTATTATACTCCAGAGCTGGACTCACTATTCTGCTGGTGCAGTCACTGTGTACATACATTACATTACTGATCCTGAGTTACATCCTGTATTATACTCCAGAGCTGGACTCACTATTCTGCTGGTGCAGTCACTGTGTACATACATTACATTACTGATCCTGAGTTACATCCTGTATTATGCTCCAGAGCTGCACTCACTATTCTGCTGGTGCAGTCACTGTGTACATACATTACATTACTGATCCTGAGTTACATCCTGTATTATACTCCAGAGCTGCACTCACTATTCTGCTGGTGCAGTCACTGTGTACATATATTACATTACTGATCCTGAGTTACATCCTGTATTATACTCCAGAGCTGCACTCACTATTCTGCTGGTACAGTCACTGTGTACATACATTACATTACTGATCCTGAGTTACATCCTGTATTATACTGCGGAGCTGCACTCACTATTCTGCTGGTGCAGTCACTGTGTACATACATTACATTACTGATCCTGAGTTACATCCTATATTATACTCCAGAGCTGCACTCACTATTCTGCTGGTGCAGTCACTGTGTACATACATTACATTACTGATCCTGAGTTACATCCTGTATTATACTCCAGAGCTGCACTCACTATTCTGCTGGTGCAGTCACTGTGTACATACATTACATTACTGATCCTGAGTTACATCCTGTATTATACTCCGGAGCTGCAGTCACTATTCTGCTGGTGCAGTCACTGTGTACATACATTACATTACTGATCCTGAGTTACATCCTGTATTATACTCCAGAGCTGCGCTCACTATTCTGCTGGTGCAGTCACTGCGTACATACATTACATTACTGATCCTGAGTTACATCCTGTATTATACTCCAGAGCTGCACTCACTATTCTGCTGGTGGAGTCACTGTGTACATACATTACATTACTGATCCTGAGTTACATCCTGTATTATACTCCAGAGCTGCACTCACTATTCTGCTGGTGCAGTCACTGTGTACATACATTACATTACTGATCCTGAGTTACCTCCTGTATTATCCCCCAGAGCTGCGCTCTCTATTCTGTTGGTGCAGTCACTGTGTACATACATTACATTACTGATCCTGAGTTACATCCTGTATTATACTTCAGAGCTGCGCTCACTATTCTGCCGGTGCAGTCACTGTGTACATACATTACATTACTGATTCTGAGTTACATCCTGTATTATACTCCAGAGCTGCACTCACTATTTTGCTGGTGCAGTCACTATGTACATACATTACATTACTGATCCTGAGTTACATCCTGTATTATACTACAGAGCTGCGCTCACTATTCTGCTGGTGCAGTCACTATGTACATACATTACATTACTGATCCTGAGTTACATCCTGTATTATACTCCAGAGCTGCACTCACTATTCTGCTGGTGCAGTCACTGTGTACATACATTACATTACTGATCCTGAGTTACATCCTGTATTATACCCCAGAGCTGCACTGACTATTCTGCTGGTGGAGTCACTGTGTACATACATTACATTACTGATCCTGAGTTACCTCCTGTATTATACTCCAGAGCTGCACTCACTATTCTGCTTGTGCAGTCACTGTGTACATACATTACATTACTGATCCTGACTTACATCCTGTATTATACCCCAGAGCTGCACTCACTATTCTGCTGGTGCAGTCACTGTGTACATACATTACATTACTGATCCTGAGTTACATCCTGTATTATACTCCAGAGCTGCACTCACTATTCTGCTGGTGCAGTCACTGTGTACATACATTACATTACTGATCCTGAGTTACATCCTGTATTATACTCCAGAGCTGCACTCACTATTCTGCTGGTGGAGTCACTGTGTACATACATTACATTACTGATCCTGAGTTACATTCTGTATTATACTCCAGAGCTGCACTCACTATTCTGTTGGTGCAGTCACTGTGTACATACATTACATTACTGATCCTGAGTTACATCCTGTATTATACTACAGAGCTGCACTCACTATTCTGCTGGTGGAGTCACTGTGTATATACATTACATTACTGATCCTGAGTTACATCCTGTATTATACTCCAGAGCTGCACTCACTATTCTGCTGGTGGAGTCACTGTGTACATACATTACATTACTGATCCTGAGTTACATTCTGTATTATACCCCAGAGCTGCACTCACTATTCTGCTGGTGGAGTCACTGTGTACATACATTACATTACTGATCCTGAGTTACCTCCTGTATTATACTCCAGAGCTGTACTCACTATTCTGTTGGTGCAGTCACTGTGTATATACATTACATTACTGATCCTGAGTTACATCCTGTATTATACTCCACAGCTGCACTCACTATTCTGCTGGTGGAGTCACTGTGTACATACATTACATTACTGATCCTGAGTTACATTCTGTATTATACCCCAGAGCTGCACTCACTATTCTGCTGGTGGAGTCACTGTGTACATACATTACATTACTGATCCTGAGTTACATTCTGTATTATACCCCAGAGCTGCACTCACTATTCTGTTGGTGCAGTCACTGTGTACATACATTACATTACTGATCCTGAGTTACATCCTGTATTATACTACAGAGCTGCACTCACTATTCTGCTGGTGGAGTCACTGTGTATATACATTACATTACTGATCCTGAGTTACATCCTGTATTATACCCCAGAGCTGCACTCACTATTCTGCTGGTGGAGTCACTGTGTACATACATTACATTACTGATCCTGAGTTACCTCCTGTATTATACTCCAGAGCTGCACTCACTATTCTGCTTGTGCAGTCACTGTGTACATACATTACATTACTGATCCTGAGTTACATCCTGTATTATACCCCAGAGCTGCACTCACTATTCTGCTGGTGCAGTCACTGTGTACATACATTACATTACTGATCCTGAGTTACATCCTGTATTATACTCCAGAGCTGCACTCACTATTCTGCTGGTGCAGTCACTGTGTACATACATTACATTACTGATCCTGAGTTACATCCTGTATTATACTCCAGAGCTGCACTCACTATTCTGCTGGTGGAGTCACTGTGTACATACATTACATTACTGATCCTGAGTTACATTCTGTATTATACTCCAGAGCTGCACTCACTATTCTGCTGGTGCAGTCACTGTATACATACATTACATTACTGATCCTGCGTTACATCCTGTATTGTACTCCAGAGCTGCACTCACTATTCTGCTGGTGGAGTCACTGTATACATACATTACATTACTGATCCTGAGTTACATCCTGTATTATACTCCAGAGCTGCACTCACTATTCTGCTGGTGGAGTCACTGTATACATACATTACATTATTGATCCTGAGTTACATTATGTATTATACTCCAGAGCTGCACTCACTATTCTGCTGGTGCAGTCACTGTGTACATACATTACATTACTGATCCTGAGTTACATGCTGTATTATACTACAGAGCTGCACTCACTATTCTGCTGGTGCAGTCACTATGTACATACATTACATTACTGATCCTGAGTTACATCCTGTATTATACTCCAGAGCTGCACTCACTATTCTGCTGGTGGAGTCACTGTGTACATACATTACATTACTGATCCTGAGTTACATCCTGTATTATACTCCAGAGCTGCACTCACTATTCTGCTGGTGCAGTCACTGTGTACATACATTACATTACTGATCCTGAGTTACATCCTGTATTATACTCCAGAGCTGCACTCACTATTCTGCTGGTGCAGTCACTGTGTACATACATTACATTACTGATCCTGAGTTACATCCTGTATTATACTCCAGAGCTGCACTCACTATTCTGCTGGTGCAGTCACTGTGTACATACATTACGTTACTGATCCTGAGTTACATCCTGTATTATACTCCAGAGCTGCACTCACTATTCTGCTGGTGCAGTCACTGTGTACATACATTACATTACTGATCCTGAGTTACATCCTGTATTATACTCCAGAGCTGCACTCACTATTCTGCTGGTGCAGTCACTGTTTACATACATTACATTACTGATCCTGAGTTACATCCTGTATTATACTCCAGAGCTGCACTCACTATTCTGCTAGTGCAGTCACTGTGTACATACATTACATTACTGATCCTGAGTTACATCCTGAATTATACTCCAGAGCTGCACTCACTATTCTGCTGGTGCAGTCACTGTTTACATACATTACATTACTGATCCTGAGTTACATGCTGTATTATACTCCAGAGCTGCACTCACTGTTCTGCTGGTGCAGTCACTGTGTACATACATTACATTACTGATCCTGAGTTACATCCTGTATTATACTCCAGAGCTGTACTCACTATTCTGCTGGTGCAGTCACTGTGTACATACATTACATTACTGATCCTGAGTTACATCCTGTATTATACTCCAGAGCTGCACTCACTATTCTGCTGGTGCAGTCACTGTGTACATACATTACATTACTGATCCTGTACTGATCCTGAGTAACCTCCTGTATTATACTCCAGAGCTGCACTCACTATTCTGCTGGTGCAGTCACTGTGTACATACATTACATTATTGATCCTGAGTTACATCCTGTATTATACTCCAGAGCTGCACTCACTATTCTGCTGGTGCAGTCACTGTGTACATACATTATATTACTGATCCTGAGTTACCTCCTGTATTATACTCCAGAGCTGCACTCACTATTCTGCTGGTGCAGTCACTGTGTACATACATTACATTACTGATCCTGAGTTACATCCTGTATTATACTCCAGAGCTGCACTCACTTTTCTGCTGGTGCAGTCACTGTGTACATACATTACATTACTGATCCTGAGTTACATCCTGTATTATACTCCAGAGCTGCACTCAGTATTCTGCTGGTGCAGTCACTGTGTACATACATTACATTACTGATCCTGAGTTACATCCTGTATTATACTCCAGAGCTGCACTCACTATTCTGCTGGTGCAGTCACTGTGTACATACATTACATTACTGATCCTGAGTTACATCCTGTATTATACTCCAGAGCTGCACTCACTATTCTGCTGGTGCAGTCACTGTGTACATACATTACGTTACTGATCCTGAGTTGCATCCTGTATTATACTCCAGAGCTGCACTCACTATTCTGCTGGTGCAGTCACTGTGTACATACATTACATTACTGATCCTGAGTTACATCCTGTATTATACTCCAGAGCTGCACTCACTATTCTGCTGGTGCAGTCACTGTGTACATACATTACATTACTGATCCTGAGTTACATCCTGAATTATACTCCAGAGCTGCACTCACTATTCTGCTGGTGCAGTCACTGTGTACATACATTACGTTACTGATCCTGAGTTGCATCCTGTATTATACTCCAGAGCTGCACTCACTATTCTGCTGGTGCAGTCACTGTGTACATACATTACATTACTGATCCTGAGTTACATCCTGTATTATACTCCAGAGCTGCACTCACTATTCTGCTGGTGCAGTCACTGTTTACATACATTACATTATTGATCCTGAGTTACATCCTGTATTATACTCCAGAGCTGCACTCACTATTCTGCTGGTGCAGTCACTGTGTACATACATTACATTATTGATCCTGAGTTACATCCTGTATTATACTCCAGAGCTGCACTCACTATTCTGCTGGTGCAGTCACTGTGTACATACATTATATTACTGATCCTGAGTTACATCCTGTATTATACTCCAGAGCTGCACTCACTATTCTGCTGGTGCAGTCACTGTGTACATACATTACGTTACTGATCCTGAGTTGCATCCTGTATTATACTCCAGAGCTGCACTCACTATTCTGCTGGTGCAGTCACTGTGTAGATACATTACATTACTGATCCTGAGTTGCATCCTGTATTACACTCCAGAGCTGCACTCACTATTCTGCTGGTGCAGTCACTGTGTACATACATTACATTACTGATCCTGAGTTACATCCTGAATTATACTCCAGAGCTGCACTCACTATTTTGCTGGTGCAGTCACTGTTTACATACATTACATTACTGATCCTGAGTTACATGCTGTATTATACTCCAGAGCTGCACTCACTGTTCTGCTGGTGCAGTCACTGTGTACATACATTACATTACTGATCCTGAGTTACATCCTGTATTATACTCCAGAGCTGTACTCACTATTCTGCTGGTGCAGTCACTGTGTACATACATTACATTACTGATCCTGAGTTACATCCTGTATTATACTCCAGAGCTGCACTCACTATTCTGCTGGTGCAGTCACTGTGTACATACATTACATTACTGATCCTGTACTGATCCTGAGTAACCTCCTGTATTATACTCCAGAGCTGCACTCACTATTCTGCTGGTGCAGTCACTGTGTACATACATTACATTACTGATCCTGAGTTACATCCTGTATTATACTCCAGAGCTGCACTCACTATTCTGCTGGTGCCGTCACTGTGTACATACATTACATTACTGATCCTGAGTTACATCCTGTATTATACTCCAGAGCTGCACTCACTATTCTGCTGGTGGAGTCACTGTGTACATACATTACATTACTGATCCTGAGTTACATCCTGTATTATACTCCAGAGCTGCACTCACTATTCTGCTGGTGGAGTCACTGTGTACATACATTACATTACTGATCCTGAGTTACAACCTGTATTATACCCCAGAGCTGCACTCACTATTCTGCTGGTGCAGTCACTGTGTGCATACATTACATTACTGATCCTGAGTTACATCCTGTATTATACTCCAGAGCTGCACTCACTATTCTGCTGGTGCAGTCACTGTGTACATACATTACATTACTGATCCTGAGTTACATCCTGTATTATACTCCAGAGCTGCACTCACTATTCTGCTGGTGCAGTCACTGTGTACATACATTACATTACTGATCCTGAGTTACATCCTGTATTATACTCCAGAGCTGCACTCACTATTCTGCTGGTGCCGTCACTGTGTACATACATTACATTACTGATCCTGAGTTACATCCTGTATTATACTCCAGAGCTGCACTCACTATTCTGCTGGTGCAGTCACTGTGTACATACATTACATTACTGATCCTGAGTTACATCCTGTATTATACCCCAGAGCTGCACTCACTATTCTGCTGGTGCAGTCACTGTGTACATACATTACATTACTGATCCTGAGTTATATCCTGTATTATACTCCAGAGCAGCACTCACTATTCTGCTGGTGCAGTCACTGTGTACATACATTACATTACTGATCCTGTACTGATCCTGAGTTACATCCTGTATTATACCCCAGAGCTGCACTCACTATTCTGCTGGTACAGTCACTGTGTACATACATTACATTACTGATCCTGAGTTACATCCTGTATTATACTCCAGAGCTGCACTCACTATTCTGCTGGTGCCGTCACTGTGTACATACATTACATTACTGATCCTGAGTTACATCCTGTATTATACTCCAGAGCCGCACTCACTATTCTGCTGGTGCAGTCACTGTGTACATACATTACATTACTGATCCTGAGTTACCTCCTGTATTATACTCCAGAGCTGCACTCACTATTCTGCTGGTGCAGTCACTGTGTACATACATTACATTACTGATCCTGAGTTACATCCTGTATTATACTCCAGAGCCGCACTCACTATTCTGCTGGTGGAGTCACTGTGTACATACATTACATTACTGATCCTGAGTTACATCCTGTATTATACTCCGGAGCTGCACTCACTATTCTGCTGGTGGAGTCACTGTGTACATACATTACATTACTGATCCTGAGTTACAACCTGTATTATACCCCAGAGCTGCACTCACTATTCTGCTAATGCAGTCACTTTGTACATACATTACATTACTGATCCTGAGTTACATCCTGTATTATACTCCAGAGCTGCACTCACTATTCTGCTGGTGCAGTCACTGTGCACATACATTACATTACTGATCCTGAGTTACATCCTGTATTATACTCCAGAGCCGCACTCACTATTCTGCTGGTGCAGTCACTGTGTACATACATTACATTACTGATCCTGAGTTACCTCCTGTATTATACTCCAGAGCTGCACTCACTATTCTGCTGGTGCAGTCACTGTGTACATACATTACATTACTGATCCTGAGTTACATCCTGTATTATACTCCAGAGCTGCACTCACTATTCTGCTGGTGCAGTCACTGTGTACATACATTACATTACTGATCCTGAGTTACATCCTGTATTATACTCCAGAGCTGCACTCACTATTCTGCTGGTGGAGCCACTGTGTACATACATTACATTACTGATCCTGAGTTACATCCTGTATTATACTCCAGAGCTGCACTCACTATTCTGCTGGTGGAGTCACTGTGTACATACATTACTGATCCTGAGTTACATCCTGTATTATACTCCAGAGCTGCACTTAGTATTCTGCTGGTGCAGTCACTGTGTACATACATTACATTACTGATCCTGAGTTACATCCTGTATTATACTCCAGAGCTGCACTCACTATTCTGCTGGTGCAGCCACTGTGTACATACATTACATTACTGATCCTGAGTTACATCCTGTATTATACTCCAGAGCTGCACTCACTATTCTGCTGGTGGAGTCACTGTGTACATACATTGTAGCTTCTTCTCATGTGCCCCCTTTCGTTTTCTGTAGATTATACAGGGGGTTACAGCCGTCCCACTGCTAATTGCCTGGAGCTTCCCCCGGTCTCAGTGCTGTTCACAAAGCTTTTAGCCGCATTAATATGTTTTCACACCCCGCTTGCACATATTCACAGCACAGCGAGTCTCATTTGCAGCAGAACATTTACTCCTCAAATTATGTAATTAATTGTCCTGAAATCATTTTCAAGCAAATATCCCGAGACCGATGTCCTGAAATATAATATAAAAAACTTCAGGCTTGAGATCATAAATAATATATATAGTTTATAGAATATAGTGGGCATGCTCTGTGACTCGCACAGTTACTGGGAGAGTGAGGAGGAACTGATCTCTTTAGGATGGTGTAGTGGGCATGCTCTGTGACTCGCACAGGTACAGGGAGAGTGAGGAGGAGCTGATCTATTTAGGATGGTGTAGTGGGCATGCTCTGTGACTCGCACAGTTACTGGGAGAGTGAGGAGGAACTGATCTCTTTAGGATGGTGTAGTGGGCATGCTCTGTGACTCGCACAGGTACAGGGAGAGTGAGGAGGAGCTGATCTCTTTAGGATGGTGTAGTGGGCATGCTCTGTGACTCGCACAGTTACTGGGAGAGTGAGGAGGAACTGATCTCTTTAGGATGGTGTAGTGGGCATGCTCTGTGACTTGCACAGGTACAGGGAGAGTGAGGAGGAGCTGATCTCTTTAGGATGGTGTAGTGGGCATGCTCTGTGACTCGCACAGTTACTGGGAGAGTGAGGAGGAACTGATCTCTTTAGGATGGTGTAGTGGGCATGCTCTGTGACTCGCACAGTTACAGGGAGAGTGAGGAGGAGCTGATCTCTTTTGGATAGTGTAGTGGGCATGCTCTGTGACTCGCACAGTTACTGGGAGAGTGAGGAGGAACTGATCTCTTTAGGATGGTGTAGTGGGCATGCTCTGTGACTCGCACAGTTACAGGGAGAGTGAGGAGGAGCTGATCTCTTTAGGATGGTGTAGTGGGCATGCTCTGTGACTCGCACAGTTACAGGGAGAGTGAGGAGGAGCTGATCTCTTTAGGATGGTGTAGTGGGCATGCTCTGTGACTCGCACAGTTACAGGGAGAGTGAGGAGGAGCTGATCTCTTTAGGATGGTGTAGTGGGCATGCTCTGTGACTCGCACGGTTACAGGGAGAGTGAGGAGGAGCTGATCTCTTTAGGATGGTGTAGTGGGCATGCTCTGTGACTCGCACAGTTACAGGGAGAGTGAGGAGGAGCTGATCTCTAGGATGGTGTAGTGGGCATGCTCTGTGACTCGCACAGGTACAGGGAGAGTGAGGAGGAGCTGATCTCTAGGATGGTGTTTGTGGGCCTTCTCTGTGACTCGCACAGGTACAGGGAGAGTGAGGAGGAGCTGATCTCTTTAGGATGGTGTAGTGGGCATGCTCTGTGACTTGCACAGGTACAGGGAGAGTGAGGAGGAGCTGATCTCTTTAGGATGGTGTAGTGGGCATGCTCTGTGACTTGCACAGTTACAGGGAGAGTGAGGAGGAGCTGATCTCTTTAGGATGGTGTAGTGGGCATGCTCTGTGACTCGCACAGTTACTGGGAGAGTGAGGAGGAACTGATCTCTTTAGGATGGTGTAGTGGGCATGCTCTGTGACTCGCACAGTTACAGGGAGAGTGAGGAGGAGCTGATCTCTTTAGGATGGTGTAGTGGGTATGCTCTGTGACTCGCACAGTTACAGGGAGAGTGAGGAGGAGCTGATCTCTTTAGGATGGTGTAGTGGGCATGCTCTGTGACTCGCACAGTTACAGGGAGAGTGAGGAGGAGCTGATCTCTTTAGGATGGTGTAGTGGGCATGCTCTGTGACTCGCACAGTTACAGGGAGAGTGAGGAGGAGCTGATCTCTAGGATGGTGTAGTGGGCATGCTCTGTGACTCGCACAGGTACAGGGAGAGTGAGGAGGAGCTGATCTCTAGGATGGTGTTTGTGGGCCTTCTCTGTGACTCGCACAGGTACAGGGAGAGTGAGGAGGAGCTGATCTCTTTAGGATGGTGTAGTGGGCATGCTCTGTGACTTGCACAGGTACAGGGAGAGTGAGGAGGAGCTGATCTCTTTAGGATGGTGTAGTGGGCATGCTCTGTGACTCGCACTGGTACAGGGAGAGTGAGGAGGAGCTGATCTCTTTAGGATGGTGTAGTGGGCATGCTCTGTGACTTGCACAGGTACAGGGAGAGTGAGGAGGAGCTGATCTCTTTAGGATGGTGTAGTGAGCATGCTCTGTGACTCGCACAGTTACAGGGAGAGTGAGGAGGAGCTGATCTCTTTAGGATGGTGTAGTGGGCATGCTCTGTGACTCGCACAGTTACAGGGAGAGTGAGGAGGAGCTGATCTCTTTAGGATGTTGTAGTGGGCATGCTCTGTGACTCGCACAGTTACAGGGAGAGTGAGGAGGAGCTGATCTCTTTAGGATGGTGTAGTGGGCATGCTCTGTGACTCGCACAGGTACAGGGAGAGTGAGGAGGAGCTGATCTCTTTAGGATGTTGTAGTGGGCATGCTCTGTGACTCGCACAGGTACAGGGAGAGTGAGGAGGAGCTGATCTCTTTAGGATGGTGTAGTGGGCATGCTCTGTGACTCGCACAGTTACAGGGAGAGTGAGGAGGAGCTGATCTCTTTAGGATGGTGTAGTGGGCATGCTCTGTGACTTGTACAGTTACAGGGAGAGTGAGGAGGAGCTGATCTCTTTAGGATGGTGTAGTGGGCATGCTCTGTGACTCGCACAGTTACAGGGAGAGTGAGGAGGAGTTGATCTCTTTAGGATGGTGAAGTGGGCATGCTCTGTGACTTGTACAGGTACAGGGAGAGTGAGGAGGAGCTGATCTCTTTAGGATGGTGTAGTGAGCATGCTCTGTGACTCGCACAGTTACAGGGAGAGTGAGGAGGAGTTGATCTGTTTAGGATGGTGAAGTGGGCATGCTCTGTGACTTGTACAGGTACAGGGAGAGTGATGAGGAGCTGATCTCTTTAGGATGGTGTAGTGGGCATGCTCTGTGACTCGCACATTTACTGGGAGAGTGAGGAGGAGCTGATCTCTTTAGGATGGTGTAGTGGGCATGCTCTGTGACTCGCACAGTTACAGGGAGAGTGAGGAGGAGCTGATCTCTTTAGGATGGTGTAGTGGGCATGCTCTGTGACTCGCACAGTTACTGGGAGAGTGAGGAGGAGCTGATCTCTTTAGGATGGTGTAGTGGGCATGCTCTGTGACTCGCACAGTTACTGGGAGAGTGAGGAGGAGCGGATCTCTTTAGGATGGTGTAGTGGGCATGCTCTGTGACTCGCACAGGTACAGGGAGAGTGAGGAGGAGCTGATCTCTTTAGGATGGCGTAGTGGGCATGCTCTGTGACTTGCACAGGTACAGGGAGAGTGAGGAGGAGCTGATCTCTTTAGGATGGTGTAGTGGGCATGCTCTGTGACTCGCACAGTTACAGGGAGAGTGAGGAGGAGCTGATCTCTTTAGGATGGTGTAGTGGGCATGCTCTGTAACTTGTACAGGGAGAGTGAGGAGGAGCTGATCTCTTTAGGATGGTGTAGTGGGCATGCTCTGTGACTCGCACAGTTACAGGGAGAGTGAGGAGGAGTTGATCTCTTTAGGATGGTGAAGTGGGCATGCTCTGTGACTTGTACAGGTACAGGGAGAGTGAGGAGGAGCTGATCTCTTTTGGATGGTGTAGTGGGCATGCTCTGTGACTTGTACAGGTACAGGGAGAGTGAGGAGGAGCTGATCTCTTTAGGATGGTGTAGTGGACATGCTCTGTGACTTGCACAGGTACAGGGAGAGTGAGGAGGAGCTGATCTCTTTAGGATGGTGTAGTGGGCATGCTCTGTGACTCGCACAGTTACAGGGAGAGTGAGGAGGAACTGATCTCTTTAGGATGGTGTAGTGGGCATGCTCTGTGACTTGCACAGGTACAGGGAGAGTGAGGAGGAGCTGATCTCTTTAGGATGGTGTAGTGGGCATGCTCTGTGACTTGCACAGGTACAGGGAGAGTGAGGAGGAGCTGATCTCTTTTGGATGGTGTAGTGGGCATGCTCTGTGACTTGCACAGGTACAGGGAGAGTGAGGAGGAGCTGATCTCTTTAGGATGGTGAAGTGGGCATGCTCTGTGACTTGCACAGGTACAGGGATAGTGAGGAGGAGCTGATCTCTTTGGATGGTGTAGTGGGCATGCTCTGTGACTTGCACAGGTACAGGGAGAGTGAGGCGGAGCTGATCTCTTTAGGATGGTGAAGTGGGCATGCTCTGTGACTCGCACAGGTACAGGGAGAGTGAGGAGGAGCTGATCTCTTTTGGATGGTGTAGTGGGCATGCTCTGTGACTTGCACAGGTACAGGGAGAGTGAGGAGGAGCTGATCTCTTTTGGATGGTGTAGTGGGCATGCTCTGTGACTTGTACAGGTACAGGGAGAGTGAGGAGGAGCTGATCTCTTTTGGATGGTGTAGTGGGTATGCTCTGTGACTTGTACAGGTACAGGGAGAGTGAGGAGTAGCTGATCTCTTTTGGATGGTGTAGTGGGCATGCTCTGTGACTTGTACAGGTACAGGGAGAGTGAGGAGGAGCTGATCTCTTTAGGATGGTGAAGTGGGCATGCTCTGTGACTCGCACAGTTACAGGGAGAGTGAGGAGGAGCTGATCTCTTTAGGATGGTGTAGTGGGCATGCTCTGTGACTCGCACAGGTACAGGGAGAGTGAGGAGGAGCTGATCTCTTTAGGATGGTGTAGTGGGCATGCTCTGTGACTCGCACAGGTACAGGGAGAGTGAGGAGGAGCTGATCTCTTTTGGATGGTGTAGTGAGCATGCTCTGTGACTCGCACAGGTACAGGGAGAGTGAGGAGTCGCTGATCTCTTTAGGATGGTGTAGTGGGCATGCTCTGTGACTTGTACAGGTACAGGGAGAGTGAGGAGGAGCTGATCTCTTTTGGATGGTGTAGTGAGCATGCTCTGTGACTCGCACAGGTACAGGGAGAGTGAGGAGTAGCTGATCTCTTTAGGATGGTGTAGTGGGCATGCTCTGTGACTTGTACAGGTACAGGGAGAGTGAGGAGGAGCTGATCTCTTTAGGATGGTGTAGTGGGCATGCTTTGTGACTTGCACAGGTACAGGGAGAGTGAGGAGGAGCTGATCTCTTTTGGATGGTGTAGTGGGTATGCTCTGTGACTTGTACAGGTACAGGGAGAGTGAGGAGTAGCTGATCTCTTTTGAATGGTGTAGTGGGCATGCTCTGTGACTTGTACAGGTACAGGGAGAGTGAGGAGGAGCTGATCTCTTTAGGATGGTGAAGTGGGCATGCTCTGTGACTCGCACAGTTACAGGGAGAGTGAGGAGGAGCTGATCTCTTTAGGATGGTGTAGTGGGCATGCTCTGTGACTTGCACAGGTACAGGGAGAGTGAGGAGGAGCTGATCTCTTTAGGATGGTGTAGTGGGCATGCTCTGTGACTCGCACAGGTACAGGGAGAGTGAGGAGGAGCTGATCTCTTTTGGATGGTGTAGTGAGCATGCTCTGTGACTCGCACAGGTACAGGGAGAGTGAGGAGTAGCTGATCTCTTTATGATGGTGTAGTGGGCATGCTCTGTGACTTGTACAGGTACAGGGAGAGTGAGGAGGAGCTGATCTCTTTTGGATGGTGTAGTGAGCATGCTCTGTGACTCGCACAGGTACAGGGAGAGTGAGGAGTAGCTGATCTCTTTAGGATGGTGTAGTGGGCATGCTCTGTGACTTGTACAGGTACAGGGAGAGTGAGGAGTAGCTGATCTCTTTAGGATGGTGTAGTGGGCATGCTCTGTGACTCGCACTGGTACAGGGAGAGTGAGGAGGAGCTGATCTCTTTAGGATGGTGTAGTGGGCATGCTCTGTGACTCGCACAGTTACAGGGAGAGTGAGGAGGAGCTGATCTCTTTAGGATGTTGTAGTGGGCATGCTCTGTGACTCGCACAGTTACAGGGAGAGTGAGGAGGAGCTGATCTCTTTAGGATGGTGTAGTGGGCATGCTCTGTGACTCGCACAGTTACAGGGAGAGTGAGGAGGAGCTGATCTCTTTAGGATGTTGTAGTGGGCATGCTCTGTGACTCGCACAGTTACAGGGAGAGTGAGGAGGAGCTGATCTCTTTAGGATGGTGTAGTGGGCATGCTCTGTGACTCGCACAGGTACAGGGAGACTGAGGAGGAGCTGATCTCTTTAGGATGTTGTAGTGGGCATGCTCTGTGACTCGCACAGGTACAGGGAGAGTGAGGAGGAGCTGATCTCTTTAGGATGGTGTAGTGGGCATGCTCTGTGACTCGCACAGTTACAGGGAGAGTGAGGAGGAGCTGATCTCTTTAGGATGGTGTAGTGGGCATGCTCTGTGACTTGTACAGTTACAGGGAGAGTGAGGAGGAGCTGATCTCTTTTGGATGGTGTAGTGGGCATGCTCTGTGACTCGCACAGGTACAGGGAGAGTGAGGAGGAGCTGATCTCTTTAGGATGGTGTAGTGGGCATGCTCTGTGACTCGCACAGTTACAGGGAGAGTGAGGAGGAGCTGATCTCTTTAGGATGGTGTAGTGGGCATGCTCTGTGACTTGTACAGTTACAGGGAGAGTGAGGAGGAGCTGATCTCTTTAGGATGGTGTAGTGGGCATGCTCTGTGACTTGCACAGGTACAGGGAGAGTGAGGAGGAGCTGATCTCTTTAGGATGGTGTAGTGGGCATGCTCTGTGACTTGTACAGGTACAGGGAGAGTGAGGAGGAGCTGATCTCTTTTGCATGGTGTAGTGGGCATGCTCTATGACTTGCACAGGTACAGGGAGAGTGAGGAGGCGCTGATCTCTTTTGGATGATGTAGTGGGCATGCTCTATGACTTGCACAGTTACAGGGAGAGTGAGGAGGAGCTGATCTCTTTAGGATGGTGTAGTGGGCATGCTCTGTGACTTGCACAGGTACAGGGAGAGTGAGGAGGAGCTGATCTCTTTAGGATGGTGTAGTGGGCATGCTCTGTGACTCGCACAGTTACAGGGAGAGTGAGGAGGAGCTGATCTCTTTAGGATAGTGTAGTGGGCATGCTCTGTGACTTGCACAGGTACAGGGAGAGTGAGGAGGGGCTGATCTCTTTTGGATGATGTAGTGGGCATGCTCTATGACTTGCACAGGTACAGGGAGAGTGAGGAGGCGCTGATCTCTTTTGGATGATGTAGTGGGCATGCTCTATGACTTGCACAGTTACAGGGAGAGTGAGGAGGAGCTGATCTCTTTTGGATGATGTAGTGGGCATGCTCTGTGACTTGTACAGGGAGAGTGAGGAGGAGCTGATCTCTTTTGCATGGTGTAATGGGCATGCTCTGTGACTCGCACAGTTACAGGGAGAGTGAGGAGGAGCTGATCTCTAGGATGGTGTAGTGGGCATGCTCTGTGACTTGTACAGGTACAGGGAGAGTGAGGAGGAGCTCATCTCTTTAGGATGGTGTAGTGGGCATGCTCTGTGACTCGCACAGGTACAGAGCACTGAGTAGGAGCTGATCTCTTTAGGATGGTGTAGTGGGCATGCTCTGTGACTCGCACTGGTACAGGGAGAGTGAGGAGGAGCTGATCTCTTTAGGATGGTGTAGTGGGCATGCTCTGTGACTTGTACAGGTACAGGGAGAGTGAGGAGTAGCTGATCTCTTTAGGATGGTGTAGTGGGCATGCTCTGTGACTTGCACAGGTACAGGGAGAGTGAGGAGGAGCTGATCTCTTTAGGATGGTGTAGTGGTCATGCTCTGTGACTTGCACAGGTACAGGGAGAGTGAGGAGGAGCTGATCTCTTTAGGATGGTATAGTGGGCATGCTCTGTGACTCGCACAGGTACAGGGAGAGTGAGGAGTAGCTGATCTCTTTAGGATGGTGTAGTGGGCATGCTCTGTGACTCGCACAGGTACAGGGAGAGTGAGGAGGAGCTGATCTCTAGGATGGTGTTTGTGGGCATGCTCTGTGACTCGCACAGGTACAGGGAGAGTGAGGAGGAGCTGATCTCTTTAGGATGGTATAGTGGGCATGCTCTGTGACTCGCACAGGTACAGGGAGAGTGAGGAGTAGCTGATCTCTTTAGGATGGTGTAGTGGGCATGCTCTGTGACTTGCACAGTTACAGGGAGAGTGAGGAGGAGCTGATCTCTTTTGGATGGTGTAGTGGGCATGCTCTGTGACTTGCACAGGTACAGGGAGAGTGAGGAGGAGCTGATCTCTTTAGGATGGTGTAGTGGGCATGCTCTGTGACTTGTACAGGTACAGGGAGAGTGAGGAGGAGCTGATCTCTTTAGGATGGTGTAGTGGGCATGCTCTGTGACTTGTACAGGTACAGGGAGAGTGAGGAGGAGCTGATCTCTTTAGGATGGTGTAGTGGGCATGCTCTGTGACTTGTACAGGTACAGGGAGAGTGAGGAGGAGCTGATCTCTTTAGGATGGTGAAGTGGGCATGCTCTGTGACTCGCACAGTTACAGGGAGAGTGAGGAGGAGCTGATCTCTTTAGGATGGTGTAGTGGGCATGCTCTGTGACTCGCACAGGTACAGGGAGAGTGAGGAGGAGCTGATCTCTTTAGGATGGTGTAGTGGGCATGCTCTGTGACTCGCACAGGTACAGGGAGAGTGAGGAGGAGCTGATCTCTTTTGGATGGTGTAGTGAGCATGCTCTGTGACTCGCACAGGTACAGGGAGAGTGAGGAGTAGCTGATCTCTTTATGATGGTGTAGTGGGCATGCTCTGTGACTTGTACAGGTACAGGGAGAGTGAGGAGGAGCTGATCTCTTTTGGATGGTGTAGTGAGCATGCTCTGTGACTCGCACAGGTACAGGGAGAGTGAGGAGTAGCTGATCTCTTTAGGATGGTGTAGTGGGCATGCTCTGTGACTTGTACAGGTACAGGGAGAGTGAGGAGTAGCTGATCTCTTTAGGATGGTGTAGTGGGCATGCTCTGTGACTCGCACTGGTACAGGGAGAGTGAGGAGGAGCTGATCTCTTTAGGATGGTGTAGTGGGCATGCTCTGTGACTCGCACAGTTACAGGGAGAGTGAGGAGGAGCTGATCTCTTTAGGATGTTGTAGTGGGCATGCTCTGTGACTCGCACAGTTACAGGGAGAGTGAGGAGGAGCTGATCTCTTTAGGATGGTGTAGTGGGCATGCTCTGTGACTCGCACAGTTACAGGGAGAGTGAGGAGGAGCTGATCTCTTTAGGATGTTGTAGTGGGCATGCTCTGTGACTCGCACAGTTACAGGGAGAGTGAGGAGGAGCTGATCTCTTTAGGATGGTGTAGTGGGCATGCTCTGTGACTCGCACAGGTACAGGGAGACTGAGGAGGAGCTGATCTCTTTAGGATGTTGTAGTGGGCATGCTCTGTGACTCGCACAGGTACAGGGAGAGTGAGGAGGAGCTGATCTCTTTAGGATGGTGTAGTGGGCATGCTCTGTGACTCGCACAGTTACAGGGAGAGTGAGGAGGAGCTGATCTCTTTAGGATGGTGTAGTGGGCATGCTCTGTGACTTGTACAGTTACAGGGAGAGTGAGGAGGAGCTGATCTCTTTTGGATGGTGTAGTGGGCATGCTCTGTGACTCGCACAGGTACAGGGAGAGTGAGGAGGAGCTGATCTCTTTAGGATGGTGTAGTGGGCATGCTCTGTGACTCGCACAGTTACAGGGAGAGTGAGGAGGAGCTGATCTCTTTAGGATGGTGTAGTGGGCATGCTCTGTGACTTGTACAGTTACAGGGAGAGTGAGGAGGAGCTGATCTCTTTAGGATGGTGTAGTGGGCATGCTCTGTGACTTGCACAGGTACAGGGAGAGTGAGGAGGAGCTGATCTCTTTAGGATGGTGTAGTGGGCATGCTCTGTGACTTGTACAGGTACAGGGAGAGTGAGGAGGAGCTGATCTCTTTTGCATGGTGTAGTGGGCATGCTCTATGACTTGCACAGGTACAGGGAGAGTGAGGAGGCGCTGATCTCTTTTGGATGATGTAGTGGGCATGCTCTATGACTTGCACAGTTACAGGGAGAGTGAGGAGGAGCTGATCTCTTTAGGATGGTGTAGTGGGCATGCTCTGTGACTTGCACAGGTACAGGGAGAGTGAGGAGGAGCTGATCTCTTTAGGATGGTGTAGTGGGCATGCTCTGTGACTCGCACAGTTACAGGGAGAGTGAGGAGGAGCTGATCTCTTTAGGATAGTGTAGTGGGCATGCTCTGTGACTTGCACAGGTACAGGGAGAGTGAGGAGGGGCTGATCTCTTTTGGATGATGTAGTGGGCATGCTCTATGACTTGCACAGGTACAGGGAGAGTGAGGAGGCGCTGATCTCTTTTGGATGATGTAGTGGGCATGCTCTATGACTTGCACAGTTACAGGGAGAGTGAGGAGGAGCTGATCTCTTTTGGATGATGTAGTGGGCATGCTCTGTGACTTGTACAGGGAGAGTGAGGAGGAGCTGATCTCTTTTGCATGGTGTAATGGGCATGCTCTGTGACTCGCACAGTTACAGGGAGAGTGAGGAGGAGCTGATCTCTAGGATGGTGTAGTGGGCATGCTCTGTGACTTGTACAGGTACAGGGAGAGTGAGGAGGAGCTGATCTCTTTAGGATGGTGTAGTGGGCATGCTCTGTGACTCGCACAGGTACAGAGCACTGAGTAGGAGCTGATCTCTTTAGGATGGTGTAGTGGGCATGCTCTGTGACTCGCACTGGTACAGGGAGAGTGAGGAGGAGCTGATCTCTTTAGGATGGTGTAGTGGGCATGCTCTGTGACTTGTACAGGTACAGGGAGAGTGAGGAGTAGCTGATCTCTTTAGGATGGTGTAGTGGGCATGCTCTGTGACTTGCACAGGTACAGGGAGAGTGAGGAGGAGCTGATCTCTTTAGGATGGTGTAGTGGTCATGCTCTGTGACTTGCACAGGTACAGGGAGAGTGAGGAGGAGCTGATCTCTTTAGGATGGTATAGTGGGCATGCTCTGTGACTCGCACAGGTACAGGGAGAGTGAGGAGTAGCTGATCTCTTTAGGATGGTGTAGTGGGCATGCTCTGTGACTCGCACAGGTACAGGGAGAGTGAGGAGGAGCTGATCTCTAGGATGGTGTTTGTGGGCATGCTCTGTGACTCGCACAGGTACAGGGAGAGTGAGGAGGAGCTGATCTCTTTAGGATGGTATAGTGGGCATGCTCTGTGACTCGCACAGGTACAGGGAGAGTGAGGAGTAGCTGATCTCTTTAGGATGGTGTAGTGGGCATGCTCTGTGACTTGCACAGTTACAGGGAGAGTGAGGAGGAGCTGATCTCTTTTGGATGGTGTAGTGGGCATGCTCTGTGACTTGCACAGGTACAGGGAGAGTGAGGAGGAGCTGATCTCTTTAGGATGGTGTAGTGGGCATGCTCTGTGACTTGTACAGGTACAGGGAGAGTGAGGAGGAGCTGATCTCTTTAGGATGGTGTAGTGGGCATGCTCTGTGACTTGTACAGGTACAGGGAGAGTGAGGAGGAGCTGATCTCTTTAGGATGTTGTAGTGGGCATGCTCTGTGACTTGCACAGGTACAGGGAGAGTGAGGAGGAGCTGATCTCTTTAGGATGGTGTAGTGGGCATGCTCTGTGACTTGCACAGGTACAGGGAGAGTGAGGAGGAGCTGATCTCTTTAGGATGGTGTAGTGGGCATGCTCTGTGACTCGCACAGTTACAGGGAGAGTGAGGAGGAGCGGATCTCTTTAGGATGGTGTAGTGGGCATGCTCTGTGTCTTGCACAGTTACAGGGAGAGTGAGGAGGAGCTGATCTCTTTAGGATGGTGTAGTGGGCATGCTCTGTGACTCGCACTGGTACAGGGAGAGTGAGGAGGAGTTGATCTCTTTAGGATGGTGTAGTGGGCATGCTCTGTGACTCGCACAGGTACAGGGAGAGTGAGGAGGAGCTGATCTCTTTAGGATGGTGTAGTGGGCATGCTCTGTGACTTGCACAGGTACAGGGAGAGTGAGGAGGAGCTGATCTCTTTAGGATGGTGTAGTGGGCATGCTCTGTGACTTGCACAGGTACAGGGAGAGTGAGGAGGAGCTGATCTCTTTAGGATGGTATAGTGGGCATGCTCTGTGACTCGCACAGGTACAGGGAGAGTGAGGAGTAGCTGATCTCTTTAGGATGGTGTAGTGGGCATGCTCTGTGACTCGCACAGGTACAGGGAGAGTGAGGAGGAGCTGATCTCTAGGATGGTGTTTGTGGGCATGCTCTGTGACTCGCACAGGTACAGGGAGAGTGAGGAGGAGCTGATCTCTTTAGGATGGTATAGTGGGCATGCTCTGTGACTCGCACAGGTACAGGGAGAGTGAGGAGTAGCTGATCTCTTTAGGATGGTGTAGTGGGCATGCTCTGTGACTTGCACAGTTACAGGGAGAGTGAGGAGGAGCTGATCTCTTTTGGATGGTGTAGTGGGCATGCTCTGTGGCTTGCACAGGTACAGGGAGAGTGAGGAGTAGCTGATCTCTTTAGGATGGTGTAGTGGGCATGCTCTGTGACTTGCACAGTTACAGGGAGAGTGAGGAGGAGCTGATCTCTTTAGGATGGTGTAGTGGGCATGCTCTGTGACTTGTACAGGTACAGGGAGAGTGAGGAGGAGCTGATCTCTTTAGGATGGTGTAGTGGGCATGCTCTGTGACTTGTACAGGTACAGGGAGAGTGAGGAGGAGCTGATCTCTTTAGGATGGTGTAGTGGGCATGCTCTGTGACTTGTACAGGTACAGGGAGAGTGAGGAGGAGCTGATCTCTTTAGGATGGTGTAGTGGGCATGCTCTGTGACTTGTACAGGTACAGGGAGAGTGAGGAGGAGCTGATCTCTTTAGGATGGTGTAGTGGGCATGCTCTGTGACTTGCACAGGTACAGGGAGAGTGAGGAGGAGCTGATCTCTTTAGGATGGTGTAGTGGGCATGCTCTGTGACTCGCACAGTTACAGGGAGAGTGAGGAGGAGCGGATCTCTTTAGGATGGTGTAGTGGGCATGCTCTGTGTCTTGCACAGTTACAGGGAGAGTGAGGAGGAGCTGATCTCTTTAGGATGGTGTAGTGGGCATGCTCTGTGACTCGCACTGGTACAGGGAGAGTGAGGAGGAGTTGATCTCTTTAGGATGGTGTAGTGGGCATGCTCTGTGACTCGCACAGGTACAGGGAGAGTGAGGAGGAGCTGATCTCTTTAGGATGGTGTAGTGGGCATGCTCTGTGACTTGCACAGGTACAGGGAGAGTGAGGAGGAGCTGATCTCTTTAGGATGGTGTAGTGGGCATGCTCTGTGACTTGTACAGGTACAGGGAGAGTGAGGAGGAGCTGATCTCTTTTGGGTGGTGTAGTGGGCATGATCTGTGACTAGCACAGGTACAGGGAGAGTGAGGAGGAGCTGATCTCTTTAGGATGGTGTAGTGGGCATGCTCTGTGACTTGCACAGGTACAGGGAGAGTGAGGAGGAGCTGATCTCTTTAGGATGGTGTAGTGGGCATGCTCTGTGACTTGTACAGGTACAGGGAGAGTGAGGAGGAGCTGATCTCTTTAGGATGGTGTAGTGGGCATGCTCTGTGACTCGCACAGGTACAGGGAGAGTGAGGAGGAGCTGATCTCTAGGATGGTGTAGTGGGCATGCTCTGTGACTTGCACAGGTACAGGGAGAGTGAGGAGGAGCTGATGTCTTTAGGATGCTGTAGTGGGCATGCTCTGTGACTTGCACAGTTACAGGGAGAGTGAGGAGGAGCTGATCTCTTTAGGATGGTGTAGTGGGCATGCTCTGTGACTCGCACAGTTACAGGGAGAGTGAGGAGGAGCTGATCTCTAGGATGGTGTAGTGGGCATGCTCTGTGACTTGCACAGGTACAGGGAGAGTGAGGAGGAGCTGATCTCTTTAGGATGGTGTAGTGGGCATGCTCTGTGACTTGCACAGGTACAGGGAGAGTGAGGAGGAGCTGATCTCTTTTGGATGGTGTAGTGGGCATGCTCTGTGACTTGCACAGGTACAGGGAGAGTAAGGAGGAGCTGATCTCTTTAGGATGGTGTAGTGGGCATGCTCTGTGACTTGTACAGGTCCAGGGAGAGTGAGGAGGAGCTGATCTCTTTAGGATGGTGTAGTGGGCATGCTCTACGACTTGTACAGGTACAGGGAGAGTGAGGAGGAGCTGATCTCTTTAGGATGGTGTAGTGGGCATGCTCTGTGACTTGTACAGGTCCAGGGAGAGTGAGGAGGAGCTGATCTCTTTAGGATGGTGTAGTGGGCATGCTCTATGACTTGTACAGGTACAGGGAGAGTGAGGAGGAGCTGATCTCTTTTGGATGGTGTAGTGGGCATGCTCTGTGACTTGCACAGGTACAGGTAGAGTGAGGAGGAGCTGATCTCTTTAGGATAGTGTAGTGGGCATGCTCTGTGACTTGTACAGGAAGAGTGAGGAGGAGCTGATCTCTTTAGGATGGTGTAGTGGGCATGCTCTGTGACTTGCACAGGTACAGGGAGAGTGAGGAGGAGCTGATCTCTTTAGGTTGGTGTAGTGGGCATGCTCTGTGACTTGTACAGGTACAGGGAGAGTGAGGAGGAGCTGATCTCTTTTGGATGGTGTAGTGGGCATGCTCTGTGACTTGTACAGGTACAGGGAGAGTGAGTAGGAGCTGATCTCTTTTGGATGGTGTAGTGGGCATGCTCTGTGACTTGCACAGGTACAGGGAGAGTGAGGAGGAGCTAATCTCTTTAGGATGGTGTAGTGGGCATGCTCTGTGACTCGCACTGGTACAGGGAGAGTGAGGAGGAGCTGATCTCTTTAGGATGGTGTAGTGGGAATGCTCTGTGACTTGCACAGGTACAGGGAGAGTGAGGAGGAGCTGATCTCTTTAGGATGGTGTAGTGGGCATGCTCTGTGACTTGCACAGGTACAGGGAGAGTGAGGAGGAGCTGATCTCTTTAGGATGGTGTAGTGGGCATGCTCTGTGACTCGCACAATTACAGGGAGAGTGAGGAGGAGCTAATCTCTTTAGGATGGTGTAGTGGGCATGCTCTGTGACTTGCACAGGTACAGGGAGAGTGAGGAGGAGCTTATCTCTTTAGGATGGTGTAGTGGGCATGCTCTCTGACTTGTACAGGTACAGGGAGAGTGAGGAGGAGCTGATCTCTTTAGGATGGTGTAGTGGGCATGCTCTGTGACTCGCACAGTTACAGGGAGAGTGAGGAGGAGCTGATCTCTTTAGAATGGTGTAGTGGGCATGCTCTATGACTCGCACAGTTACAGGGAGAGTGAGGAGGAGCTGATCTCTTTAGGATGGCGTAGTGGGCATGCTCTGTGACTTGCACAGGTACAGGGAGATTGAGGAGGAGCTGATCTCTTTAGGATGGTGTAGTGGGCATGCTCTGTGACTCGCACAGTTACAGGGAGAGTGAGGAGGAGCTGATCTCTTTAGGATGGTGTAGTGGGCATACTCTGTGACTTGCACAGGTACAGGGAGAGTGAGGAGGAGCTGATCTCTTTTGGATGATGTAATGGGCATGCTCTGTGACTTGCACAGGTACAGGGAGAGTGAGGAGGAGCTGATTTCTTTTGGATAGTGTAGTGGGCATGCTCTGTGACTCGCACAGGTACAGGGAGAGTGAGGAGGAGCTGATCTCTAGGATGGTGTAGTGGGCATGCTCTGTGACTTGTACAGGGAGAGTGAGGAGGAGCTGATCTCTTTAGGATGGTGTAGTGGGCATGCTCTGTGACTCGCACAGTTACAGGGAGAGTGAGGAGGAGCTGATCTCTAGGATGGTGTAGTGGGCATGCTCTGTGACTTGCACAGGTACAGGGAGAGTGAGGAGGAGCTGATCTCTTTAGGATGGTGTAGTGGGCATGCTCTGTGACTTGCACAGGTACAGGGAGAGTGAGGAGGAGCTGATCTCTTTAGGATGGTGTAGTGGGCATGCTCTGTGACTTGCACAGGTACAGGGAGAGTGAGGAGGAGCTGATCTCTTTAGGATGGTGTAGTGGGCATGCTCTATGACTTGTACAGGTCCAGGGAGAGTGAGGAGGAGCTGATCTCTTTAGGATGGTGTAGTGGGCATGCTCTGTGACTTGCACAGGTACAGGGAGAGTGAGGAGGAGCTGATCTCTTTTGGATGGTGTAGTGGGCATGCTCTGTGACTTGCACAGGTACAGGGAGAGTGAGGAGGAGCTGATCTCTTTAGGATGGATTAGTGGGCATGCTCTGTGACTCGCACAGTTACAGGGAGAGTGAGGAGGAGCTGATCTCTTTAGGATGGTGTAGTGGGCATGCTCTGTGACTCGCACAGTTACAGGGAGAGTGAGGAGGAGCTGATCTCTTTAGGATGGTGTAGTGGGCATGCTCTGTGACTTGCACAGGTACAGGGAGAGTGAGGAGGAGCTGATCTCTTTAGGATGGCTTAGTGGGCATGCTCTGTGACTTGCACAGGTACAGGGAGAGTGAGGAGGAGCTGATCTCTTTAGGATGGTGTAGTGGGCATGCTCTGTGACTCGCACAGTTACAGGGAGAGTGAGGAGGAGCTGATCTCTTTAGGATGGTGTAGTGGGCATGCTCTGTGACTCGCACAGTTACAGGGAGAGTGAGGAGGAGCTGATCTCTTTAGGATGGTGTAGTGGGCATGCTCTGTGACTTGTACAGGTACAGGGAGAGTGAGGAGGAGCTGATCTCTTTAGGATGGTGTAGTGGGCATGCTCTGTGACTTGTACAGGTACAGTGAGAGTGAGGAGGAGCTGATCTCTTTTGGATGGTGTAGTGGGCATGCTCTGTGACTTGCACAGGTACAGGGAGAGTGAGGAGGAGCTGATCTCTTTAGGATGGTGTAGTGGGCATGCTCTGTGACTTGTACAGGTCCAGGGAGAGTGAGGAGGAGCTGATCTCTTTAGGATGGTGTAGTGGGCATGCTCTGTGACTTGCACAGGTACAGGGAGAGTGAGGAGGAGCTGATCTCTTTTGGATGGTGTAGTGGGCATGCTCTGTGACTTGCACAGGTACAGGGAGAGTGAGGAGGAGCTGATCTCTTTAGGATGGCGTAGTGGGCATGCTCTGTGACTCGCACAGGTACAGGGAGAGTGAGGAGGAGCTGATCTCTTTAGGATGGCTTAGTGGGCATGCTCTGTGACTTGCACAGGTACAGGGAGAGTGAGGAGCAGCTGATCTCTTTAGGATGGTGTAGTGGGCATGCTCTGTGACTCGCACAGGTACAGGGAGAGTGAGGAGGAGCTGATCTCTTTAGGATGGTGTAGTGGGCATGCTCTGTGACTCGCACAGTTACAGGGAGAGTGAGGTGGAGCTGATCTCTTTAGGATGGTGTAGTGGGCATGCTCTGTGACTTGCACAGTTACAGGGAGAGTGAGGAGGAGCTGATCTCTTTTGGATAGTGTAGTGGGCATGCTCTGTGACTCGCACAGGTACAGGGAGAGTGAGGAGGAGCTGATCTCTTTAGGATGGTGTAGTGGGCATGCTCTGTGACTCGCACAGTTACAGGAAGAGTGAGGAGGAGCTGATCTCTTTAGGATGGTGTAGTGGGCATGCTCTGTGACTTGCACAGGTACAGGGAGAGTGAGGAGGAGCTGATCTCTTTAGGATAGTGTAGTGGGCATGCTCTGTGACTTGTACAGGTACAGGGAGAGTGAGGAGGAGCTGATCTCTTTTGGATGGTGTAGTGGGCATGCTCTGTGACTTGTACAGGTACAGGGAGAGTGAGGAGGAGCTGATCTCTTTAGGATGGTGTAGTGGGCATGCTCTGTGACTCGCACAGTTACAGGGAGAGTGAGGAGGAGCTGATCTCTTTAGGATGGCGTAGTGGGCATGCTCTGTGACTTGCACAGGTACAGGGAGATTGAGGAGGAGCTGATCTCTTTAGGATGGTGTAGTGGGCATGCTCTGTGACTCGCACAGTTACAGGGAGAGTGAGGAGGAGCTGATCTCTTTAGGATGGTGTAGTGGGCATACTCTGTGACTTGCACAGGTACAGGGAGAGTGAGGAGGAGCTGATCTCTTTTGGATGATGTAATGGGCATGCTCTGTGACTTGCACAGGTACAGGGAGAGTGAGGAGGAGCTGATTTCTTTTGGATAGTGTAGTGGGCATGCTCTGTGACTCGCACAGGTACAGGGAGAGTGAGGAGGAGCTGATCTCTAGGATGGTGTAGTGGGCATGCTCTGTGTCTTGCACAGGTACAGGGAGAGTGAGGAGGAGCTGATCTCTTTTGGATGGTGTAGTGGGCATGCTCTGTGACTTGCACAGGTACAGGGAGAGTGAGGAGGAGCTGATCTCTTTAGGATGGATTAGTGGGCATGCTCTGTGACTCGCACAGTTACAGGGAGAGTGAGGAGGAGCTGATCTCTTTAGGATGGTGTAGTGGGCATGCTCTGTGACTCGCACAGTTACAGGGAGAGTGAGGAGGAGCTGATCTCTTTAGGATGGTGTAGTGGGCATGCTCTGTGACTTGCACAGGTACAGGGAGAGTGAGGAGGAGCTGATCTCTTTAGGATGGCTTAGTGGGCATGCTCTGTGACTTGCACAGGTACAGGGAGAGTGAGGAGGAGCTGATCTCTTTAGGATGGTGTAGTGGGCATGCTCTGTGACTCGCACAGTTACAGGGAGAGTGAGGAGGAGCTGATCTCTTTAGGATGGTGTAGTGGGCATGCTCTGTGACTCGCACAGTTACAGGGAGAGTGAGGAGGAGCTGATCTCTTTAGGATGGTGTAGTGGGCATGCTCTGTGACTTGTACAGGTACAGGGAGAGTGAGGAGGAGCTGATCTCTTTAGGATGGTGTAGTGGGCATGCTCTGTGACTTGTACAGGTACAGTGAGAGTGAGGAGGAGCTGATCTCTTTTGGATGGTGTAGTGGGCATGCTCTGTGACTTGCACAGGTACAGGGAGAGTGAGGAGGAGCTGATCTCTTTAGGATGGTGTAGTGGGCATGCTCTGTGACTTGTACAGGTCCAGGGAGAGTGAGGAGGAGCTGATCTCTTTAGGATGGTGTAGTGGGCATGCTCTGTGACTTGCACAGGTACAGGGAGAGTGAGGAGGAGCTGATCTCTTTTGGATGGTGTAGTGGGCATGCTCTGTGACTTGCACAGGTACAGGGAGAGTGAGGAGGAGCTGATCTCTTTAGGATGGCGTAGTGGGCATGCTCTGTGACTCGCACAGGTACAGGGAGAGTGAGGAGGAGCTGATCTCTTTAGGATGGCTTAGTGGGCATGCTCTGTGACTTGCACAGGTACAGGGAGAGTGAGGAGCAGCTGATCTCTTTAGGATGGTGTAGTGGGCATGCTCTGTGACTCGCACAGGTACAGGGAGAGTGAGGAGGAGCTGATCTCTTTAGGATGGTGTAGTGGGCATGCTCTGTGACTCGCACAGTTACAGGGAGAGTGAGGTGGAGCTGATCTCTTTAGGATGGTGTAGTGGGCATGCTCTGTGACTTGCACAGTTACAGGGAGAGTGAGGAGGAGCTGATCTCTTTTGGATAGTGTAGTGGGCATGCTCTGTGACTCGCACAGGTACAGGGAGAGTGAGGAGGAGCTGATCTCTTTAGGATGGTGTAGTGGGCATGCTCTGTGACTCGCACAGTTACAGGAAGAGTGAGGAGGAGCTGATCTCTTTAGGATGGTGTAGTGGGCATGCTCTGTGACTTGCACAGGTACAGGGAGAGTGAGGAGGAGCTGATCTCTTTAGGATAGTGTAGTGGGCATGCTCTGTGACTTGTACAGGTACAGGGAGAGTGAGGAGGAGCTGATCTCTTTTGGATGGTGTAGTGGGCATGCTCTGTGACTTGTACAGGTACAGGGAGAGTGAGGAGGAGCTGATCTCTTTAGGATGGTGTAGTGGGCATGCTCTGTGACTCGCACAGTTACAGGGAGAGTGAGGAGGAGCTGATCTCTTTAGGATGGTGTAGTGGGCATGCTCTGTGACTCGCACAGTTACTGGGAGAGTGAGGAGGAGCTGATCTCTTTAGGATGGTGTAGTGGGCATGCTCTGTGACTCGCAGTTACAGGGAGAGTGAGGAGGAGCGTATCTCTTTAGGATGGTGTAGTGGGCATACTCTGTGACTCGCACAGGTACAGGGAGAGTGAGGAGGAGCTGATCTCTTTAGGATGGCGTAGTGGGCATGCTCTGTGACTTGCACAGGTACAGGGAGAGTGAGGAGGAGCTGATCTCTTTTGGATGGTGTAGTGAGCATGCTCTGTGACTCGCACAGGTACAGGGAGAGTGAGGAGTAGCTGATCTCTTTAGGATGGTGTAGTGGGCATGCTCTGTGACTTGTACAGGTACAGGGAGAGTGAGGAGGAGCTGATCTCTTTTGGATGGTGTAGTGGGCATGCTCTGTGACTCGCACAGTTACTGGGAGAGTGAGGAGGAGCTGATCTCTTTAGGATGGTGTAGTGGGCATGCTCTGTGACTCGCACAGTTACAGGGAGAGTGAGGAGGAGCGTATCTCTTTAGGATGGTGTAGTGGGCATAGTCTGTGACTCGCACAGGTACAGGGAGAGTGAGGAGGAGCTGATCTCTTTAGGATGGCGTAGTGGGCATGCTCTGTGACTTGTACAGGTACAGGGAGAGTGAGGAGGAGCTGATCTCTTTTGGATGGTGTAGTGAGCATGCTCTGTGACTCGCACAGGTACAGGGAGAGTGAGGAGTAGCTGATCTCTTTA
This sequence comes from Phyllobates terribilis, assembly GCF_046119375.1. Lineage (NCBI taxonomy): Eukaryota > Metazoa > Chordata > Amphibia > Anura > Dendrobatidae > Phyllobates > Phyllobates terribilis. The sequence goes on along the minus strand of NW_027364032.1, from coordinate 105,000 downwards.
GGATGGTGTAGTGGGCATGCTCTGTGACTTGTACAGGTACAGGGAAAGTGAGGAGGAGCTGATCTCTTTTGGATGGTGTAGTGGGCATGCTCTGTGACTTGCACAGGTACAGGGAGAGTGAGGAGGAGCTGATCTCTTTTGGATGGTGTAGTGGGCATGCTCTGTGACTTGCACAGGTACAGGGAGAGTGAGGAGGAGCTGATCTCTTTAGGATGGTGTAGTGGGCATGCTCTGTGACTTGTACAGGTACAGGGAGAGTGAGGAGTAGCTGATCTCTTTAGGATGGTGTAGTGGGCATGCTCTGTGACTCGCACAGTTACAGGGAGAGTGAGGAGGAGATGATCTCTTTAGAATGGTGTAGTGGGCATGCTCTGTGACTCGCACAGTTACAGGGAGAGTGAGGAGGAGCTGATCTCTTTAGGATGGCGTAGTGGGCATGCTCTGTGACTTGCACAGGTACAGGGAGATTGAGGAGGAGCTGATCTCTTTAGAATGGTGTAGTGGGCATGCTCTGTGACTCTCACAGTTACAGGGAGAGTGAGGAGGAGCTGATCTCTTTAGGATGGTGTAGTGGGCATACTCTGTGACTTGCACAGGTACAGGGAGAGTGAGGAGGAGCTGATCTCTTTAGGATGGTGTAGTGGGCATACTCTGTGACTTGCACAGGTACAGGGAGATTGAGGAGGAGCTGATCTCTTTAGAATGGTGTAGTGGGCATGCTCTGTGACTCGCACAGTTACAGGGAGAGTGAGGAGGAGCTGATCTCTTTAGGATGGTGTAGTGGGCATGCTCTGTGACTTGCACAGGTACAGGGAGAGTGAGGAGGAGCTGATCTCTTTTGGATAGTGTAGTGGGCATGCTCTGTGACTCGCACAGGTACAGGGAGAGTGAGGAGGAGCTGATCTCTAGGATGGTGTAGTGGGCATGCTCTGTGACTTGTACAGGGAGAGTGAGGAGGAGCTGATCTCTTTAGGATGGTGTAGTGGGCATGCTCTGTGACTTGTACAGGTCCAGGGAGAGTGAGGAGGAGCTGATCTCTTTAGGATGGTGTAGTGGGCATGCTCTATGACTTGTACAGGTACAGGGAGAGTGAGGAGGAGCTGATCTCTTTTGGATGGTGTAGTGGGCATGCTCTGTGACTTGCACAGGTACAGGGAGAGTGAGGAGGAGCTGATCTCTTTAGGATAGTGTAGTGGGCATGCTCTGTGACTTGTACAGGAAGAGTGAGGAGGAGCTGATCTCTTTAGGATGGTGTAGTGGGCATGCTCTGTGACTTGCACAGGTACAGGGAGAGTGAGGAGGAGCTGATCTCTTTAGGTTGGTGTAGTGGGCATGCTCTGTGACTTGTACAGGTACAGGGAGAGTGAGGAGGAGCTGATCTCTTTTGGATGGTGTAGTGGGCATGCTCTGTGACTTGTACAGGTACAGGGAGAGTGAGTAGGAGCTGATCTCTTTTGGATGGTGTAGTGGGCATGCTCTGTGACTTGCACAGGTACAGGGAGAGTGAGGAGGAGCTGATCTCTTTAGGATGGTGTAGTGGGCATGCTCTGTGACTCGCACTGGTACAGGGAGAGTTAGGAGGAGCTGATCTCTTTAGGATGGTGTAGTGGGAATGCTCTGTGACTTGCACAGGTACAGGGAGAGTGAGGAGGAGCTGATCTCTTTAGGATGGTGTAGTGGGCATGCTCTGTGACTTGCACAGGTACAGGGAGAGTGAGGAGGAGCTGATCTCTTTAGGATGGTGTAGTGGGCATGCTCTGTGACTCGCACAATTACAGGGAGAGTGAGGAGGAGCTAATCTCTTTAGGATGGTGTAGTGGGCATGCTCTGTGACTTGCACAGGTACAGGGAGAGTGAGGAGGAGCTTATCTCTTTAGGATGGTGTAGTGGGCATGCTCTCTGACTTGTACAGGTACAGGGAGAGTGAGGAGGAGCTGATCTCTTTAGGATGGTGTAGTGGGCATGCTCTGTGACTCGCACAGTTACAGGGAGAGTGAGGAGGAGCTGATCTCTTTAGAATGGTGTAGTGGGCATGCTCTATGACTCGCACAGTTACAGGGAGAGTGAGGAGGAGCTGATCTCTTTAGGATGGCGTAGTGGGCATGCTCTGTGACTTGCACAGGTACAGGGAGATTGAGGAGGAGCTGATCTCTTTAGGATGGTGTAGTGGGCATGCTCTGTGACTCGCACAGTTACAGGGAGAGTGAGGAGGAGCTGATCTCTTTAGGATGGTGTAGTGGGCATACTCTGTGACTTGCACAGGTACAGGGAGAGTGAGGAGGAGCTGATCTCTTTTGGATGATGTAATGGGCATGCTCTGTGACTTGCACAGGTACAGGGAGAGTGAGGAGGAGCTGATCTCTTTTGGATAGTGTAGTGGGCATGCTCTGTGACTCGCACAGGTACAGGGAGAGTGAGGAGGAGCTGATCTCTAGGATGGTGTAGTGGGCATGCTCTGTGACTTGTACAGGGAGAGTGAGGAGGAGCTGATCTCTTTAGGATGGTGTAGTGGGCATGCTCTGTGACTCGCACAGTTACAGGGAGAGTGAGGAGGAGCTGATCTCTAGGATGGTGTAGTGGGCATGCTCTGTGACTTGCACAGGTACAGGGAGAGTGAGGAGGAGCTGATCTCTTTAGGATGGTGTAGTGGGCATGCTCTGTGACTTGCACAGGTACAGGGAGAGTGAGGAGGAGCTGATCTCTTTAGGATGGTGTAGTGGGCATGCTCTGTGACTTGCACAGGTACAGGGAGAGTGAGGAGGAGCTGATCTCTTTAGGATGGTGTAGTGGGCATGCTCTATGACTTGTACAGGTCCAGGGAGAGTGAGGAGGAGCTTATCTCTTTAGGATGGTGTAGTGGGCATGCTCTGTGACTTGCACAGGTACAGGGAGAGTGAGGAGGAGCTGATCTCTTTTGGATGGTGTAGTGGGCATGCTCTGTGACTTGCACAGGTACAGGGAGAGTGAGGAGGAGCTGATCTCTTTAGGATGGATTAGTGGGCATGCTCTGTGACTCGCACAGTTACAGGGAGAGTGAGGAGGAGCTGATCTCTTTAGGATGGTGTAGTGGGCATGCTCTGTGACTCGCACAGTTACAGGGAGAGTGAGGAGGAGCTGATCTCTTTAGGATGGTGTAGTGGGCATGCTCTGTGACTTGCACAGGTACAGGGAGAGTGAGGAGGAGCTGATCTCTTTAGGATGGCTTAGTGGGCATGCTCTGTGACTTGCACAGGTACAGGGAGAGTGAGGAGGAGCTGATCTCTTTAGGATGGTGTAGTGGGCATGCTCTGTGACTCGCACAGTTACAGGGAGAGTGAGGAGGAGCTGATCTCTTTAGGATGGTGTAGTGGGCATGCTCTGTGACTCGCACAGTTACAGGGAGAGTGAGGAGGAGCTGATCTCTTTAGGATGGTGTAGTGGGCATGCTCTGTGACTTGTACAGGTACAGGGAGAGTGAGGAGGAGCTGATCTCTTTAGGATGGTGTAGTGGGCATGCTCTGTGACTTGTACAGGTACAGTGAGAGTGAGGAGGAGCTGATCTCTTTTGGATGGTGTAGTGGGCATGCTCTGTGACTTGCACAGGTACAGGGAGAGTGAGGAGGAGCTGATCTCTTTAGGATGGTGTAGTGGGCATGCTCTGTGACTTGTACAGGTCCAGGGAGAGTGAGGAGGAGCTGATCTCTTTAGGATGGTGTAGTGGGCATGCTCTGTGACTTGCACAGGTACAGGGAGAGTGAGGAGGAGCTGATCTCTTTTGGATGGTGTAGTGGGCATGCTCTGTGACTTGCACAGGTACAGGGAGAGTGAGGAGGAGCTGATCTCTTTAGGATGGCGTAGTGGGCATGCTCTGTGACTCGCACAGGTACAGGGAGAGTGAGGAGGAGCTGATCTCTTTAGGATGGCTTAGTGGGCATGCTCTGTGACTTGCACAGGTACAGGGAGAGTGAGGAGCAGCTGATCTCTTTAGGATGGTGTAGTGGGCATGCTCTGTGACTCGCACAGGTACAGGGAGAGTGAGGAGGAGCTGATCTCTTTAGGATGGTGTAGTGGGCATGCTCTGTGACTCGCACAGTTACAGGGAGAGTGAGGTGGAGCTGATCTCTTTAGGATGGTGTAGTGGGCATGCTCTGTGACTTGCACAGTTACAGGGAGAGTGAGGAGGAGCTGATCTCTTTTGGATAGTGTAGTGGGCATGCTCTGTGACTCGCACAGGTACAGGGAGAGTGAGGAGGAGCTGATCTCTTTAGGATGGTGTAGTGGGCATGCTCTGTGACTCGCACAGTTACAGGAAGAGTGAGGAGGAGCTGATCTCTTTAGGATGGTGTAGTGGGCATGCTCTGTGACTTGCACAGGTACAGGGAGAGTGAGGAGGAGCTGATCTCTTTAGGACAGTGTAGTGGGCATGCTCTGTGACTTGTACAGGTACAGGGAGAGTGAGGAGGAGCTGATCTCTTTTGGATGGTGTAGTGGGCATGCTCTGTGACTTGTACAGGTACAGGGAGAGTGAGGAGGAGCTGATCTCTTTAGGATGGTGTAGTGGGCATGCTCTGTGACTCGCACAGTTACAGGGAGAGTGAGGAGGAGCTGATCTCTTTAGGATGGTGTAGTGGGCATGCTCTGTGACTCGCACAGTTACTGGGAGAGTGAGGAGGAGCTGATCTCTTTAGGATGGTGTAGTGGGCATGCTCTGTGACTCGCAGTTACAGGGAGAGTGAGGAGGAGCGTATCTCTTTAGGATGGTGTAGTGGGCATACTCTGTGACTCGCACAGGTACAGGGAGAGTGAGGAGGAGCTGATCTCTTTAGGATGGCGTAGTGGGCATGCTCTGTGACTTGCACAGGTACAGGGAGAGTGAGGAGGAGCTGATCTCTTTTGGATGGTGTAGTGAGCATGCTCTGTGACTCGCACAGGTACAGGGAGAGTGAGGAGTAGCTGATCTCTTTAGGATGGTGTAGTGGGCATGCTCTGTGACTTGTACAGGTACAGGGAGAGTGAGGAGGAGCTGATCTCTTTTGGATGGTGTAGTGGGCATGCTCTGTGACTCGCACAGTTACTGGGAGAGTGAGGAGGAGCTGATCTCTTTAGGATGGTGTAGTGGGCATGCTCTGTGACTCGCACAGTTACAGGGAGAGTGAGGAGGAGCGTATCTCTTTAGGATGGTGTAGTGGGCATAGTCTGTGACTCGCACAGGTACAGGGAGAGTGAGGAGGAGCTGATCTCTTTAGGATGGCGTAGTGGGCATGCTCTGTGACTTGTACAGGTACAGGGAGAGTGAGGAGGAGCTGATCTCTTTTGGATGGTGTAGTGAGCATGCTCTGTGACTCGCACAGGTACAGGGAGAGTGAGGAGTAGCTGATCTCTTTAGGATGGTGTAGTGGGCATGCTCTGTGACTTGTACAGGTACAGGGAGAGTGAGGAGGAGCTGATCTCTTTTGGATGGTGTAGTGGGCATGCTCTGTGACTTGCACAGGTACAGGGAGAGTGAGGAGGAGCTGATCTCTTTTGGATGGTGTAGTGGGCATGCTCTGTGACTTGCACAGGTACAGGGAGAGTGAGGAGGAGCTGATCTCTTTAGGATGGTGTAGTGGGCATGCTCTGTGACTTGTACAGGTACAGGGAGAGTGAGGAGTAGCTGATCTCTTTAGGATGGTGTAGTGGGCATGCTCTGTGACTCGCACAGTTACAGGGAGAGTGAGGAGGAGATGATCTCTTTAGAATGGTGTAGTGGGCATGCTCTGTGACTCGCACAGTTACAGGGAGAGTGAGGAGGAGCTGATCTCTTTAGGATGGCGTAGTGGGCATGCTCTGTGACTTGCACAGGTACAGGGAGATTGAGGAGGAGCTGATCTCTTTAGAATGGTGTAGTGGGCATGCTCTGTGACTCGCACAGTTACAGGGAGAGTGAGGAGGAGCTGATCTCTTTAGGATGGTGTAGTGGGCATACTCTGTGACTTGCACAGGTACAGGGAGAGTGAGGAGGAGCTGATCTCTTTAGGATGGTGTAGTGGGCATACTCTGTGACTTGCACAGGTACAGGGAGATTGAGGAGGAGCTGATCTCTTTAGAATGGTGTAGTGGGCATGCTCTGTGACTCGCACAGTTACAGGGAGAGTGAGGAGGAGCTGATCTCTTTAGGATGGTGTAGTGGGCATGCTCTGTGACTTGCACAGGTACAGGGAGAGTGAGGAGGAGCTGATCTCTTTTGGATAGTGTAGTGGGCATGCTCTGTGACTCGCACAGGTACAGGGAGAGTGAGGAGGAGCTGATCTCTAGGATGGTGTAGTGGGCATGCTCTGTGACTTGTACAGGGAGAGTGAGGAGGAGCTGATCTCTTTAGGATGGTGTAGTGGGCATGCTCTGTGACTCGCACAGTTACAGGGAGAGTGAGGAGGAGCTGATCTCTAGGATGGTGTAGTGGGCATGCTCTGTGACTTGCACAGGTACAGGGAGAGTGAGGAGGAGCTGATCTCTTTAGGATGGTGTAGTGGGCATGCTCTGTGACTTGCACAGGTACAGGGAGAGTGAGGAGGAGCTGATCTCTTTAGGATGGTGTAGTGGGCATGCTCTGTGACTTGCACAGGTACAGGGAGAGTGAGGAGGAGCTGATCTCTTTAGGATGGTGTAGTGGGCATGCTCTATGACTTGTACAGGTCCAGGGAGAGTGAGGAGGAGCTGATCTCTTTAGGATGGTGTAGTGGACATGCTCTGTGACTTGCACAGGTACAGGGAGAGTGAGGAGGAGCTGATCTCTTTTGGATGGTGTAGTGGGCATGCTCTGTGACTTGCACAGGTACAGGGAGAGTGAGGAGGAGCTGAACTCTTTAGGATGGCTTAGTGGGCATGCTCTGTGACTTGCACAGGTACAGGGAGAGTGAGGAGGAGCTGATCTCTTTAGGATGGTGTAGTGGGCATGCTCTGTGACTCGCACAGTTACAGGGAGAGTGAGGAGGAGCTGATCTCTTTAGGATGGTGTAGTGGGCATGCTCTGTGACTCGCACAGTTACAGGGAGAGTGAGGAGGAGCTGATCTCTTTAGGATGGTGTAGTGGGCATGCTCTGTGACTTGCACAGGTACAGGGAGAGTGAGGAGGAGCTGATCTCTTTTGAATGATGTAGTGGGCATGCTCTGTGACTTGTATAGGTACAGGGAGAGTGAGGAGGAGCTGATCTCTTTAGGATGGTGTAGTGGGCATGCTCTGTGACTTGTACAGGTACAGTGAGAGTGAGGAGGAGCTGATCTCTTTTGGATGGTGTAGTGGGCATGCTCTGTGACTTGCACAGGTACAGGGAGAGTGAGGAGGAGCTGATCTCTTTAGGATGGTGTAGTGGGCATGCTCTGTGACTTGTACAGGTCCAGGGAGAGTGAGGAGGAGCTGATCTCTTTAGGATGGTGTAGTGGGCATGCTCTGTGACTTGCACAGGTACAGGGAGAGTGAGGAGGAGCTGATCTCTTTTGGATGGTGTAGTGGGCATGCTCTGTGACTTGCACAGGTACAGGGAGAGTGAGGAGGAGCTGATCTCTTTAGGATGGCGTAGTGGGCATGTTCTGTGACTCGCACAGGTACAGGGAGAGTGAGGAGGAGCTGATCTCTTTAGGATGGCTTAGTGGGCATGCTCTGTGACTTGCACAGGTACAGGGAGAGTGAGGAGCAGCAGATCTCTTTAGGATGGTGTAGTGGGCATGCTCTGTGACTCGCACAGGTACAGGGAGAGTGAGGAGGAGCTGATCTCTTTAGGATGGTGTAGTGGGCATGCTCTGTGACTCGCACAGTTACAGGGAGAGTGAGGTGGAGCTGATCTCTTTAGGATGGTGTAGTGGGCATGCTCTGTGACTTGCACAGTTACAGGGAGAGTGAGGAGGAGCTGATCTCTTTTGGATAGTGTAGTGGGCATGCTCTGTGACTCGCACAGGTACAGGGAGAGTGAGGAGGAGCTGATCTCTTTAGGATGGTGTAGTGGGCATGCTCTGTGACTCGCACAGTTACAGGAAGAGTGAGGAGGAGCTGATCTCTTTAGGATGGTGTAGTGGGCATGCTCTGTGACTTGCACAGGTACAGGGAGAGTGAGGAGGAGCTGATCTCTTTAGGATGGTGTAGTGGGCATGCTCTGTGACTTGTACAGGTACAGGGAGAGTGAGGAGGAGCTGATCTCTTTTGGATGGTGTAGTGGGCATGCTCTGTGTCTCGCACAGGTACAGGGAGAGTGAGGAGGAGCGGATCTCTTTAGGATGGTGTAGTGGGCATGCTCTGTGACTTGCACAGGTACAGGGAGAGTGAGGAGGAGCAGATCTCTTTAGGATGGTGAAGTGGGCATGCTCTGTGACTTGTACAGGTACAGGGAGAGTGAGGAGGAGCTGATCTCTTTAGGATGGTGTAGTGGGCATGCTCTGTGACTTGCACAGGTACAGGGAGAGTGAGGAGTAGCTGATCTCTTTAGGATGGTGTAGTGGGCATGCTCTGTGACTTGCACAGTTACAGGTAGAGTGAGGAGGAGCTGATCTCTTTAGGATGGTGTAGTGGGCATGCTCTGTGACTTGTACAGGTACAGGGAGAGTGAGGAGGAGCTGATCTCTTTAGGATGGTGTAGTGGGCATGCTCTGTGACTTGCACAGTTACAGGGAGAGTGAGGAGGAGCTGATCTCTTTAGGATGGTGTAGTGGGCATGCTCTGTGACTTGTACAGGTACAGGGAGAGTGAGGAGGAGCTGATCTCTTTAGGATGGTGTAGTGGGCATGCTCTGTGACTTGCACAGTTACAGGGAGAGTGAGGAGGAGCTGATCTCTTTAGGATGGTGTAGTGGGCATGCTCTGTGACTCGTACAGGTACAGGGAGAGTGAGGAGGAGCTGATCTCTTTTGGATGGTGTAGTGGGCATGCTCTGTAACTCGCACAGGTACAGGGAGAGTGAGGAGGAGCTGATCTCTTTTGGATGGTGTAGTGGGCATGCTCTGTAACTCGCACAGGTACAGGGAGAGTGAGGAGGAGCTGATCTCTTTAGGATGGTGTAGTGGGCATGCTCTGTGACTCGCACAGTTACAGGGAGAGTGAGGAGGAGCTGATCTCTTTAGGATGGTGTAGTGGGCATGCTCTGTGACTCGCACAGTTACAGGGAGAGTGAGGAGGAGCTGATCTCTTTAGGATGGCGTAGTGGGCATGCTCTGTGACTTGCACAGGTACAGGGAGAGTGAGGAGGAGCTGATCTCTTTAGGATGGTGTAGTGGGCATGCTCTGTGACTCGCACAGTTAAAGGGAAAGTGAGGAGGAGCTGATCTCTAGGATGGTGTAATGGGCATGCTCTGTGACTTGCACAGGTACAGGGAGAGTGAGGAGGAGCTGATCTCTTTTGGATGATGTAATGGGCATGCTCTGTGACTTGCACAGGTACAGGGAGAGTGAGGAGGAGCTGATCTCTTTTGGATGATGTAATGGGCATGCTCTGTGACTTGCACAGGTACAGGGAGAGTGAGGAGGAGCTGATCTTTTTTGGATAGTGTAGTGGGCATGCTCTGTGACTCGCACAGTTACAGGGAGAGTGAGGAGGAGCTGATCTCTTTAGGATGGTGTAGTGGGCATGCTCTGTGACTTGCACAGGTACAGAGAGAGTGAGGAGGAGCTGATCTCTTTAGGATGTTGTAGTGGGCATGCTCTGTGACTTGCACAGGTACAGGGAGAGTGAGGAGGAGCTGATCTCTTTAGGTTGGCTTAGTGGGCATGCTCTGTGACTTGCACAGGTACAGGGAAAGTGAGGAGGAGCTGATCTCTTTAGGATGGTGTAGTGGGCATGCTCTGTGACTCGCACAGGTACAGGGAGAGTGAGGAGGAGCTGATCTCTTTAGGATGGTGTAGTGGGCATGCTCTGTGACTCGCACAGTTACAGGGAGAGTGAGGTGGAGCTGATCTCTTTAGGGTGGTGTAGTGGGCATGCTCTGTGACTTGCACAGTTACAGGGAGAGTGAGGAGGAGCTGATCTCTTTAGGATGGTGTAGTGGGCATGCTCTGTGACTTGTACAGGTACAGGGAGAGTGAGGAGGAGCTGATCTCTTTAGGATGGTGTAGTGGGCATGCTCTGTGACTCGCACAGGTACAGGGAGAGTGAGGAGGAGCTGATCTCTTTAGGATGGTGTAGTGGGCATGCTCTGTGACTCGCACAGTTACAGGGAGAGTGAGGAGGAGCTGATCTCTTTAGGATGGTGTAGTGGGCATGCTCTGTGACTTGCACAGGTACAGGGAGAGTGAGGAGGAGCTGATCTCTTTAAGATGGTGTAGTGGGCATGCTCTGTGACTTGCACAGGTACAGGGAGAGTGAGGAGGAGCTGACCTCTTTAGGATGGTGTAGTGGGCATGCTCTGTGACTTGCACAGGTACAGGGAGAGTGAGGAGGAGCTGATCTCTTTTGGATGGTGTAGTGGGCATGCTCTGTGACTTGCACAGGTACAGGGAGAGTGAGGAGGAGCTGATCTCTTTTGGATGGTGTAGTGGGCATGCTCTGTGACTCGCACAGGTACAGGGAGAGTGAGGAGGAGCTGATCTCTAGGATGGTGTAGTGGGCATGCTCTGTGACTTGCACAGGTACAGGGAGAGTGAGGAGGAGCTGATCTCTTTAGGATGGTGTTTTGGGCATGCTCTGTGACTTGTACAGGTACAGGGAGAGTGAGGAGGAGCTGATCTCTTTTGGATGGTGTAGTGGGCATGCTCTGTGACTTGCACAGGTACAGGGAGAGTGAGGAGGAGCTGATCTCTTTAGGATGGTGTAGTGGGCATGCTCTGTGACTTGTACAGGTACAGGGAGAGTGAGGAGGAGCTGACCTCTTTAGGATGGTGTAGTAGGCATGCTCTGTGACTCGCACAGGTACAGGGAGAGTGAGGAGGAGCTGATCTCTTTAGGATGGTGTAGTGGGCATGCTCTGTGACTTGCACAGGTACAGGGAGAGTGAGGAGGAGCTGATCTCTTTAGGATGGTGTAGTGGGCATGCTCTGTGACTTGTACAGGTACAGGGAGAGTGAGGAGGAGCTGATCTCTTTAGGATGGTGTAGTGGGCATGCTCTCTGACTTGTACAGGGAGAGTGAGGTGGAGCTGATCTCTTTAGGATGGTGTAGTGGGCATGCTCTGTGACTCGCACAGTTACAGGGAGAGTGAGGAGGAGCTGATCTCTTTAGGATGGCGTAGTGGGCATGCTCTGTGACTTGCACAGGTACAGGGAGAGTGAGGAGGAGCTGATCTCTTTAGGATGGTGTAGTGGGCATGCTCTGTGACTCGCACAGGTACAGGGAGAGTGAGGAGGAGCTGATCTCTAGGATGGTGTAATGGGCATGCTCTGTGACTCGCACAGTTACAGGGAGAGTGAGGAGGAGCTGATCTCTAGGATGGTGTAGTGGGCATGCTCTGTGACTTGCACAGGTACAGGGAGAGTGAGGAGGAGCTGATCTCTTTAGTATGGTGTAGTGAGCATGCTCTGTGACTTGCACAGGTACAGGGAGAGTGAGGAGGAGCTGATCTCTTGAGGATGGTGTAGTGAGCATGCTATGTGACTCGCACAGTTACAGGAGAGTGAGGAGGAGCTGATCTCTTTAGGATGGTGTAGTGAGCATGCTATGTGACTCGCACAGTTACAGGGAGAGTGAGGAGGAGCTGATCTCTTTAGTATGGTGTAGTGAGCATGCTATGTGACTTGCACAGGTACAGGGAGAGTGAGGAGGAGCTGATCTCTTTAGGATGGTGTAATGGGCATGCTCTGTGACTTGCACAGGTACAGGGAGAGTGAGGAGGAGCTGATCTCTTTAGGATGGCGTAGTGGGCATGCTCTGTGACTTGAACAGGTACAGGGAGAGTGAGGAGTAGCTGATCCCTTTAGGATGGTGTAGTGGGCATGCTCTGTGACTTGTACAGGTACAGGGAGAGTGAGGAGGAGCTGATCTCTTTAGGATGGTGTAGTGGGCTTGCTCTGTGACTTGTACAGGGAGAGTGAGGAGGAGCTGATCTCTTTTGGATGGTGTAGTGGGCATGCTCTGTGACTCGCACAGTTACAGGGAGAGTGAGGAGGAGCTGATCTCTTTAGGATGGTGTAGTGGGCATGCTCTGTGACTTGTACAGGGAGAGTGAGGAGGAGCTGATCTCTTTAGGATGGTGTAGTGGGCATGCTCTGTGACTCGCACAGGTACAGGGAGAGTGAGGAGTAGCTGATCTCTTTAGGATTGTGTAGTGGGCATGCTCTGTGACTCGCACAGTTACAGGGAGAGTGAGGTGGAGCTGATCTCTTTAGGATGGTGTAGTGGGCATGCTCTGTGACTTGCACAGGTACAGGGAGAGTGAGGAGGAGCTGATCTCTTTAGTATGGTGTAGTGGGCATGCTCTGTGACTTGCACAGGTACAGGGAGAGTGAGGAGGAGCTGATCTCTTTAGGATGGTGTAGTGGGCATGCTCTGTGACTTGTACAGGTCCAGGGAGAGTGAGGAGGAGCTGATCTCTTTAGGATGGTGTAGTGGGCATGCTCTGTGACTTGCACAGGTACAGGGAGAGTGAGGAGGAGCTGATCTCTTTTGGATGGTGTAGTGGGCATGCTCTGTGACTTGCACAGGTACAGGGAGAGTGAGGAGGAGCTGATCTCTTTAGGATGGCTTAGTGGGCATGCTCTGTGACTTGCACAGGTACAGGGAGAGTGAGGAGGAGCTGATCTCTTTAGGATGGTGTAGTGGGCATGCTCTGTGACTCGCACAGGTACAGGGAAAGTGAGGAGGAGCTGATCTCTTTTGGATGGTGAAGTGGTCATGCTCTGTGACTTGCACAGGTACAGGGAGAGTGAGGAGGAGCTGATCTCTTTAGGATGTTGTAGTGGGCATGCTCTGTGACTCGCACAGGTACAGGGAGAGTGAGGAGGAGCTGATCTCTTTAGGATGGTGTAGTGGGCATGCTCTGTGACTCGCACAGGTACAGGGAGACTGAGGAGGAGCTGATCTCTTTAGGATGGTGTAGTGGGCATGCTCTGTGACTCGCACAGGTACAGGGCAGTGAGTAGGAGCTGATCTCTTTAGGATGGCTTAGTGGGCATGCTCTGTGACTTGCACAGGTACAGGGAGAGTGAGGAGGAGCTGATCTCTTTAGGATGGTGTAGTGGGCATGCTCTGTGACTTGCACAGGTACAGGGAGAGTGAGGAGGAGCTGATCTCTTTTGGATGGTGTAGTGGGCATGCTCTGTGACTCGCACAGGTACAGGGAGAGTGAGGAGGAGCTGATCTCTTTACGATGGTGTATTGTGCATGCTCTGTGACTCGCACAGTTACAGGAAGAGTGAGGAGGAGCTGATCTCTTTAGGATGGCGTAGTGGGCATGCTCTGTGACTCGCACAGGTACAGGGAGAGTGAGGAGGAGCTGATCTCTTTTGGATGGTGTAGTGGGCATGCTCTGTGACTTGCACAGGTACAGGGAGAGTGAGGAGGAGCTGATCTCTTTAGGATGGTGTAGTGGGCATGCTCTGTGACTCGCACAGGTACAGGGAGAGTGAGGAGGAGCTGATCTCTTTAGGATGGTGTAGTGGGCATGCTCTGTGACTTGCACAGGTACAGGGAGAGTGAGGAGGAGCTGATCTCTTTAGGATGGTGTAGTGGGCATGCTCTGTGACTCGCACAGGTACAGGGAGAGTGAGGAGGAGCTGATCTCTAGGATGGTGTAGTGGGCATGCTCTGTGACTTGTACAGGTGCAGGGAGAGTGAGGAGGAGCTGATCTCTTTAGGATGGTGTAGTGGGCATGCTCTGTGACTTGTACAGGTACAGGGAGAGTGAGGAGTAGCTGATCTCTAGGATGGTGTAATGGGCATGCTCTGTGACTCGCACAGTTACAAGGAGAGTGAGGAGGAGCTGATCTCTAGGATGGTGTAGTGGGCATGCTCTGTGACTTGCACAGGTACAGGGAGAGTGAGGAGGAGCTGATCTCTTTAAGATGGTGTAGTGGGCATGCTCTGTGACTCGCACAGTTACAGGGAGAATGAGGAGGAGCTGATCTCTTTAGGATGGTGTAGTGGGCATGCTCTGTGACTTGCACAGGTGCAGGGAGAGTGAGGAGTAGCTGACCTCTTTAGGATGGTGTAGTGGGCATGCTCTGTGACTCGCACAGGTACAGGGAGAGTGAGGAGGAGCTGATCTCTTTAGGATGGTGTAGTGAGCATGCTCTGTGGCTCGCACAGGTACAGGGAGAGTGAGGAGGAGCTGATCTCTTTAGGATGGTGTAGTGGGCATGCTCTGTGACTCGCACAGTTACAGGGAGAGTGAGGAGGAGCTGATCTCTAGGATGGTGTAGTGGGCATGCTCTGTGACTTGCACAGGTACAGGGAGAGTGAGGAGGAGCTGATCTCTTTAAGATGGTGTAGTGGGCATGCTCTGTGACTCGCACAGTTACAGGGAGAGTGAGGAGGAGCTGATCTCTTTAGGATGGTGTAGTGGGCATGCTCTGTGACTTGCACAGGTACAGGGAGAGTGAGGAGTAGCTGACCTCTTTAGGATGGTGTAGTGGGCATGCTCTGTGACTCGCACAGGTACAGGGAAAGTGAGGAGGAGCTGATCTCTTTAGGATGGTGTAGTGAGCATGCTCTGTGGCTCGCACAGGTACAGGGAGAGTGAGGAGGAGCTGATCTCTTTAGGATGGTGTAGTGAGCATGCTCTGTGACTCGCACAGGTACAGGGAGAGTGAGGATGAGCTGATCTCTTTTGGATGGTATAGTGGGCATGCTCTGTGACTTGCACAGGTACAGGGAGAGTGAGGAGGAGCTGATCTCTTTAGGATGGTGTAGTGGGCATGCTCTGTGACTTGCACAGGTACAGGGAGAGTGAGGAGGAGCTGATCTCTTTAGGATGGTGTAGTGGGCATGCTCTGTGACTCGCACAGGTACAGGGAGAGTGAGGAGGAGCTGATCTCTTTAGGATGGTGTAGTGGGCATGCTCTGTGGCTCGCACAGGTACAGGGAGAGTGAGGAGGAGCTGATCTCTTTAGGATGGTGTAGTGGGCATGCTCTGTGACTCGCACAGGTACAGGGAGAGTGAGGATGAGCTGATCTCTTTTGGATGGTGTAGTGGGCATGCTCTGTGACTCGCACAGGTACAGGGAGAGTGAGGAGGAGCTGATCTCTTTAGGATGGCGTAGTGGGCATGCTCTGTGACTTGCACAGGTACAGGGAGAGTGAGAAGGAGTTGATCTCTTTAGGATGGTGTAGTGGGCATGCTCTGTGACTCGCACAGGTACAGGGAGAGTGAGAAGCAGCTGATCTCTAGGATGGTGTAGTGGGCATGCTCTGTGATTCGCACAGTTACAGGGAGAGTGAGGAGGAGCTGATCTCTAGCATGATGTAGTGGGCATGCTCTGTGACTTGCACAGGTACAGGGAGAGTGAGGAGGAGCTGATCTCTTTTGGATGGTGTAGTGGGCATGCTCTGTGACTTGCACAGGTACAGGGAGAGTGAGGAGGAGCTGATCTCTTTAGGATGGTGTAGTGGGCATGCTCTGTGACTTGCACAGGTACAGGGAGAGTGAGGAGGAGCTGATCTCTTTAGGATGGTGTAGTGGGCATGCTCTGTGACTTGCACAGGTACAGGGAGAGTGAGGAGGAGCTGATCTCTTTAGTATGGTGTAGTGAGCATGCTCTGTGACTTGCACAGGTACAGGGAGAGTGAGGAGGAGCTGATCTCTTTAGGATGGTGTAGTGAGCATGCTCTGTGACTCGCACAGTTACAGGGAGAGTGAGGAGGAGCTGATCTCTTTAGGATGGTGTAGTGGGCATGCTCTGTGACTTGCACAGGTACAGGGAGAGTGAGGAGGAGCTGATCTCTTTTGGATGATGTAATGGGCATGCTCTGTGACTTGCACAGGTACAGGGAGAGTGAGGAGGAGCTGATCTCTTTAGGATGGTGTAGTGGGCATGCTCTGTGACTTGTACAGGTACAGGGAGAGTTAGGAGTAGCTGATCTCTTTAGGATGGTGTAGTGGGCATGCTCTGTGACTTGTACAGGGAGAGTGAGGAGGAGCTGATCTCTTTTGGATGGTGTAGTGGGCATGCTCTGTGACTCGCACAGTTACAGGGAGAGTGAGGAGGAGCTGATCTCTTTAGGATGGTGTAGTGGGCATGCTCTGTGACTTGCACAGGTACAGGGAGAGTGAGGAGGAGCTGATCTCTTTAGGATGGTGTAGTGAGCATGCTCTGTGACTTGCACAGGTACAGGGAGAGTGAGGAGGAGCTGATCTCTTTAGGATGGTGTAGTGGGCATGCTCTGTGACTTACACAGGTACAGGGAGAGTGAGGAGGAGCTGATCTCTTTAGGATGTTGTAGTGGGCATGCTCTGTGACTCGCACAGGTACAGGGAGAGTGAGGAGGAGCTGATCTCTTTAGGATGGTGTAGTGGGCATGCTCTGTGACTCGCACAGGTACAGGGCAGTGAGTAGGAGCTGATCTCTTTAGGATGGCTTAGTGGGCATGCTCTGTGACTTGCACAGGTACAGGGAGAGTGAGGCGGAGCTGATCTCTTTAGGATGGTGTAGTGGGCATGCTCTGTGACTCGCACAGGTACAGGGAGAGTGAGGAGGAGCTGATCTCTTTAGGATGGTATAGTGGGCATGCTCTGTGACTCGCACAGGTACAGGGAGAGTGAGGAGGAGCTGATCTCTTTAGGATGGTGTAGTGGGCATGCTCTGTGACTTGCACAGTTACATGGAGAGTGAGGTGGAGCTGATCTCTTTAGGATGGTGTAGTGGGCATGCTCTGTGACTTGCACAGGTACAGGGAGAGTGAGGAGGAGCTGATCTCTTTTGGATGGTGTAGTGGGCATGCTCTGTGACTCGCACAGGTACAGGGAGAGTGAGGAGGAGCTGATCTCTTTACGATGGTGTATTGTGCATGCTCTGTGACTCGCACAGTTACAGGGAGAGTGAGGAGGAGCTGATCTCTTTAGGATGGCGTAGTGGGCATGCTCTGTGACTTGCACAGGTACAGGGAGAGTGAGGAGGAGCTGATCTCTTTAGGATGGTGTAGTGGGCATGCTCTGTGACTCGCACAGGTACAGGGAGAGTGAGGAGGAGCTGATCTCTAGTATGGTGTAGTGGGCATGCTCTGTGACTTGTACAGGTGCAGGGAGAGTGAGGAGGAGCTGATCTCTTTAGGATGGTGTAGTGGGCATGCTCTGTGACTTGTACAGGTACAGGGAGAGTGAGGAGTAGCTGATCTCTAGGATGGTGTAATGGGCATGCTCTGTGACTCGCACAGTTACAGGGAGAGTGAGGAGGAGCTGATGTCTAGGATGGTGTAGTGGGCATGCTCTGTGACTTGCACAGGTACAGGGAGAGTGAGGAGGAGCTGATCTCTTTAAGATGGTGTAGTGGGCATGCTCTGTGACTCGCACAGGTACAGGGAGAGTGAGGAGGAGCTGATCTCTTTAGGATGGTATAGTGGGCATGCTCTGTGACTCGCACAGGTACAGGGAGAGTGAGGAGGAGCTGATCTCTTTAGGATGGTGTAGTGGGCATGCTCTGTGACTTGCACAGTTACATGGAGAGTGAGGTGGAGCTGATCTCTTTAGGATGGTGTAGTGGGCATGCTCTGTGACTTGCACAGGTACAGGGAGAGTGAGGAGGAGCTGATCTCTTTTGGATGGTGTAGTGGGCATGCTCTGTGACTCGCACAGGTACAGGGAGAGTGAGGAGGAGCTGATCTCTTTACGATGGTGTATTGTGCATGCTCTGTGACTCGCACAGTTACAGGGAGAGTGAGGAGGAGCTGATCTCTTTAGGATGGCGTAGTGTGCATGCTCTGTGACTTGCACAGGTACAGGGAGAGTGAGGAGGAGCTGATCTCTTTAGGATGGTGTAGTGGGCATGCTCTGTGACTCGCACAGGTACAGGGAGAGTGAGGAGGAGCTGATCTCTAGGATGGTGTAGTGGGCATGCTCTGTGACTTGTACAGGTGCAGGGAGAGTGAGGAGGAGCTCATCTCTTTAGGATGGTGTAGTGGGCATGCTCTGTGACTTGTACAGGTACAGGGAGAGTGAGGAGTAGCTGATCTCTAGGCTGGTGTAATGGGCATGCTCTGTGACTCGCACAGTTACAGGGAGAGTGAGGAGGAGCTGATCTCTAGGATGGTGTAGTGGGCATGCTCTGTGACTTGCACAGGTACAGGGAGAGTGAGGAGGAGCTGATCTCTTTAAGATGGTGTAGTGGGCATGCTCTGTGACTCGCACAGTTACAGGGAGAGTGAGGAGGAGCTGATCTCTTTAGGATGGTGTAGTGGGCATGCTCTGTGACTTGCACAGGAACACGGAGAGTGAGGAGGAGCTGATCTCTTTAGGATGGTGTAGTGGGCATGCTCTGTGACTTGAACATGTACAGGGAGAGTGAGGAGGAGCTGATCTCTTTAGGATGGTGTAGTGGGCATGCTCTGTGACTTGCACAGGTACAGGGAGAGTGAGGAGTAACTGACCTCTTTAGGATGGTGTAGTGGGCATGCTCTGTGACTCGCACAGGTACAGGGAGAGTGAGGAGGAGCTGATCTTTTTAGGATGGTGTAGTGAGCATGCTCTGTGGCTCGCACAGGTACAGGGAGAGTGAGGAGGAGCTGATCTCTTTAGGATGGTGTAGTGGGCATGCTCTGTGACTCGCACAGTTAGAGGGAGAGTGAGGAGGAGCTGATCTCTAGGATGGTGTAGTGGGCATGCTCTGTGACTTGCACAGGTACAGGGAGAGTGAGGAGGAGCTGATCTCTTTAAGATGGTGTAGTGGGCATGCTCTGTGACTCACACAGTTACAGGGAGAGTGAGGAGGAGCTGATCTCTTTAGGATGGTGTAGTGGGCATGCTCTGTGACTTGCACAGGTACAGGGAGAGTGAGGAGGAGCTGATCTCTTTAGGATGGTGTACTGGGCATGCTCTGTGACTCGCACAGGTACAGGGAGAGTGAGGAGGAGCTGATCTCTAGGATGGTGTAGTGGGCATGCTCTGTGAATCGCACAGGTACAGGGAGAGTGAGGAGGAGCTGATCTCTTTAGGATGGTGTAGTGAGCATGCTCTGTGGCTCGCACAGGTACAGGGAGAGTGAGGAGGAGCTAATCTCTTTAGGAAGGTGTAGTGGGCATGCTCTGTGACTCGCACAGGTACAGGGAGAGTGAGGATGAGCAGTTCTCTTTTGTATGAGATAGTGGGCATGCTCTGTGACTCGCACAGTTACAGGGAGAGTGAGGAGGAGCTGATCTCTTTAGGATGGCGTAGTGGGCATGCTCTGTGACTTGCACAGGTACAGGGAGAGTGAGGAGGAGCTGATCTCTTTAGGATGGTGTAGTGGGCATGCCCTGTGACTCGCACAGGTACAGGGAGAGTGAGAAGCAGCTGATCTCTAGGATGGTGTAGTAGGCATGCTCTGTGACTCGCACAGTTACAGGGAGAGTGAGGAGGAGCTGATCTCTAGCATGATGTAGTGGGCATGCTCTGTGACTTGCACAGGTACAGGGAGAGTGAGGAGGAGCTGATCTCTTTAGGATGGTGTAGTGGGCATGCTCTGTGAGTTGCACAGGTACAGGGAGAGTGAGGAGGAGCTGATCTTTTTAGGATGGTGTAGTGCGCATGCTCTGTGGCTCGCACAGGTACAGGGAGAGTGAGGAGGAGCTGATCTCTTTAGGATGGTGTAGTGGGCATGCTCTGTGACTCGCACAGTTAGAGGGAGAGTGAGGAGGAGCTGATCTCTAGGATGGTGTAGTGGGCATGCTCTGTGACTTGCACAGGTACAGGGAGAGTGAGGAGGAGCTGATCTCTTTAAGATGGTGTAGTGGGCATGCTCTGTGACTCGCACAGTTACAGGGAGAGTGAGGAGGAGCTGATCTCTTTAGGATGGTGTAGTGGGCATGCTCTGTGACTTGCACAGGTACAGGGAGAGTGAGGAGGAGCTGATCTCTTTAGGATGGTGTAGTGGGCATGCTCTGTGACTCGCACAGGTACAGGGAGAGTGAGGAGGAGCTGATCTCTAGGATGGTGTAGTGGGCATGCTCTGTGAATCGCACAGGTACAGGGAGAGTGAGGAGGAGCTGATCTCTTTAGGATGGTGTAGTGAGCATGCTCTGTGGCTCGCACAGGTACAGGGAGAGTGAGGAGGAGCTAATCTCTTTAGGAAGGTGTAGTGGGCATGCTCTGTGACTCGCACAGGTACAGGGAGAGTGAGGATGAGCTGTTCTGTTTTGTATGAGATAGTGGGCATGCTCTGTGACTCGCACAGTTACAGGGAGAGTGAGGAGGAGCTGATCTCTTTAGGATGGCGTAGTGGGCATGCTCTGTGACTTGCACAGGTACAGGGAGAGTGAGGAGGAGCTGATCTCTTTAGGATGGTGTAGTGGGCATGCCCTGTGACTCGCACAGGTACAGGGAGAGTGAGAAGCAGCTGATCTCTAGGATGGTGTAGTGGGCATGCTCTGTGACTCGCACAGTTACAGGGAGAGTGAGGAGGAGCTGATCTCTAGCATGATGTAGTGGGCATGCTCTGTGACTTGCACAGGTACAGGGAGAGTGAGGAGGAGCTGATCTCTTTAGGATGGTGTAGTGGGCATGCTCTGTGACTTGCACAGGTACAGGGAGAGTGAGGAGGAGCTGATCCCTTTAGGATGGTGTAGTGGGCATGCTCTGTGACTCGCACAGTTACAGGGAGAGTGAGGAGGGGCTGATCTCTTTAGGATGGTGTAGTGGGCATGCTCTGTGACTTGCACAGGTACAGGGAGAGTGAGGAGTAGCTGACCTCTTTAGGATGGTGTAGTGGGCATGCTCTGTGACTTGCACAGGTACAGGGAGAGTGAGGAGGAGCTGATCTCTTTAGGATGGTGTAGTGGGCATGCTCTGTGACTCGCACAGGTACAGGGAGAGTGAGGAGGAGCTGATCTCTAGGATGGTGAAGTGGGCATGCTCTGTGACTCGCACAGGTACAGGGAGAGTGAGGAGGAGCTGATCTCTTTTGGATGGTGTAGTGAGCATGCTCTGTGACTCGCACAGTTACTGGGAGAGTGAGGTGGAGCTGATCTCTTTAGGATGGTGTAGTGGGCATGCTCTGTGACTTGCACAGGTACAGGGAGAGTGAGGATGAGCTGATCTCTTTAGGATGGTGTAGTGGGCATGCTCTGTGACTCGCACAGGTACAGGGAGAGTGAGGATGAGCTGATCTCTTTTGGATGGTGTAGTGGGCATGCTCTGTGACTTGCACAGGTACACGGAGAGTGAGGAGGAGCTGATCTTTAGGATGGTGTAGTGGGCATGCTCTGTGACTCGCACAGGTACACGGAGAGTGAGGAGGAGCTGATCTCTATGATGGTGTAGTGGGCATGCTCTGTGATACGCACGGGTACAGGGAGAGTGAGGAGGAGCTGATCTCTTTTGGATGTTGTAGTGGGCATGCTCTGTGACTCGCACAGGTACAGGGAGAGTGAGGAGGAGCTGATCTCTTTAGGATGGTGTAGTGGGCATGCTCTGTGACTCGCACAGGTACAGGGAGAGTGAGGAGGAGCTGATCTCTTTAGGATGGTGTAGTGTGCATGCTCTGTGACTTGCACAGGTACACGGAGAGTGAGGAGGAGCTGATCTCTAGGATGGTGTAGTGGGCATGCTCTGTGACTCGCACAGGTACAGGGAGAGTGAGGAGGAGCTGATCTCTTTAGGATGGTGTAGTGGGTATGCTCTGTGACTTGTACAGGTACAGGGAGAGTGAGGAGGAGCTGATCTCTTTTGGATGGTGTAGTGGGCATGCTCTGTGACTCGCACAGGTACAGGGAGAGTGAGGAGGTGCTGATCTCTAGTATGGTGTAGTGGGCATGCTCTGTGACTCGCACAGGTACAGGGAGAGTGAGGAGGAGCTGATCCCTTTAGGATGGTGTAGTGGGCATGCTCTGTGACTTGCACAGGTACAGGGAGAGTGAGGAGGAGCTGATCTCTTTTGGATGGTGTAGTGGGCATGCTCTGTGACTTGCACAGGTACAGGGAGAGTGAGGAGGAGCTGATCTCTTTAGGATGGTGTAGTGGGCATGGTCTGTGACTCGCACAGGTACACGGAGAGTGAGGAGGAGCTGATCTCTAGGATGGTGTAGTGGGCATGCTCTGTGACTCGCACAGGTACAGGGAGAGTGAGGAGGAGCTGATCTCTTTAGGATGGTGTAGTGGGCATGCTCTGTGACTTGCACAGGTACAGGGAGAGTGAGGAGGAGCTGATCTCTTTTGGATGGTGTAGTGGGCATGCTCTGTGACTTGCACAGGTACAGGGAGAGTGAGGAGGAGCTGATCTCTTTAGGATGGTGTAGTGGGCATGCTCTGTGACTCGCACAGTTACAGGGAGAGTGAGGAGGAGCTGACCTCTTTTGGATGGTGTAGTGGGCATGCTCTGTGACTCGCACAGGTACAGGGAGAGTGAGGAGGAGCTGATCTCTTTAGGATGGTGTAGTGGGCATGCTCTGTGACTTGTACAGGTACAGGGAGAGTGAGGAGGAGCTGATCTCTTTAGGATGGTGTAGTGGGCATGCTCTGTGACTTGCACAGGTACAGGGAGAGTGAGGAGGAGCTGATCTCTTTTGGATGGTGTAGTGGGCATGCTCTGTGACTCGCACAGGTACAGGGAGAGTGAGGAGGAGCTGATCTCTTTAGGATGGTGTAGTGGGCATGCTCTGTGACTTGCACAGGTACAGGGAGAGTGAGGAGGAGCTGACCTCTTTAGGATGGTGTAGTGGGCATGCTCTGTGACTCGCACAGGTACAGGGAGAGTGAGGAGGAGCTGATCTCTTTAGGATGGTGTAGTGGGCATGCTCTGTGACTTGCACAGGTACAGGGAGAGTGAGGAGGAGCTGACCTCTTTTGGATGGTGTAGTGGGCATGCTCTGTGACTTGTACAGGTACAGGGAGAGTGAGGAGGAGCTGATCTCTTTAGGATGGTGTAGTGGGCATGCTCTGTGGCTTGCACAGGTACAGGGAGAGTGAGGAGGAGCTGATCTCTTTAGGATGGTGTAGTGGGCATGCTCTGTGACTTGTACAGGTACAGGGAGAGTGAGGAGGAGCTGATCTCTTTAGGATGGTGTAGTGGGCATGCTCTGTGACTCGCACAGGTACAGGGAGAGTGAGGAGGAGCTGATCTCTTTAGCATGGTGTAGTGGGCATGCTCTGTGACTTGCACAGGTACAGGGAGAGTGAGGAGGAGCTGACCTCTTTAGGATGGTGTAGTGGGCATGCTCTGTGACTCGCACAGGTACAGGGAGAGTGAGGAGGAGCTGACCTCTTTTGGATGGTGTAGTGGGCATGCTCTGTGACTTGCACAGGTACAGGGAGAGTGAGGAGGAGCTGATCTCTTTAGGATGGTGTAGTGGGCATGCTCTGTGACTTGTACAGGTACAGGGAGAGTGAGGAGGAGCGGATCTCTTTAGGATGGTGTAGTGGGCATGCTCTGTGATTCGCACAGTTACAGGGAGAGTGAGGAGGAGCGGATCTCTTTAGGATGGTGTAGTGGGCATGCTCTGTGACTCGCACAGGTACAGGGAGAGTGAGGAGGAGCTGATCTCTTTTGGATGGTGTAGTGGGCATGCTCTGTGAATTGTACAGGTACAAGGAGAGTGAGGAGGAGCTGATCTCTTTAGGATGGTGTAGTGGGCATGCTCTGTGACTTGCACAGGTACAGGGAGAGTGAGGAGGAGCTGATCTCTTTAGGATGGTGTAGTGGGCATGCTCTGTGACTTGTACAGGTACAGGGAGAGTGAGGAGGAGCTGATCTCTTTAGGATGGTGTAGTGGGCATGCTCTGTGACTCGCACAGGTACAGGGAGAGTGAGGAGGAGCTGACCTCTTTAGGATGGTGTAGTGGGCATGCTCTGTGACTCGCACAGGTACAGGGAGAGTGAGGAGGAGCTGATCTCTTTAGGATGGTGTAGTGGGCATGCTCTGTGACTCGCACAGGTACACGGAGAGTGAGGAGGAGCTGATCTCTAGGATGGTGAAGTGGGCATGCTCTGTGACTCGCACAGGTACAGGGAGAGTGAAGAGGAGCTGATCTCTTTTGGATGGTGTAGTGAGCATGCTCTGTGACTCGCACAGTTACTGGGAGAGTAAGGTGGAGCTGATCTCTTTAGGATGGTGTAGTGGGCATGCTCTGTGACTTGCAAAGGTACAGGGAGAGTGAGGATGAGCTGATCTCTTTAGGATGGTGTAGTGGGCATGCTCTGTGACTCGCACAGGTACAGGGAGAGTGAGGATGAGCTGATCTCTTTTGGATGGTGTAGTGGGCATGCTCTGTGACTTGCACAGGTACACGGAGAGTGAGGAGGAGCTGATCTCTAGGATGGTGTAGTGGGCATGCTCTGTGACTCGCACAGGTACACGGAGAGTGAGGAGGAGCTGATCTCTATGATGGTGTAGTGGGCATGATCTGTGACACGCACAGGTACAGGGAGAGTGAGGAGGAGCTGATCTCTTTTGGATGTTGTAGTGGGCATGCTCTGTGACTCGCACAGGTACAGGGAGAGTGAGGAGGAGCTGATCTCTTTAGGATGGTGTAGTGGGCATGCTCTGTGACTCGCACAGGTACAGGGAGAGTGAGGAGGAGCTGATCTCTTTAGGATGGTGTAGTGTGCATGCTCTGTGACTTGCACAGGTACACGGAGAGTGAGGAGGAGCTGATCTCTAGGATGGTGTAGTGGGCATGCTCTGTGACTCGCACAGGTACAGGGAGAGTGAGGAGGAGCTGATCTCTTTAGGATGGTGTAGTGGGTATGCTCTGTGACTTGTACAGGTACAGGGAGAGTGAGGAGGAGCAGATCTCTTTTGGATGGTGTAGTGGGCATGCTCTGTGACTCGCACAGGTACACGGAGAGTGAGGAGGTGCTGATCTCTAGGATGGTGTAGTGGGCATGCTCTGTGACTCGCACAGGTACAGGGAGAGTGAGGAGGAGCTGATCTCTTTAGGATGGTGTAGTGGGCATGCTCTGTGACTTGCACAGGTACAGGGAGAGTGAGGAGGAGCTGATCTCTTTTGGATGGTGTAGTGGGCATGCTCTGTGACTTGCACAGGTACAGGGAGAGTGAGGAGGAGCTGATCTCTTTAGGATGGTGTAGTGGGCATGCTCTGTGACTCGCACAGGTACACGGAGAGTGAGGAGGAGCTGATCTCTAGGATGGTGTAGTGGGCATGCTCTGTGACTCGCACAGGTACAGGGAGAGTGAGGAGGAGCTGATCTCTTTAGGATGGTGTAGTGGGCATGCTCTGTGACTTGCACAGGTACAGGGAGAGTGAGGAGGAGCTGATCTCTTTTGGATGGTGTAGTGGGCATGCTCTGTGACTTGCACAGGTACAGGGAGAGTGAGGAGGAGCTGATCTCTTTTGGATGGTGTAGTGGGCATGCTCTGTGACTCGCACAGGTACAGGGAGAGTGAGGAGGAGCTGATCTCTTTTGGATGGTGTAGTGGGCATGCTCTGTGACTCGCACAGGTACAGGGAGAGTGAGGAGGAGCTGATCTCTTTAGGATGGTGTAGTGGGCATGCTCTGTGACTCGCACAGTTACAGGGAGAGTGAGGAGGAGCTGACCTCTTTTGGATGGTGTAGTGGGCATGCTCTGTGACTCGCACAGGTACAGGGAGAGTGAGGAGGAGCTGATCTCTTTAGGATGGTGTAGTGGGCATGCTCTGTGACTTGTACAGGTACAGGGAGAGTGAGGAGGAGCTGATCTCTTTAGGATGGTGTAGTGGGCATGCTCTGTGACTTGCACAGGTACAGGGAGAGTGAGGAGGAGCTGATCTCTTTTGGATGGTGTAGTGGGCATGCTCTGTGACTCGCACAGGTACAGGGAGAGTGAGGAGGAGCTGATCTCTTTAGGATGGTGTAGTGGGCATGCTCTGTGACTTGCACAGGTACAGGGAGAGTGAGGAGGAGCTGACCTCTTTAGGATGGTGTAGTGGGCATGCTCTGTGACTCGCACAGGTACAGGGAGAGTGAGGAGGAGCTGATCTCTTTAGGATGGTGTAGTGGGCATGCTCTGTGACTTGCACAGGTACAGGGAGAGTGAGGAGGAGCTGACCTCTTTTGGATGGTGTAGTGGGCATGCTCTGTGACTTGTAGAGGTACAGGGAGAGTGAGGAGGAGCTGATCTCTTTAGGATGGTGTAGTGGGCATGCTCTGTGACTCGCACAGGTACAGGGAGAGTGAGGAGGAGCTGATCTCTTTAGGATGGTGTAGTGGGCATGCTCTGTGACTTGCACAGTTACAGGGAGAGTGAGGAGGAGCTGATCTCTTTAGGATGGTGTAGTGGGCATGCTCTGTGACTCGCACAGGTACAGGGAGAGTGAAGAGGAGCTGATCTCTTTAGGATGGTGTAGTGGGCATGCTCTGTGACTTGCACAGGTACAGGGAGAGTGAGGAGGAGCTGACCTCTTTTGGATGGTGTAGTGGGCATGCTCTGTGACTTGCACAGGTACAGGGAGAGTGAGGAGGAGCTGATCTCTTTAGGATGGTGTAGTGGGCATGCTCTGTGACTTGTACAGGTACAGGGAGAGTGAGGAGGAGCTGATCTCTTTAGGATGGTGTAGTGGGCATGCTCTGTGACTCGCACAGGTACAGGGAGAGTGAGGAGGAGCTGATCTCTTTAGCATGGTGTAGTGGGCATGCTCTGTGACTCGCACAGGTACAGGGCAGTGAGTAGGAGCTGATCTCTTTAGGATGGTGTAGTGGGCATGCTCTGTGACTTGCACAGGTACAGGGAGAGTGAGGAGGAGCTGACCTCTTTAGGATGGTGTAGTGGGCATGCTCTGTGACTCGCACAGGTACAGGGAGAGTGAGGAGGAGCTGACCTCTTTTGGATGGTGTAGTGGGCATGCTCTGTGACTTGCACAGGTACAGGGAGAGTGAGGAGGAGCTGATCTCTTTAGGATGGTGTAGTGGGCATGCTCTGTGACTTGTACAGGTACAGGGAGAGTGAGGAGGAGCGGATCTCTTTAGGATGGTGTAGTGGGCATGCTCTGTGACTCGCACAGTTACAGGGAGAGTGAGGAGGAGCGGATCTCTTTAGGATGGTGTAGTGGGCATGCTCTGTGACTCGCACAGGTACAGGGAGAGTGAGGAGGAGCTGATCTCTTTAGGATGGTGTAGTGGTCATGCTCTGTGACTTGCACAGGTACAGGGAGAGTGAGGAGGAGCTGACCTCATTTGGATTTTGTAGTGGGCATGCTCTGTGACTTGTACAGGTACAAGGAGAGTGAGGAGGAGCTGATCTCTTTAGGATGGTGTAGTGGGCATGCTCTGTGACTTGCACAGGTACAGGGAGAGTGAGGAGGAGCTGATCTCTTTAGGATGGTGTAGTGGGCATGCTCTGTGACTTGTACAGGTACAGGGAGAGTGAGGAGGAGCTGATCTCTTTAGGATGGTGTAGTGGGCATGCTCTGTGACTCGCACAGGTACAGGGAGAGTGAGGAGGAGCTGATCTCTTTAGGATGGTGTAGTGGGCATGCTCTGTGACTTGCACAGGTACAGGGAGAGTGAGGAGGAGCTGACCTCTTTAGGATGGTGTAGTGGGCATGCTCTGTGACTCGCACAGTTACAGGGAGAGTGAGGAGGAGCGGATCTCTTTAGGATGGTGTAGTGGGCATGCTCTGTGACTCGCACAGTTACAGGGAGAGTGAGGAGGAGCGGATCTCTTTAGGATGGTGTAGTGGGCATGCTCTGTGACTCGCACAGGTACAGGGAGAGTGAGGAGGAGCTGATCTCTTTAGGATGGTGTAGTGGGCATGCTCTGTGACTTGCACAGGTACAGGGAGAGTGAGGAGGAGCTGACCTCTTTTGGATGGTGTAGTGGGCATGCTCTGTGACTTGTACAGGTACAAGGAGAGTGAGGAGGAGCTGATCTCTTTAGGATGGTGTAGTGGGCATGCTCTGTGACTTGCACAGGTACAGGGAGAGTGAGGAGGAGCTGATCTCTTTAGGATGGTGTAGTGGGCATGCTCTGTGACTCGCACTGGTACAGTGAGAGTGAGGAGGAGCTGATCTCTTTAGGATGGTGTAGTGGGCATGCTCTGTGACTTGTACAGGTACAGGGAGAGTGAGGAGGAGCTGATCTCTTTAGGATGGTGTATAGTGGGCATGCTCTGTGACTCGCACAGGTACAGGGAGAGTGAGGAGGAGCTGATCTCTTTAGGATGGTGTAGTGGGCATGCTCTGTGACTCGCACAGGTACAGGGAGAGTGAGGAGGAGCTGATCTCTTTAGGATGGTGTAGTGGGCATGCTCTGTGACTCGCACAGGTACAGGGAGAGTGAGGAGGAGCTGATCTCTTTAGGATGGTGTAGTGGGCATGCTCTGTGACTTGCACAGGTACAGGGAGAGTGAGGAGGAGCTGATCTCTTTAGGATGGTGTAGTGGGCATGCTCTGTGACTCGCACAGTTACAGGGAGAGTGAGGAGGAGCTGACCTCTTTTGGATGGTGTAGTGGGCATGTTCTGTGACTTGTACAGGTACAGGGAGAGTGAGGAGGAGCTGATCTCTTTAGGATGGTGTAGTGGGCATGCTCTGTGACTTGCACAGGTACAGGGAGAGTGAGGAGGAGCTGATCTCTTTAGGATGGTGTAGTGGGCATGCTCTGTGACTCGCACAGGTACAGGGAGAGTGAGGAGGAGCTGATCTCTTTAGGATGATGTAGTGGGCATGCTCTGTGACTCTCACAGTTACTGGGAGAGTGAGGAGGAGCTGATCTCTTTAGGATGATGTAGTGGGCATGCTCTGTGACTCGCACAGGTACAGGGAGAGTGAGGAGGAGCTGATCTCTTTAGGATGGTGTAGTGGGCATGCTCTGTGACTTGCACAGGTACAGGGAGAGTGAGGTGGAGCTGATCTCTTTAGGATGGTGTAGTGGGCATGCTCTGTGACTCGCACAGTTACAGGGAGAGTGAGGAGGAGCTGATCTCTTTAGGATGGTGTAGTGGGCATGCTCTGTGACTCGCACAGGTACAGGGAGAGTGAGGAGGAGCGGAGCTAATCTCTTTAGGATGGTGTAGTGGGCATGCTCTGCGACTCGCACAGGTACAGGGAGAGTGAGGAGGAGCTGATCTCTTTAGGATGGTGTAGTGGGCATGCTCTGTGACTCGCACAGTTACAGGGAGAGTGAGGAGGAGCTGACCTCTTTTGGATGGTGTAGTGGGCATGCTCTGCGACTCGCACAGGTACAGGGAGAGTGAGGAGGAGCTGATCTCTTTAGGATGGTGTAGTGGGCATGCTCTGTGACTCGCACAGTTACAGGGAGAGTGAGGAGGAGCTGACCTCTTTTGGATGGTGTAGTGGGCATGCTCTGTGACTCGCACAGGTACAGGGAGAGTGAGGAGGAGCTGATCTCTTTAGGATGGTGTAGTGGGCATGCTCTGTGACTTGTACAGGTACAGGGAGAGTGAGGAGGAGCTGATCTCTTTAGGATGGTGTAGTGGGCATGCTCTGTGACTTGCACAGGTACAGGGAGAGTGAGGAGGAGCTGATCTCTTTTGGATGGTGTAGTGGGCATGCTCTGTGACTCGCACAGGTACAGGGAGAGTGAGGAGGAGCTGATCTCTTTAGGATGGTGTAGTGGGCATGCTCTGTGACTTGCACAGGTACAGGGAGAGTGAGGAGGAGCTGACCTCTTTAGGATGGTGTAGTGGGCATGCTCTGTGACTCGCACAGGTACAGGGAGAGTGAGGAGGAGCTGATCTCTTTAGGATGGTGTAGTGGGCATGCTCTGTGACTTGCACAGGTACAGGGAGAGTGAGGAGGAGCTGACCTCTTTTGGATGGTGTAGTGGGCATGCTCTGTGACTTGTACAGGTACAGGGAGAGTGAGGAGGAGCTGATCTCTTTAGGATGGTGTAGTGGGCATGCTCTGTGACTTGCACAGTTACAGGGAGAGTGAGGAGGAGCTGATCTCTTTAGGATGGTGTAGTGGGCATGCTCTGTGACTCGCACAGGTACAGGGAGAGTGAGGAGGAGCTGATCTCTTTAGGATGGTGTAGTGGGCATGCTCTGTGACTTGCACAGGTACAGGGAGAGTGAGGAGGAGCTGACCTCTTTTGGATGGTGTAGTGGGCATGCTCTGTGACTTGCACAGGTACAGGGAGAGTGAGGAGGAGCTGATCTCTTTAGGATGGTGTAGTGGGCATGCTCTGTGACTTGTACAGGTACAGGGAGAGTGAGGAGGAGCTGATCTCTTTAGGATGGTGTAGTGGGCATGCTCTGTGACTCGCACAGGTACAGGGAGAGTGAGGAGGAGCTGATCTCTTTAGCATGGTGTAGTGGGCATGCTCTGTGACTCGCACAGGTACAGGGCAGTGAGTAGGAGCTGATCTCTTTAGGATGGTGTAGTGGGCATGCTCTGTGACTTGCACAGGTACAGGGAGAGTGAGGAGGAGCTGACCTCTTTAGGATGGTGTAGTGGGCATGCTCTGTGACTCGCACAGGTACAGGGAGAGTGAGGAGGAGCTGACCTCTTTTGGATGGTGTAGTGGGCATGCTCTGTGACTTGCACAGGTACAGGGAGAGTGAGGAGGAGCTGATCTCTTTAGGATGGTGTAGTGGGCATGCTCTGTGACTTGTACAGGTACAGGGAGAATGAGGAGGAGCGGATCTCTTTAGGATGGTGTAGTGGGCATGCTCTGTGACTCGCACAGTTACAGGGAGAGTGAGGAGGAGCGGATCTCTTTAGGATGGTGTAGTGGGCATGCTCTGTGACTCGCACAGGTACAGGGAGAGTGAGGAGGAGCTGATCTCTTTAGGATGGTGTAGTGGTCATGCTCTGTGACTTGCACAGGTACAGGGAGAGTGAGGAGGAGCTGACCTCATTTGGATTTTGTAGTGGGCATGCTCTGTGACTTGTACAGGTACAAGGAGAGTGAGGAGGAGCTGATCTCTTTAGGATGGTGTAGTGGGCAGGCTCTGTGACTTGCACAGGTACAGGGAGAGTGAGGAGGAGCTGATCTCTTTAGGATGGTGTAGTGGGCATGCTCTGTGACTTGTACAGGTACAGGGAGAGTGAGGAGGAGCTGATCTCTTTAGTATGGTGTAGTGGGCATGCTCTGTGACTCGCACAGGTACAGGGAGAGTGAGGAGGAGCTGATCTCTTTAGGATGGTGTAGTGGGCATGCTCTGTGACTTGCACAGGTACAGGGAGAGTGAGGAGGAGCTGACCTCTTTAGGATGGTGTAGTGGGCATGCTCTGTGACTCGCACAGTTACAGGGAGAGTGAGGAGGAGCGGATCTCTTTAGGATGGTGTAGTAGGCATGCTCTGTGACTCGCACAGTTACAGGGAGAGTGAGGAGGAGCGGATCTCTTTAGGATGGTGTAGTGGGCATGCTCTGTGACTCGCACAGGTACAGGGAGAGTGAGGAGGAGCTGATCTCTTTAGGATGGTGTAGTGGGCATGCTCTGTGACTTGCACAGGTACAGGGAGAGTGAGGAGGAGCTGACCTCTTTTGGATGGTGTAGTGGGCATGCTCTGTGACTTGTACAGGTACAGGGAGAGTGAGGAGGAGCTGATCTCTTTAGGATGGTGTAGTGGGCATGCTCTGTGACTTGCACAGGTACAGGGAGAGTGAGGAGGAGCTGATCTCTTTAGGATGGTGTAGTGGGCATGCTCTGTGACTCGCACTGGTACAGTGAGAGTGAGGAGGAGCTGATCTCTTTAGGATGGTGTAGTGGGCATGCTCTGTGACTTGTACAGGTACAGGGAGAGTGAGGAGGAGCTGATCTCTTTAGGATGGTGTATAGTGGGCATGCTCTGTGACTCGCACAGGTACAGGGAGAGTGAGGAGGAGCTGATCTCTTTAGGATGGTGTAGTGGGCATGCTCTGTGACTCGCACAGGTACAGGGAGAGTGAGGAGGAGCTGATCTCTTTAGGATGGTGTAGTGGGCATGCTCTGTGACTCGCACAGGTACAGGGAGAGTGAGGAGGAGCTGATCTCTTTAGGATGGTGTAGTGGGCATGCTCTGTGACTCGCACAGGTACAGGGAGAGTGAGGAGGAGCTGATCTCTTTAGGATGGTGTAGTGGGCATGCTCTGTGACTCGCACAGTTACAGGGAGAGTGAGGAGGAGCTGACCTCTTTTGGATGGTGTAGTGGGCATGTTCTGTGACTTGTACAGGTACAGGGAGAGTGAGGAGGAGCTGATCTCTTTAGGATGGTGTAGTGGGCATGCTCTGTGACTTGCACAGGTACAGGGAGAGTGAGGAGGAGCTGATCTCTTTAGGATGGTGTAGTGGGCATGCTCTGTGACTCGCACAGGTACAGGGAGAGTGAGGAGGAGCTGATCTCTTTAGGATGATGTAGTGGGCATGCTCTGTGACTCTCACAGTTACTGGGAGAGTGAGGAGGAGCTGATCTCTTTAGGTTGATGTAGTGGGCATGCTCTGTGACTCGCACAGGTACAGGGAGAGTGAGGAGGAGCTGATCTCTTTAGGATGGTGTAGTGGGCATGCTCTGTGACTTGCACAGGTACAGGGAGAGTGAGGTGGAGCTGATCTCTTTAGGATGGTGTAGTGGGCATGCTCTGTGACTCGCACAGTTACAGGGAGAGTGAGGAGGAGCTGATCTCTTTAGGATGGTGTAGTGGGCATGCTCTGTGACTCGCACAGGTACAGGGAGAGTGAGGAGGAGCTGATCTCTTTAGGATGGTGTAAAGTGGGCATGCTCTGCGACTCGCACAGGTACAGGGAGAGTGAGGAGGAGCTGATCTCTTTAGGATGGTGTAGTGGGCATGCTCTGTGACTCGCACAGGTACAGGGAGAGTGAGGAGGAGCTGATCTCTTTAGGATGGTGTAGTGGGCATGCTCTGTGACTTGCACAGGTACAGGGAGAGTGAGGAGGCGCTGATCTCTTTAAGATGGTGTAGTGGGCATGCTCTGTGACTTGCACAGGTACAGGGAGAGTGAGGAGGAGCTGATCTCTTTAGGATGGTGTAGTGGGCATGCTCTGTGACTCGCACAGCTACAGGGAGAGTGAGGAGGAGCTGATCTCTTTTGGATGGTGTAGTGGGCATGCTCTGTGACTCGCACAGGTACAGGGAGAGTGAGGAGGAGCTGATCTCTTTAGGATGGTGTAGTGGGCATGCTCTGTGACTCGCACAGGTACAGGGAGAGTGAGGAGGAGCTGATCTCTTTAGGATGGTGTAGTGGGCATGCTCTGTGACTCGCACAGTTACAGGGAGAGTGAGGAGGAGCTGACCTCTTTTGGATGGTGTAGTGGGCATGTTCTGTGACTTGTACAGGTACAGGGAGAGTGAGGAGGAGCTGATCTCTTTAGGATGGTGTAGTGGGCATGCTCTGTGACTTGCACAGGTACAGGGAGAGTGAGGAGGAGCTGATCTCTTTAGGATGGTGTAGTGGGCATGCTCTGTGACTCGCACAGGTACAGGGAGAGTGAGGAGGAGCTGATCTCTTTAGGATGATGTAGTGGGCATGCTCTGTGACTCTCACAGTTACTGGGAGAGTGAGGAGGAGCTGATCTCTTTAGGATGATGTAGTGGGCATGCTCTGTGAATCGCACAGGTACAGGAAGAGTGAGGAGGAGCTGATCTCTTTAGGATGGTGTAGTGGGCATGCTCTGTGACTTGCACAGGTACAGGGAGAGTGAGGTGGAGCTGATCTCTTTAGGATGGTGTAGTGGGCATGCTCTGTGACTCGCACAGTTACAGGGAGAGTGAGGAGGAGCTGATCTCTTTTGGATGGTGTAGTGGGCATGCTCTGTGACTCGCACAGGTACAGGGAGAGTGAGGAGGAGCTGATCTCTTTAGGATGGTGTAGTGGGCATGCTCTGTGACTTGCACAGGTACAGGGAGAGTGAGGAGGAGCTGATCTCTTTAGGATGGTGTAGTGGGCATGCTCTGTGACTTGTACAGGTACAGGGAGAGTGAGGAGGAGCTGATCTCTTTAGGATGGTGTAGTGGGCATGCTCTCTGACTTGTACAGGGAGAGTGAGGTGGAGCTGATCTCTTTAGGATGGTGTAGTGGGCATGCTCTGTGACTCGCACAGTTACAGGGAGAGTGAGGAGGAGCTGATCTCTTTAGGATGGCGTAGTGGGCATGCTCTGTGACTTGCACAGGTACAGGGAGAGTGAGGAGGAGCTGATCTCTTCAGGATGGTGTAGTGGGCATGCTCTGTGACTCGCACAGGTACAGGGAGAGTGAGGAGGAGCTGATCTCTAGGATGGTGTAATGGGCATGCTCTGTGACTCGCACAGTTACAGGGAGAGTGAGGAGGAGCTGATCTCTAGGATGGTGTAGTGGGCATGCTCTGTGACTTGCACAGGTACAGGGAGAGTGAGGAGGAGCTGATCTCTTTAGTATGGTGTAGTGAGCATGCTCTGTGACTTGCACAGGTACAGGGAGAGTGAGGAGGAGCTGATCTCTTGAGGATGGTGTAGTGAGCATGCTATGTGACTCGCACAGTTACAGGAGAGTGAGGAGGAGCTGATCTCTTTAGGATGGTGTAGTGAGCATGCTATGTGACTCGCACAGTTACAGGGAGAGTGAGGAGGAGCTGATCTCTTTAGTATGGTGTAGTGAGCATGCTATGTGACTTGCACAGGTACAGGGAGAGTGAGGAGGAGCTGATCTCTTTAGGATGGTGTAATGGGCATGCTCTGTGACTTGCACAGGTACAGGGAGAGTGAGGAGGAGCTGATCTCTTTAGGATGGTGTAGTGGGCATGCTCTGTGACTTGAACAGGTACAGGGAGAGTGAGGAGTAGCTGATCCCTTTAGGATGGTGTAGTGGGCATGCTCTGTGACTTGTACAGGTACAGGGAGAGTGAGGAGGAGCTGATCTCTTTAGGATGGTGTAGTGGGCTTGCTCTGTGACTTGTACAGGGAGAGTGAGGAGGAGCTGATCTCTTTTGGATGGTGTAGTGGGCATGCTCTGTGACTCGCACAGTTACAGGGAGAGTGAGGAGGAGCTGATCTCTTTAGGATGGTGTAGTGGGCATGCTCTGTGACTTGTACAGGGAGAGTGAGGAGGAGCTGATCTCTTTAGGATGGTGTAGTGGGCATGCTCTGTGACTCGCACAGGTACAGGGAGAGTGAGGAGTAGCTGATCTCTTTAGGATTGTGTAGTGGGCATGCTCTGTGACTCGCACAGTTACAGGGAGAGTGAGGTGGAGCTGATCTCTTTAGGATGGTGTAGTGGGCATGCTCTGTGACTTGCACAGGTACAGGGAGAGTGAGGAGGAGCTGATCTCTTTAGTATGGTGTAGTGGGCATGCTCTGTGACTTGCACAGGTACAGGGAGAGTGAGGTGGAGCTGATCTCTTTAGGATGGTGTAGTGGGCATGCTCTGTGACTTGTACAGGTCCAGGGAGAGTGAGGAGGAGCTGATCTCTTTAGGATGGTGTAGTGGGCATGCTCTGTGACTTGCACAGGTACAGGGAGAGTGAGGAGGAGCTGATCTCTTTTGGATGGTGTAGTGGGCATGCTCTGTGACTTGCACAGGTACAGGGAGAGTGAGGAGGAGCCGATCTCTTTAGGATGGCTTAGTGGGCATGCTCTGTGACTTGCACAGGTACAGGGAGAGTGAGGAGGAGCTGATCTCTTTAGGATGGTGTAGTGGGCATGCTCTGTGACTCGCACAGTTACAGGGAGAGTGAGGAGGAGCTGATCTCTTTTGGATGGTGTAGTGGGCATGCTCTGTGACTCGCACAGGTACAGGGAGAGTGAGGAGGAGCTGATCTCTTTAGGATGGTGTAGTGGGCATGTTCTGTGACTTGCACAGGTACAGGGAGAGTGAGGAGGAGCTGATCTCTTTAGGATGGTGTAGTGGGCATGCTCTGTGACTTGTACAGGTACAGGGAGAGTGAGGAGGAGCTGATCTCTTTAGGATGGTGTAGTGGGCATGCTCTCTGACTTGTACAGGGAGAGTGAGGTGGAGCTGATCTCTTTAGGATGGTGTAGTGGGCATGCTCTGTGACTCGCACAGTTACAGGGAGAGTGAGGAGGAGCTGATCTCTTTAGGATGGCGTAGTGGGCATGCTCTGTGACTTGCACAGGTACAGGGAGAGTGAGGAGGAGCTGATCTCTTCAGGATGGTGTAGTGGGCATGCTCTGTGACTCGCACAGGTACAGGGAGAGTGAGGAGGAGCTGATCTCTAGGATGGTGTAATGGGCATGCTCTGTGACTCGCACAGTTACAGGGAGAGTGAGGAGGAGCTGATCTCTAGGATGGTGTAGTGGGCATGCTCTGTGACTTGCACAGGTACAGGGAGAGTGAGGAGGAGCTGATCTCTTTAGTATGGTGTAGTGAGCATGCTCTGTGACTTGCACAGGTACAGGGAGAGTGAGGAGGAGCTGATCTCTTGAGGATGGTGTAGTGAGCATGCTATGTGACTCGCACAGTTACAGGAGAGTGAGGAGGAGCTGATCTCTTTAGGATGGTGTAGTGAGCATGCTATGTGACTCGCACAGTTACAGGGAGAGTGAGGAGGAGCTGATCTCTTTAGTATGGTGTAGTGAGCATGCTATGTGACTTGCACAGGTACAGGGAGAGTGAGGAGGAGCTGATCTCTTTAGGATGGTGTAATGGGCATGCTCTGTGACTTGCACAGGTACAGGGAGAGTGAGGAGGAGCTGATCTCTTTAGGATGGTGTAGTGGGCATGCTCTGTGACTTGAACAGGTACAGGGAGAGTGAGGAGTAGCTGATCCCTTTAGGATGGTGTAGTGGGCATGCTCTGTGACTTGTACAGGTACAGGGAGAGTGAGGAGGAGCTGATCTCTTTAGGATGGTGTAGTGGGCTTGCTCTGTGACTTGTACAGGGAGAGTGAGGAGGAGCTGATCTCTTTTGGATGGTGTAGTGGGCATGCTCTGTGACTCGCACAGTTACAGGGAGAGTGAGGAGGAGCTGATCTCTTTAGGATGGTGTAGTGGGCATGCTCTGTGACTTGTACAGGGAGAGTGAGGAGGAGCTGATCTCTTTAGGATGGTGTAGTGGGCATGCTCTGTGACTCGCACAGGTACAGGGAGAGTGAGGAGTAGCTGATCTCTTTAGGATTGTGTAGTGGGCATGCTCTGTGACTCGCACAGTTACAGGGAGAGTGAGGTGGAGCTGATCTCTTTAGGATGGTGTAGTGGGCATGCTCTGTGACTTGCACAGGTACAGGGAGAGTGAGGAGGAGCTGATCTCTTTAGTATGGTGTAGTGGGCATGCTCTGTGACTTGCACAGGTACAGGGAGAGTGAGGAGGAGCTGATCTCTTTAGGATGGTGTAGTGGGCATGCTCTGTGACTTGTACAGGTCCAGGGAGAGTGAGGAGGAGCTGATCTCTTTAGGATGGTGTAGTGGGCATGCTCTGTGACTTGCACAGGTACAGGGAGAGTGAGGAGGAGCTGATCTCTTTTGGATGGTGTAGTGGGCATGCTCTGTGACTTGCACAGGTACAGGGAGAGTGAGGAGGAGCTGATCTCTTTAGGATGGCTTAGTGGGCATGCTCTGTGACTTGCACAGGTACAGGGAGAGTGAGGAGGAGCTGATCTCTTTAGGATGGTGTAGTGGGCATGCTCTGTGACTCGCACAGGTACAGGGAAAGTGAGGAGGAGCTGATCTCTTTTGGATGGTGAAGTGGTCATGCTCTGTGACTTGCACAGGTACAGGGAGAGTGAGGAGGAGCTGATCTCTTTAGGATGTTGTAGTGGGCATGCTCTGTGACTCGCACAGGTACAGGGAGACTGAGGAGGAGCTGATCTCTTTAGGATGGTGTAGTGGGCATGCTCTGTGACTCGCACAGGTACAGGGCAGTGAGTAGGAGCTGATCTCTTTAGGATGGCTTAGTGGGCATGCTCTGTGACTTGCACAGGTACAGGGAGAGTGAGGAGGAGCTGATCTCTTTAGGATGGTGTAGTGGGCATGCTCTGTGACTTGCACAGGTACAGGGAGAGTGAGGAGGAGCTGATCTCTTTTGGATGGTGTAGTGGGCATGCTCTGTGACTCGCACAGGTACAGGGAGAGTGAGGAGGAGCTGATCTCTTTACGATGGTGTATTGTGCATGCTCTGTGACTCGCACAGTTACAGGGAGAGTGAGGAGGAGCTGATCTCTTTAGGATGGCGTAGTGGGCATGCTCTGTGACTCGCACAGGTACAGGGAGAGTGAGGAGGAGCTGATCTCTTTTGGATGGTGTAGTGGGCATGCTCTGTGACTTGCACAGGTACAGGGAGAGTGAGGAGGAGCTGATCTCTATAGGATGGTGTAGTGGGCATGCTCTGTGACTCGCACAGGTACAGGGAGAGTGAGGAGGAGCTGATCTCTAGGATGATGTAGTGGGCATGCTCTGTGACTTGTACAGGTGCAGGGAGAGTGAGGAGGAGCTGATCTCTTTAGGATGGTGTAGTGGGCATGCTCTGTGACTTGTACAGGTACAGGGAGAGTGAGGAGTAGCTGATCTCTAGGATGGTGTAATGGGCATGCTCTGTGACTCGCACAGTTACAGGGAAAGTGAGGAGGAGCTGATCTCTAGGATGGTGTAGTGGGCATGCTCTGTGACTTGCACAGGTACAGGGAGAGTGAGGAGGAGCTGATCTCTTTAAGATGGTGTAGTGGGCATGCTCTGTGACTCGCACAGTTACAGGGAGAATGAGGAGGAGCTGATCTCTTTAGGATGGTGTAGTGGGCATGCTCTGTGACTTGCACAGGTGCAGGGAGAGTGAGGAGTAGCTGACCTCTTTAGGATGGTGTAGTGGGCATGCTCTGTGACTCGCACAGGTACAGGGAGAGTGAGGAGGAGCTGATCTCTTTAGGATGGTGTAGTGAGCATGCTCTGTGGCTCGCACAGGTACAGGGAGAGTGAGGAGGAGCTGATCTCTTTAGGATGGTGTAGTGGGCATGCTCTGTGACTTGCACAGTTACAGGGAGAGTGAGGAGGAGCTGATCTCTTTAGGATGGTGTAGTGGGCATGCTCTGTGACTCGCACAGTTACAGGGAGAGTGAGGAGGAGCTGATCTCTTTAGGATGGTGTAGTGGGCATGCTCTGTGACTTGCACAGGTACAGGGAGAGTGAGGAGGAGCTGATCTCTTTAGTATGGTGTAGTGAGCATGCTCTGTGACTTGCACAGGTACAGGGAGAGTGAGGAGGAGCTGATCTCTTTAGGATGGTGTAGTGAGCATGCTCTGTGACTCGCACAGTTACAGGGAGAGTGAGGAGGAGCTGATCACTTTAGGATGGTGTAGTGGGCATGCTCTGTGACTTGCACAGGTACAGGGAGAGTGAGGAGGAGCTGATCTCTTTAGGATGGTGTAGTGGGCATGCTCTGTGACTTGTACAGGTACAGGGAGAGTTAGGAGTAGCTGATCTCTTTAGGATGGTGTAGTGGGCATGCTCTGTGACTTGTACAGGTACAGGGAGAGTGAGGAGGAGCTGATCTCTTTAGGATGGTGTAGTGGGCATGCTCTGTGACTTGTACAGGGAGAGTGAGGAGGAGCTGATCTCTTTTGGATGGTGTAGTGGGCATGCTCTGTGACTCGCACAGTTACAGGGAGAGTGAGGAGGAGCTGATCTCTTTAGGATGGTGTAGTGGGCATGCTCTGCGACTTGCACAGGTACAGGGAGAGTGAGGAGGAGCTGATCTTTTTAGGATGGTGTAGTGAGCATGCTCTGTGACTTGCACAGGTACAGGGAGAGTGAGGAGGAGCTGATCTCTTTAGGATGGTGTAGTGGGCATGCTCTGTGACTTACACAGGTACAGGGAGAGTGAGGAGGAGCTGATCTCTTTAGGATGTTGTAGTGGGCATGCTCTGTGACTCGCACAGGTACAGGGAGAGTGAGGAGGAGCTGATCTCTTTAGGATGGTGTAGTGGGCATGCTCTGTGACTCGCACAGGTACAGGGCAGTGAGTAGGAGCTGATCTCTTTAGGATGGCTTAGTGGGCATGCTCTGTGACTTGCACAGGTACAGGGAGAGTGAGGCGGAGCTGATCTCTTTAGGATGGTGTAGTGGGCATGCTCTGTGAATCGCACAGGTACAGGGAGAGTGAGGAGGAGCTGATCTCTTTAGGATGGTATAGTGGGCATGCTCTGTGACTCGCACAGGTACAGGGAGAGTGAGGAGGAGCTGATCTCTTTAGGATGGTGTAGTGGGCATGCTCTGTGACTTGCACAGTTACATGGAGAGTGAGGTGGAGCTGATCTCTTTAGGATGGTGTAGTGGGCATGCTCTGTGACTTGCACAGGTACAGGGAGAGTGAGGAGGAGCTGATCTCTTTTGGATGGTGTAGTGGGCATGCTCTGTGACTCGCACAGGTACAGGGAGAGTGAGGAGGAGCTGATCTCTTTACGATGGTGTATTGTGCATGCTCTGTGACTCGCACAGTTACAGGGAGAGTGAGGAGGAGCTGATCTCTTTAGGATGGCGTAGTGGGCATGCTCTGTGACTTGCACAGGTACAGGGAGAGTGAGGAGGAGCTGATCTCTTTAGGATGGTGTAGTGGGCATGCTCTGTGACTCGCACAGGTACAGGGAGAGTGAGGAGGAGCTGATCTCTAGTATGGTGTAGTGGGCATGCTCTGTGACTTGTACAGGTGCAGGGAGAGTGAGGAGGAGCTGATCTCTTTAGGATGGTGTAGTGGGCATGCTCTGTGACTTGTACAGGTACAGGGAGAGTGAGGAGTAGCTGATCTCTAGGATGGTGTAATGGGCATGGTCTGTGACTCGCACAGTTACAGGGAGAGTGAGGAGGAGCTGATGTCTAGGATGGTGTAGTGGGCATGCTCTGTGACTTGCACAGGTACAGGGAGAGTGAGGAGGAGCTGATCTCTTTAAGATGGTGTAGTGGGCATGCTCTGTGACTCGCACAGGTACAGGGAGAGTGAGGAGGAGCTGATCTCTTTAGGATGGTATAGTGGGCATGCTCTGTGACTCGCACAGGTACAGGGAGAGTGAGGAGGAGCTGATCTCTTTAGGATGGTGTAGTGGGCATGCTCTGTGACTTGCACAGTTACATGGAGAGTGAGGTGGAGCTGATCTCTTTAGGATGGTGTAGTGGGCATGCTCTGTGACTTGCACAGGTACAGGGAGAGTGAGGAGGAGCTGATCTCTTTAGGATGGTGTAGTGGGCATGCTCTGTGACTCGCACAGGTACAGGGAGAGTGAGGAGGAGCTGATCTCTTTACGATGGTGTATTGTGCATGCTCTGTGACTCGCACAGTTACAGGGAGAGTGAGGAGGAGCTGATCTCTTTAGGATGGCGTAGTGGGCATGCTCTGTGACTTGCACAGGTACAGGGAGAGTGAGGAGGAGCTGATCTCTTTAGGATGGTGTAGTGGGCATGCTCTGTGACTCGCACAGGTACAGGGAGAGTGAGGAGGAGCTGATCTCTAGGATGATGTAGTGGGCATGCTCTGTGACTTGTACAGGTGCAGGGAGAGTGAGGAGGAGCTCATCTCTTTAGGATGGTGTAGTGGGCATGCTCTGTGACTTGTACAGGTACAGGGAGAGTGAGGAGTAGCTGATCTCTAGGCTGGTGTAATGGGCATGCTCTGTGACTCGCACAGTTACAGGGAGAGTGAGGAGGAGCTGATCTCTAGGATGGTGTAGTGGGCATGCTCTGTGACTTGCACAGGTACAGGGAGAGTGAGGAGGAGCTGACCTCTTTAAGATGGTGTAGTGGGCATGCTCTGTGACTCGCACAGTTACAGGGAGAGTGAGGAGGAGCTGATCTCTTTAGGATGGTGTAGTGGGCATGCTCTGTGACTTGCACAGGAACAGGGAGAGTGAGGAGGAGCTGATCTCTTTAGGATGGTGTAGTGGGCATGCTCTGTGACTTGAACATGTACAGGGAGAGTGAGGAGGAGCTGATCTCTTTAGGATGGTGTAGTGGGCATGCTCTGTGACTTGCACAGGTACAGGGAGAGTGAGGAGTAACTGACCTCTTTAGGATGGTGTAGTGGGCATGCTCTGTGACTCGCACAGGTACAGGGAGAGTGAGGAGGAGCTGATCTTTTTAGGATGGTGTAGTGAGCATGCTCTGTGGCTCGCACAGGTACAGGGAGAGTGAGGAGGAGCTGATCTCTTTAGGATGGTGTAGTGGGCATGCTCTGTGACTCGCACAGTTAGAGGGAGAGTGAGGAGGAGCTGATCTCTA
This sequence comes from Phyllobates terribilis, assembly GCF_046119375.1. Lineage (NCBI taxonomy): Eukaryota > Metazoa > Chordata > Amphibia > Anura > Dendrobatidae > Phyllobates > Phyllobates terribilis. The sequence goes on along the minus strand of NW_027364032.1, from coordinate 62,920 downwards.
GGATGGTGTAGTGGGCATGCTCTGTGACTTGCACAGGTACAGGGAGAGTGAGGAGGAGCTGATCTCTTTAAGATGGTGTAGTGGGCATGCTCTGTGACTCACACAGTTACAGGGAGAGTGAGGAGGAGCTGATCTCTTTAGGATGGTGTAGTGGGCATGCTCTGTGACTTGCACAGGTACAGGGAGAGTGAGGAGGAGCTGATCTCTTTAGGATGGTGTAGTGGGCATGCTCTGTGACTCGCACAGGTACAGGGAGAGTGAGGAGGAGCTGATCTCTAGGATGGTGTAGTGGGCATGCTCTGTGAATCGCACAGGTACAGGGAGAGTGAGGAGGAGCTGATCTCTTTAGGATGGTGTAGTGAGCATGCTCTGTGACTCGCACAGGTACAGGGAGAGTGAGGATGAGCTGTTCTCTTTTGTATGAGATAGTGGGCATGCTCTGTGACTCGCACAGTTACAGGGAGAGTGAGGAGGAGCTGATCTCTTTAGGATGGCGTAGTGGGCATGCTCTGTGACTTGCACAGGTACAGGGAGAGTGAGGAGGAGCTGATCTCTTTAGGATGGTGTAGTGGGCATGCCCTGTGACTCGCACAGGTACAGGGAGAGTGAGAAGCAGCTGATCTCTAGGATGGTGTAGTGGGCATGCTCTGTGACTCGCACAGTTACAGGGAGAGTGAGGAGGAGCTGATCTCTAGCATGATGTAGTGGGCATGCTCTGTGACTTGCACAGGTACAGGGAGAGTGAGGAGGAGCTGATCTCTTTAGGATGGTGTAGTGGGCATGCTCTGTGAGTTGCACAGGTACAGGGAGAGTGAGGAGGAGCTGATCCCTTTAGGATGGTGTAGTGGGCATGCTCTGTGACTCGCACAGTTACAGGGAGAGTGAGGAGGAGCTGATCTCTTTAGGATGGTGTAGTGGGCATGCTCTGTGACTTGAACATGTACAGGGAGAGTGAGGAGGAGCTGATCTCTTTAGGATGGTGTAGTGGGCATGCTCTGTGACTTGCACAGGTACAGGGAGAGTGAGGAGTAACTGACCTCTTTAGGATGGTGTAGTGGGCATGCTCTGTGACTCGCACAGGTACAGGGAGAGTGAGGAGGAGCTGATCTTTTTAGGATGGTGTAGTGAGCATGCTCTGTGGCTCGCACAGGTACAGGGAGAGTAAGGAGGAGCTGATCTCTTTAGGATGGTGTAGTGGGCATGCTCTGTGACTCGCACAGTTAGAGGGAGAGTGAGGAGGAGCTGATCTCTAGGATGGTGTAGTGGGCATGCTCTGTGACTTGCACAGGTACAGGGAGAGTGAGGAGGAGCTGATCTCTTTAAGATGGTGTAGTGGGCATGCTCTGTGACTCGCACAGTTACAGGGAGAGTGAGGAGGAGCTGATCTCTTTAGGATGGTGTAGTGGGCATGCTCTGTGACTTGCACAGGTACAGGGAGAGTGAGGCGGAGCTGATCTCTTTAGGATGGTGTAGTGGGCATGCTCTGTGACTTGTACAGGTACAGGGAGAGTGAGGAGTAGCTGATCTCTAGGATGGTGTAATGGGCATGGTCTGTGACTCGCACAGTTACAGGGAGAGTGAGGAGGAGCTGATGTCTAGGATGGTGTAGTGGGCATGCTCTGTGACTTGCACAGGTACAGGGAGAGTGAGGAGGAGCTGATCTCTTTAAGATGGTGTAGTGGGCATGCTCTGTGACTCGCACAGGTACAGGGAGAGTGAGGAGGAGCTGATCTCTTTAGGATGGTATAGTGGGCATGCTCTGTGACTCGCACAGGTACAGGGAGAGTGAGGAGGAGCTGATCTCTTTAGGATGGTGTAGTGGGCATGCTCTGTGACTTGCACAGTTACATGGAGAGTGAGGTGGAGCTGATCTCTTTAGGATGGTGTAGTGGGCATGCTCTGTGACTTGCACAGGTACAGGGAGAGTGAGGAGGAGCTGATCTCTTTAGGATGGTGTAGTGGGCATGCTCTGTGACTCGCACAGGTACAGGGAGAGTGAGGAGGAGCTGATCTCTTTACGATGGTGTATTGTGCATGCTCTGTGACTCGCACAGTTACAGGGAGAGTGAGGAGGAGCTGATCTCTTTAGGATGGCGTAGTGGGCATGCTCTGTGACTTGCACAGGTACAGGGAGAGTGAGGAGGAGCTGATCTCTTTAGGATGGTGTAGTGGGCATGCTCTGTGACTCGCACAGGTACAGGGAGAGTGAGGAGGAGCTGATCTCTAGGATGGTGTAGTGGGCATGCTCTGTGACTTGTACAGGTGCAGGGAGAGTGAGGAGGAGCTCATCTCTTTAGGATGGTGTAGTGGGCATGCTCTGTGACTTGTACAGGTACAGGGAGAGTGAGGAGTAGCTGATCTCTAGGCTGGTGTAATGGGCATGCTCTGTGACTCGCACAGTTACAGGGAGAGTGAGGAGGAGCTGATCTCTAGGATGGTGTAGTGGGCATGCTCTGTGACTTGCACAGGTACAGGGAGAGTGAGGAGGAGCTGACCTCTTTAAGATGGTGTAGTGGGCATGCTCTGTGACTCGCACAGTTACAGGGAGAGTGAGGAGGAGCTGATCTCTTTAGGATGGTGTAGTGGGCATGCTCTGTGACTTGCACAGGAACAGGGAGAGTGAGGAGGAGCTGATCTCTTTAGGATGGTGTAGTGGGCATGCTCTGTGACTTGAACATGTACAGGGAGAGTGAGGAGGAGCTGATCTCTTTAGGATGGTGTAGTGGGCATGCTCTGTGACTTGCACAGGTACAGGGAGAGTGAGGAGTAACTGACCTCTTTAGGATGGTGTAGTGGGCATGCTCTGTGACTCGCACAGGTACAGGGAGAGTGAGGAGGAGCTGATCTTTTTAGGATGGTGTAGTGAGCATGCTCTGTGGCTCGCACAGGTACAGGGAGAGTGAGGAGGAGCTGATCTCTTTAGGATGGTGTAGTGGGCATGCTCTGTGACTCGCACAGTTAGAGGGAGAGTGAGGAGGAGCTGATCTCTAGGATGGTGTAGTGGGCATGCTCTGTGACTTGCACAGGTACAGGGAGAGTGAGGAGGAGCTGATCTCTTTAAGATGGTGTAGTGGGCATGCTCTGTGACTCACACAGTTACAGGGAGAGTGAGGAGGAGCTGATCTCTTTAGGATGGTGTAGTGGGCATGCTCTGTGACTTGCACAGGTACAGGGAGAGTGAGGAGGAGCTGATCTCTTTAGGATGGTGTAGTGGGCATGCTCTGTGACTCGCACAGGTACAGGGAGAGTGAGGAGGAGCTGATCTCTAGGATGGTGTAGTGGGCATGCTCTGTGAATCGCACAGGTACAGGGAGAGTGAGGAGGAGCTGATCTCTTTAGGATGGTGTAGTGAGCATGCTCTGTGGCTCGCACAGGTACAGGGAGAGTGAGGAGGAGCTAATCTCTTTAGGAAGGTGTAGTGGGCATGCTCTGTGACTCGCACAGGTACAGGGAGAGTGAGGATGAGCTGTTCTCTTTTGTATGAGATAGTGGGCATGCTCTGTGACTCGCACAGTTACAGGGAGAGTGAGGAGGAGCTGATCTCTTTAGGATGGCGTAGTGGGCATGCTCTGTGACTTGCACAGGTACAGGGAGAGTGAGGAGGAGCTGATCTCTTTAGGATGGTGTAGTGGGCATGCCCTGTGACTCGCACAGGTACAGGGAGAGTGAGAAGCAGCTGATCTCTAGGATGGTGTAGTGGGCATGCTCTGTGACTCGCACAGTTACAGGGAGAGTGAGGAGGAGCTGATCTCTAGCATGATGTAGTGGGCATGCTCTGTGACTTGCACAGGTACAGGGAGAGTGAGGAGGAGCTGATCTCTTTAGGATGGTGTAGTGGGCATGCTCTGTGAGTTGCACAGGTACAGGGAGAGTGAGGAGGAGCTGATCCCTTTAGGATGGTGTAGTGGGCATGCTCTGTGACTCGCACAGTTACAGGGAGAGTGAGGAGGAGCTGATCTCTTTAGGATGGTGTAGTGGGCATGCTCTGTGACTTGAACATGTACAGGGAGAGTGAGGAGGAGCTGATCTCTTTAGGATGGTGTAGTGGGCATGCTCTGTGACTTGCACAGGTACAGGGAGAGTGAGGAGTAACTGACCTCTTTAGGATGGTGTAGTGGGCATGCTCTGTGACTCGCACAGGTACAGGGAGAGTGAGGAGGAGCTGATCTTTTTAGGATGGTGTAGTGAGCATGCTCTGTGGCTCGCACAGGTACAGGGAGAGTAAGGAGGAGCTGATCTCTTTAGGATGGTGTAGTGGGCATGCTCTGTGACTCGCACAGTTAGAGGGAGAGTGAGGAGGAGCTGATCTCTAGGATGGTGTAGTGGGCATGCTCTGTGACTTGCACAGGTACAGGGAGAGTGAGGAGGAGCTGATCTCTTTAAGATGGTGTAGTGGGCATGCTCTGTGACTCGCACAGTTACAGGGAGAGTGAGGAGGAGCTGATCTCTTTAGGATGGTGTAGTGGGCATGCTCTGTGACTTGCACAGGTACAGGGAGAGTGAGGCGGAGCTGATCTCTTTAGGATGGTGTAGTGGGCATGCTCTGTGACTCGCACAGGTACATGGAGAGTGAGGAGGAGCTGATCTCTTTAGGATGGTATAGTGGGCATGCTCTGTGACTCGCACAGGTACAGGGAGAGTGAGGAGGAGCTGATCTCTTTAGGATGGTGTAGTGGGCATGCTCTGTGACGTGCACAGTTACATGGAGAGTGAGGTGGAGCTGATCTCTTTAGGATGGTGTAGTGGGCATGCTCTGTGACTTGCACAGGTACAGGGAGAGTGAGGAGGAGCTGATCTCTTTTGGATGGTGTAGTGGGCATGCTCTGTGACTCGCACAGGTACAGGGAGAGTGAGGAGGAGCTGATCTCTTTACGATGGTGTATTGTGCATGCTCTGTGACTCGCACAGTTACAGGGAGAGTGAGGAGGAGCTGATCTCTTTAGGATGGCGTAGTGGGCATGCTCTGTGACTTGCACAGGTACAGGGAGAGTGAGGAGGAGCTGATCTCTTTAGGATGGTGTAGTGGGCATGCTCTGTGTCTCGCACAGGTACAGGGAGAGTGAGGAGGAGCTGATCTCTAGTATGGTGTAGTGGGCATGCTCTGTGACTTGTACAGGTGCAGGGAGAGTGAGGAGGAGCTGATCTCTTTAGGATGGTGTAGTGGGCATGCTCTGTGACTTGTACAGGTACAGGGAGAGTGAGGAGTAGCTGATCTCTAGGATGGTGTAATGGGCATGCTCTGTGACTCGCACAGTTACAGGGAGAGTGAGGAGGAGCTGATGTCTAGGATGGTGTAGTGGGCATGCTCTGTGACTTGCACAGGTACAGGGAGAGTGAGGAGGAGCTGATCTCTTTAAGATGGTGTAGTGGGCATGCTCTGTGACTCGCACAGGTACAGGGAGAGTGAGGAGGAGCTGATCTCTTTAGGATGGTATAGTGGGCATGCTCTGTGACTCGCACAGGTACAGGGAGAGTGAGGAGGAGCTGATCTCTTTAGGATGGTGTAGTGGGCATGCTCTGTGACTTGCACAGTTACATGGAGAGTGAGGTGGAGCTGATCTCTTTAGGATGGTGTAGTGGGCATGCTCTGTGACTTGCACAGGTACAGGGAGAGTGAGGAGGAGCTGATCTCTTTTGGATGGTGTAGTGGGCATGCTCTGTGACTCGCACAGGTACAGGGAGAGTGAGGAGGAGCTGATCTCTTTACGATGGTGTATTGTGCATGCTCTGTGACTCGCACAGTTACAGGGAGAGTGAGGAGGAGCTGATCTCTTTAGGATGGCGTAGTGGGCATGCTCTGTGACTTGCACAGGTACAGGGAGAGTGAGGAGGAGCTGATCTCTTTAGGATGGTGTAGTGGGCATGCTCTGTGACTCGCATAGGTACAGGGAGAGTGAGGAGGAGCTGATCTCTAGGATGGTGTAGTGGGCATGCTCTGTGACTTGTACAGGTGCAGGGAGAGTGAGGAGGAGCTCATCTCTTTAGGATGGTGTAGTGGGCATGCTCTGTGACTTGTACAGGTACAGGGAGAGTGAGGAGTAGCTGATCTCTAGGCTGGTGTAATGGGCAAGCTCTGTGACTCGCACAGTTACAGGGAGAGTGAGGAGGAGCTGATCTCTAGGATGGTGTAGTGGGCATGCTCTGTGACTTGCACAGGTACAGGGAGAGTGAGGAGGAGCTGATCTCTTTAGGATGGTATAGTGGGCATGCTCTGTGACTTGCACAGGAACAGGGAGAGTGAGGAGGAGCTGATCTCTTTAGGATGGTGTAGTGGGCATGCTCTGTGACTTGAACATGTACAGGGAGAGTGAGGAGGAGCTGATCTCTTTAGGATGGTGTAGTGGGCATGCTCTGTGACTTGCACAGGTACAGGGAGAGTGAGGAGTAACTGACCTCTTTAGGATGGTGTAGTGGGCATGCTCTGTGACTCGCACAGGTACAGGGAGAGTGAGGAGGAGCTGATCTTTTTAGGATGGTGTAGTGAGCATGCTCTGTGGCTCGCACAGGTACAGGGAGAGTGAGGAGGAGCTGATCTCTTTAGGATGGTGTAGTGGGCATGCTCTGTGACTCGCACAGTTAGAGGGAGAGTGAGGAGGAGCTGATCTCTAGGATGGTGTAGTGGGCATGCTCTGTGACTTGCACAGGTACAGGGAGAGTGAGGAGGAGCTGATCTCTTTAAGATGGTGTAGTGGGCATGCTCTGTGACTCACACAGTTACAGGGAGAGTGAGGAGGAGCTGATCTCTTTAGGATGGTGTAGTGGGCATGCTCTGTGACTTGCACAGGTACAGGGAGAGTGAGGAGGAGCTGATCTCTTTAGGATGGTGTAGTGGGCATGCTCTGTGACTCGCACAGGTACAGGGAGAGTGAGGAGGAGCTGATCTCTAGGATGGTGCAGTGGGCATGCTCTGTGAATCGCACAGGTACAGGGAGAGTGAGGAGGAGCTGATCTCTTTAGGATGGTGTAGTGGGCATGCTCTGTGACTTGCACAGGTACAGGGAGAGTGAGGAGTAACTGACCTCTTTAGGATGGTGTAGTGGGCATGCTCTGTGACTTGCACAGGTACAGGGAGAGTGAGGAGGAGCTGATCTTTTTAGGATGGTGTAGTGAGCATGCTCTGTGGCTCGCACAGGTACAGGGAGAGTGAGGAGGAGCTGATCTCTTTAGGATGGTGTAGTGGGCATGCTCTGTGACTCGCACAGTTAGAGGGAGAGTGAGGAGGAGCTGATCTCTAGGATGGTGTAGTGGGCATGCTCTGTGACTTGCACAGGTACAGGGAGAGTGAGGAGGAGCTGATCTCTTTAAGATGGTGTAGTGGGCATGCTCTGTGACTCACACAGTTACAGGGAGAGTGAGGAGGAGCTGATCTCTTTAGGATGGTGTAGTGGGCATGCTCTGTGACTTGCACAGGTACAGGGAGAGTGAGGAGGAGCTGATCTCTTTAGGATGGTGTAGTGGGCATGCTCTGTGACTCGCACAGGTACAGGGAGAGTGAGGAGGAGCTGATCTCTAGGATGGTGTAGTGGGCATGCTCTGTGAATCGCACAGGTACAGGGAGAGTGAGGAGGAGCTGATCTCTTTAGGATGGTGTAGTGAGCATGCTCTGTGGCTCGCACAGGTACAGGGAGAGTGAGGAGGAGCTAATCTCTTTAGGAAGGTGTAGTGGGCATGCTCTGTGACTCGCACAGGTACAGGGAGAGTGAGGATGAGCTGTTCTCTTTTGTATGAGATAGTGGGCATGCTCTGTGACTCGCACAGTTACAGGGAGAGTGAGGAGGAGCTGATCTCTTTAGGATGGCGTAGTGGGCATGCTCTGTGACTTGCACAGGTACAGGGAGAGTGAGGAGGAGCTGATCTCTTTAGGATGGTGTAGTGGGCATGCCCTGTGACTCGCACAGGTACAGGGAGAGTGAGAAGCAGCTGATCTCTAGGATGGTGTAGTGGGCATGCTCTGTGACTCGCACAGTTACAGGGAGAGTGAGGAGGAGCTGATCTCTAGCATGATGTAGTGGGCATGCTCTGTGACTTGCACAGGTACAGGGAGAGTGAGGAGGAGCTGATCTCTTTAGGATGGTGTAGTGGGCATGCTCTGTGAGTTGCACAGGTACAGGGAGAGTGAGGAGGAGCTGATCCCTTTAGGATGGTGTAGTGGGCATGCTCTGTGACTCGCACAGTTACAGGGAGAGTGAGGAGGAGCTGATCTCTTTAGGATGGTGTAGTGGGCATGCTCTGTGACTTGAACATGTACAGGGAGAGTGAGGAGGAGCTGATCTCTTTAGGATGGTGTAGTGGGCATGCTCTGTGACTTGCACAGGTACAGGGAGAGTGAGGAGTAACTGACCTCTTTAGGATGGTGTAGTGGGCATGCTCTGTGACTCGCACAGGTACAGGGAGAGTGAGGAGGAGCTGATCTTTTTAGGATGGTGTAGTGAGCATGCTCTGTGGCTCGCACAGGTACAGGGAGAGTAAGGAGGAGCTGATCTCTTTAGGATGGTGTAGTGGGCATGCTCTGTGACTCGCACAGTTAGAGGGAGAGTGAGGAGGAGCTGATCTCTAGGATGGTGTAGTGGGCATGCTCTGTGACTTGCACAGGTACAGGGAGAGTGAGGAGGAGCTGATCTCTTTAAGATGGTGTAGTGGGCATGCTCTGTGACTCGCACAGTTACAGGGAGAGTGAGGAGGAGCTGATCTCTTTAGGATGGTGTAGTGGGCATGCTCTGTGACTTGCACAGGTACAGGGAGAGTGAGGAGGAGCTGATCTCTTTAGGATGGTGTAGTGGGCATGCTCTGTGACTCGCACAGGTACAGGGAGAGTGAGGAGGAGCTGATCTCTAGGATGGTGTAGTGGGCATGCTCTGTGAATCGCACAGGTACAGGGAGAGTGAGGAGGAGCTGATCTCTTTAGGATGGTGTAGTGAGCATGCTCTGTGGCTCGCACAGGTACAGGGAGAGTGAGGAGAAGCTAATCTCTTTAGGAAGGTGTAGTGGGCATGCTCTGTGACTCGCACAGGTACAGGGAGAGTGAGGATGAGCTGTTCTCTTTTGTATGAGATAGTGGGCATGCTCTGTGACTCGCACAGTTACAGGGAGAGTGAGGAGGAGCTGATCTCTTTAGGATGGCGTAGTGGGCATGCTCTGTGACTTGCACAGGTACAGGGAGAGTGAGGAGGAGCTGATCTCTTTAGGATGGTGTAGTGGGCATGCCCTGTGACTCGCACAGGTACAGGGAGAGTGAGAAGCAGCTGATCTCTAGGATGGTGTAGTGGGCATGCTCTGTGACTCGCACAGTTACAGGGAGAGTGAGGAGGAGCTGATCTCTAGCATTATGTAGTGGGCATGCTCTGTGACTTGCACAGGTACAGGGAGAGTGAGGAGGAGCTGATCTCTTTAGGATGGTGTAGTGGGCATGCTCTGTGACTTGCACAGGTACAGGGAGAGTGAGGAGGAGCTGATCCCTTTAGGATGGTGTAGTGGGCATGCTCTGTGACTCGCACAGTTACAGGGAGAGTGAGGAGGGGCTGATCTCTTTAGGATGGTGTAGTGGGCATGCTCTGTGACTTGCACAGGTACAGGGAGAGTGAGGAGTAGCTGACCTCTTTAGGATGGTGTAGTGGGCATGCTCTGTGACTTGCACAGGTACAGGGAGAGTGAGGAGGAGCTGATCTCTTTAGGATGGTGTAGTGGGCATGCTCTGTGACTCGCACAGGTACAGGGAGAGTGAGGAGGAGCTGATCTCTAGGATGGTGAAGTGGGCATGCTCTGTGACTCGCACAGGTACAGGGAGAGTGAGGAGGAGCTGATCTCTTTTGGATGGTGTAGTGAGCATGCTCTGTGACTCGCACAGTTACTGGGAGAGTGAGGTGGAGCTGATCTCTTTAGGATGGTGTAGTGGGCATGCTCTGTGACTTGCACAGGTACAGGGAGAGTGAGGATGAGCTGATCTCTTTAGGATGGTGTAGTGGGCATGCTCTGTGACTCGCACAGGTACAGGGAGAGTGAGGATGAGCTGATCTCTTTTGGATGGTGTAGTGGGCATGCTCTGTGACTTGCACAGGTACACGGAGAGTGAGGAGGAGCTGATCTCTAGGATGGTGTAGTGGGCATGCTCTGTGACTCGCACAGGTACACGGAGAGTGAGGAGGAGCTGATCTCTATGATGGTGTAGTGGGCATGCTCTGTGATACGCACGGGTACAGGGAGAGTGAGGAGGAGCTGATCTCTTTTGGATGTTGTAGTGGGCATGCTCTGTGACTCGCACAGGTACAGGGAGAGTGAGGAGGAGCTGATCTCTTTAGGATGGTGTAGTGGGCATGCTCTGTGACTCGCACAGGTACAGGGAGAGTGAGGAGGAGCTGATCTCTTTAGGATGGTGTAGTGTGCATGCTCTGTGACTTGCACAGGTACACGGAGAGTGAGGAGGAGCTGATCTCTAGGATGGTGTAGTGGGCATGCTCTGTGACTCGCACAGGTACAGGGAGAGTGAGGAGGAGCTGATCTCTTTAGGATGGTGTAGTGGGTATGCTCTGTGACTTGTACAGGTACAGGGAGAGTGAGGAGGAGCTGATCTCTTTTGGATGGTGTAGTGGGCATGCTCTGTGACTCGCACAGGTACAGGGAGAGTGAGGAGGTGCTGATCTCTAGTATGGTGTAGTGGGCATGCTCTGTGACTCGCACAGGTACAGGGAGAGTGAGGAGGAGCTGATCCCTTTAGGATGGTGTAGTGGGCATGCTCTGTGACTTGCACAGGTACAGGGAGAGTGAGGAGGAGCTGATCTCTTTTGGATGGTGTAGTGGGCATGCTCTGTGACTTGCACAGGTACAGGGAGAGTGAGGAGGAGCTGATCTCTTTAGGATGGTGTAGTGGGCATGGTCTGTGACTCGCACAGGTACACGGAGAGTGAGGAGGAGCTGATCTCTAGGATGGTGTAGTGGGCATGCTCTGTGACTCGCACAGGTACAGGGAGAGTGAGGAGGAGCTGATCTCTTTAGGATGGTGTAGTGGGCATGCTCTGTGACTTGCACAGGTACAGGGAGAGTGAGGAGGAGCTGATCTCTTTTGGATGGTGTAGTGGGCATGCTCTGTGACTTGCACAGGTACAGGGAGAGTGAGGAGGAGCTGATCTCTTTTGGATGGTGTAGTGGGCATGCTCTGTGACTCGCACAGGTACAGGGAGAGTGAGGAGGAGCTGATCTCTTTACGATGGTGTATTGTGCATGCTCTGTGACTCGCACAGTTACAGGGAGAGTGAGGAGGAGCTGATCTCTTTAGGATGGCGTAGTGGGCATGCTCTGTGACTTGCACAGGTACAGGGAGAGTGAGGAGGAGATGATCTCTTTAGGATGGTGTAGTGGGCATGCTCTGTGACTCGCACAGGTACAGGGAGAGTGAGGAGGAGCTGATCTCTTTAGGATGGTGTAGTGGGCATGCTCTGTGACTTGCACAGGTACAGGGAGAGTGAGGAGGAGCTGATCTCTTTTGGATGGTGTAGTGGGCATGCTCTGTGACTTGCACAGGTACAGGGAGAGTGAGGAGGAGCTGATCTCTTTTGGATGGTGTAGTGGGCATGCTCTGTGACTCGCACAGGTACAGGGAGAGTGAGGAGGAGCTGATCTCTTTACGATGGTGTATTGTGCATGCTCTGTGACTCGCACAGGTACAGGGAGAGTGAGGAGGAGCTGATCTCTAGGATGGTGTAGTGGGCATGCTCTGTGACTTGTACAGGTGCAGGGAGAGTGAGGAGGAGCTCATCTCTTTAGGATGGTGTAGTGGGCATGCTCTGTGACTTGTACAGGTACAGGGAGAGTGAGGAGTAGCTGATCTCTAGGCTGGTGTAATGGGCAAGCTCTGTGACTCGCACAGTTACAGGGAGAGTGAGGAGGAGCTGATCTCTAGGATGGTGTAGTGGGCATGCTCTGTGACTTGCACAGGTACAGGGAGAGTGAGGAGGAGCTGATCTCTTTAAGATGGTGTAGTGGGCATGCTCTGTGACTCGCACAGTTACAGGGAGAGTGAGGAGGAGCTGATCTCTTTAGGATGGTGTAGTGGGCATGCTCTGTGACTTGCACAGGAACAGGGAGAGTGAGGAGGAGCTGATCTCTTTAGGATGGTGTAGTGGGCATGCTCTGTGACTTGAACATGTACAGGGAGAGTGAGGAGGAGCTGATCTCTTTAGGATGGTGTAGTGGGCATGCTCTGTGACTTGCACAGGTACAGGGAGAGTGAGGAGTAACTGACCTCTTTAGGATGGTGTAGTGGGCATGCTCTGTGACTCGCACAGGTACAGGGAGAGTGAGGAGGAGCTGATCTTTTTAGGATGGTGTAGTGAGCATGCTCTGTGGCTCGCACAGGTACAGGGAGAGTGAGGAGGAGCTGATCTCTTTAGGATGGTGTAGTGGGCATGCTCTGTGACTCGCACAGTTAGAGGGAGAGTGAGGAGGAGCTGATCTCTAGGATGGTGTAGTGGGCATGCTCTGTGACTTGCACAGGTACAGGGAGAGTGAGGAGGAGCTGATCTCTTTAAGATGGTGTAGTGGGCATGCTCTGTGACTCACACAGTTACAGGGAGAGTGAGGAGGAGCTGATCTCTTTAGGATGGTGTAGTGGGCATGCTCTGTGACTTGCACAGGTACAGGGAGAGTGAGGAGGAGCTGATCTCTTTAGGATGGTGTAGTGGGCATGCTCTGTGACTCGCACAGGTACAGGGAGAGTGAGGAGGAGCTGATCTCTAGGATGGTGTAGTGGGCATGCTCTGTGAATCGCACAGGTACAGGGAGAGTGAGGAGGAGCTGATCTCTTTAGGATGGTGTAGTGGGCATGCTCTGTGACTTGCACAGGTACAGGGAGAGTGAGGAGTAACTGACCTCTTTAGGATGGTGTAGTGGGCATGCTCTGTGACTTGCACAGGTACAGGGAGAGTGAGGAGGAGCTTATCTTTTTAGGATGGTGTAGTGAGCATGCTCTGTGGCTCGCACAGGTACAGGGAGAGTGAGGAGGAGCTGATCTCTTTAGGATGGTGTAGTGGGCATGCTCTGTGACTCGCACAGTTAGAGGGAGAGTGAGGAGGAGCTGATCTCTAGGATGGTGTAGTGGGCATGCTCTGTGACTTGCACAGGTACAGGGAGAGTGAGGAGGAGCTGATCTCTTTAAGATGGTGTAGTGGGCATGCTCTGTGACTCACACAGTTACAGGGAGAGTGAGGAGGAGCTGATCTCTTTAGGATGGTGTAGTGGGCATGCTCTGTGACTTGCACAGGTACAGGGAGAGTGAGGAGGAGCTGATCTCTTTAGGATGGTGTAGTGGGCATGCTCTGTGACTCGCACAGGTACAGGGAGAGTGAGGAGGAGCTGATCTCTAGGATGGTGTAGTGGGCATGCTCTGTGAATCGCACAGGTACAGGGAGAGTGAGGAGGAGCTGATCTCTTTAGGATGGTGTAGTGAGCATGCTCTGTGGCTCGCACAGGTACAGGGAGAGTGAGGAGGAGCTAATCTCTTTAGGAAGGTGTAGTGGGCATGCTCTGTGACACGCACAGGTACAGGGAGAGTGAGGATGAGCTGTTCTCTTTTGTATGAGATAGTGGGCATGCTCTGTGACTCGCACAGTTACAGGGAGAGTGAGGAGGAGCTGATCTCTTTAGGATGGCGTAGTGGGCATGCTCTGTGACTTGCACAGGTACAGGGAGAGTGAGGAGGAGCTGATCTCTTTAGGATGGTGTAGTGGGCATGCCCTGTGACTCGCACAGGTACAGGGAGAGTGAGAAGCAGCTGATCTCTAGGATGGTGTAGTGGGCATGCTCTGTGACTCGCACAGTTACAGGGAGAGTGAGGAGGAGCTGATCTCTAGCATGATGTAGTGGGCATGCTCTGTGACTTGCACAGGTACAGGGAGAGTGAGGAGGAGCTGATCTCTTTAGGATGGTGTAGTGGGCATGCTCTGTGAGTTGCACAGGTACAGGGAGAGTGAGGAGGAGCTGATCCCTTTAGGATGGTGTAGTGGGCATGCTCTGTGACTCGCACAGTTACAGGGAGAGTGAGGAGGAGCTGATCTCTTTAGGATGGCGTAGTGGGCATGCTCTGTGACTTGCACAGGTACAGGGAGAGTGAGGAGGAGATGATCTCTTTAGGATGGTGTAGTGGGCATGCTCTGTGACTCGCACAGGTACAGGGAGAGTGAGGAGGAGCTGATCTCTTTAGGATGGTGTAGTGGGCATGCTCTGTGACTTGCACAGGTACAGGGAGAGTGAGGAGGAGCTGATCTCTTTTGGATGGTGTAGTGGGCATGCTCTGTGACTTGCACAGGTACAGGGAGAGTGAGGAGGAGCTGATCTCTTTTGGATGGTGTAGTGGGCATGCTCTGTGACTCGCACAGGTACAGGGAGAGTGAGGAGGAGCTGATCTCTTTACGATGGTGTATTGTGCATGCTCTGTGACTCGCACAGGTACAGGGAGAGTGAGGAGGAGCTGATCTCTAGGATGGTGTAGTGGGCATGCTCTGTGACTTGTACAGGTGCAGGGAGAGTGAGGAGGAGCTCATCTCTTTAGGATGGTGTAGTGGGCATGCTCTGTGACTTGTACAGGTACAGGGAGAGTGAGGAGTAGCTGATCTCTAGGCTGGTGTAATGGGCAAGCTCTGTGACTCGCACAGTTACAGGGAGAGTGAGGAGGAGCTGATCTCTAGGATGGTGTAGTGGGCATGCTCTGTGACTTGCACAGGTACAGGGAGAGTGAGGAGGAGCTGATCTCTTTAAGATGGTGTAGTGGGCATGCTCTGTGACTCGCACAGTTACAGGGAGAGTGAGGAGGAGCTGATCTCTTTAGGATGGTGTAGTGGGCATGCTCTGTGACTTGCACAGGAACAGGGAGAGTGAGGAGGAGCTGATCTCTTTAGGATGGTGTAGTGGGCATGCTCTGTGACTTGAACATGTACAGGGAGAGTGAGGAGGAGCTGATCTCTTTAGGATGGTGTAGTGGGCATGCTCTGTGACTTGCACAGGTACAGGGAGAGTGAGGAGTAACTGACCTCTTTAGGATGGTGTAGTGGGCATGCTCTGTGACTCGCACAGGTACAGGGAGAGTGAGGAGGAGCTGATCTTTTTAGGATGGTGTAGTGAGCATGCTCTGTGGCTCGCACAGGTACAGGGAGAGTGAGGAGGAGCTGATCTCTTTAGGATGGTGTAGTGGGCATGCTCTGTGACTCGCACAGTTAGAGGGAGAGTGAGGAGGAGCTGATCTCTAGGATGGTGTAGTGGGCATGCTCTGTGACTTGCACAGGTACAGGGAGAGTGAGGAGGAGCTGATCTCTTTAAGATGGTGTAGTGGGCATGCTCTGTGACTCACACAGTTACAGGGAGAGTGAGGAGGAGCTGATCTCTTTAGGATGGTGTAGTGGGCATGCTCTGTGACTTGCACAGGTACAGGGAGAGTGAGGAGGAGCTGATCTCTTTAGGATGGTGTAGTGGGCATGCTCTGTGACTCGCACAGGTACAGGGAGAGTGAGGAGGAGCTGATCTCTAGGATGGTGTAGTGGGCATGCTCTGTGAATCGCACAGGTACAGGGAGAGTGAGGAGGAGCTGATCTCTTTAGGATGGTGTAGTGGGCATGCTCTGTGACTTGCACAGGTACAGGGAGAGTGAGGAGTAACTGACCTCTTTAGGATGGTGTAGTGGGCATGCTCTGTGACTTGCACAGGTACAGGGAGAGTGAGGAGGAGCTGATCTTTTTAGGATGGTGTAGTGAGCATGCTCTGTGGCTCGCACAGGTACAGGGAGAGTGAGGAGGAGCTGATCTCTTTAGGATGGTGTAGTGGGCATGCTCTGTGACTCGCACAGTTAGAGGGAGAGTGAGGAGGAGCTGATCTCTAGGATGGTGTAGTGGGCATGCTCTGTGACTTGCACAGGTACAGGGAGAGTGAGGAGGAGCTGATCTCTTTAAGATGGTGTAGTGGGCATGCTCTGTGACTCACACAGTTACAGGGAGAGTGAGGAGGAGCTGATCTCTTTAGGATGGTGTAGTGGGCATGCTCTGTGACTTGCACAGGTACAGGGAGAGTGAGGAGGAGCTGATCTCTTTAGGATGGTGTAGTGGGCATGCTCTGTGACTCGCACAGGTACAGGGAGAGTGAGGAGGAGCTGATCTCTAGGATGGTGTAGTGGGCATGCTCTGTGAATCGCACAGGTACAGGGAGAGTGAGGAGGAGCTGATCTCTTTAGGATGGTGTAGTGAGCATGCTCTGTGGCTCGCACAGGTACAGGGAGAGTGAGGAGGAGCTAATCTCTTTAGGAAGGTGTAGTGGGCATGCTCTGTGACTCGCACAGGTACAGGGAGAGTGAGGATGAGCTGTTCTCTTTTGTATGAGATAGTGGGCATGCTCTGTGACTCGCACAGTTACAGGGAGAGTGAGGAGGAGCTGATCTCTTTAGGATGGCGTAGTGGGCATGCTCTGTGACTTGCACAGGTACAGGGAGAGTGAGGAGGAGCTGATCTCTTTAGGATGGTGTAGTGGGCATGCCCTGTGACTCGCACAGGTACAGGGAGAGTGAGAAGCAGCTGATCTCTAGGATGGTGTAGTGGGCATGCTCTGTGACTCGCACAGTTACAGGGAGAGTGAGGAGGAGCTGATCTCTAGCATGATGTAGTGGGCATGCTCTGTGACTTGCACAGGTACAGGGAGAGTGAGGAGGAGCTGATCTCTTTAGGATGGTGTAGTGGGCATGCTCTGTGAGTTGCACAGGTACAGGGAGAGTGAGGAGGAGCTGATCCCTTTAGGATGGTGTAGTGGGCATGCTCTGTGACTCGCACAGTTACAGGGAGAGTGAGGAGGAGCTGATCTCTTTAGGATGGTGTAGTGGGCATGCTCTGTGACTTGAACATGTACAGGGAGAGTGAGGAGGAGCTGATCTCTTTAGGATGGTGTAGTGGGCATGCTCTGTGACTTGCACAGGTACAGGGAGAGTGAGGAGTAACTGACCTCTTTAGGATGGTGTAGTGGGCATGCTCTGTGACTCGCACAGGTACAGGGAGAGTGAGGAGGAGCTGATCTTTTTAGGATGGTGTAGTGAGCATGCTCTGTGGCTCGCACAGGTACAGGGAGAGTAAGGAGGAGCTGATCTCTTTAGGATGGTGTAGTGGGCATGCTCTGTGACTCGCACAGTTAGAGGGAGAGTGAGGAGGAGCTGATCTCTAGGATGGTGTAGTGGGCATGCTCTGTGACTTGCACAGGTACAGGGAGAGTGAGGAGGAGCTGATCTCTTTAAGATGGTGTAGTGGGCATGCTCTGTGACTCGCACAGTTACAGGGAGAGTGAGGAGGAGCTGATCTCTTTAGGATGGTGTAGTGGGCATGCTCTGTGACTTGCACAGGTACAGGGAGAGTGAGGAGGAGCTGATCTCTTTAGGATGGTGTAGTGGGCATGCTCTGTGACTCGCACAGGTACAGGGAGAGTGAGGAGGAGCTGATCTCTAGGATGGTGTAGTGGGCATGCTCTGTGAATCGCACAGGTACAGGGAGAGTGAGGAGGAGCTGATCTCTTTAGGATGGTGTAGTGAGCATGCTCTGTGGCTCGCACAGGTACAGGGAGAGTGAGGAGGAGCTAATCTCTTTAGGAAGGTGTAGTGGGCATGCTCTGTGACTCGCACAGGTACAGGGAGAGTGAGGATGAGCTGTTCTCTTTTGTATGAGATAGTGGGCATGCTCTGTGACTCGCACAGTTACAGGGAGAGTGAGGAGGAGCTGATCTCTTTAGGATGGCGTAGTGGGCATGCTCTGTGACTTGCACAGGTACAGGGAGAGTGAGGAGGAGCTGATCTCTTTAGGATGGTGTAGTGGGCATGCCCTGTGACTCGCACAGGTACAGGGAGAGTGAGAAGCAGCTGATCTCTAGGATGGTGTAGTGGGCATGCTCTGTGACTCGCACAGTTACAGGGAGAGTGAGGAGGAGCTGATCTCTAGCATTATGTAGTGGGCATGCTCTGTGACTTGCACAGGTACAGGGAGAGTGAGAAGGAGCTGATCTCTTTAGGATGGTGTAGTGGGCATGCTCTGTGACTTGCACAGGTACAGGGAGAGTGAGGAGGAGCTGATCCCTTTAGGATGGTGTAGTGGGCATGCTCTGTGACTCGCACAGTTACAGGGAGAGTGAGGAGGGGCTGATCTCTTTAGGATGGTGTAGTGGGCATGCTCTGTGACTTGCACAGGTACAGGGAGAGTGAGGAGTAGCTGACCTCTTTAGGATGGTGTAGTGGGCATGCTCTGTGACTTGCACAGGTACAGGGAGAGTGAGGAGGAGCTGATCTCTTTAGGATGGTGTAGTGGGCATGCTCTGTGACTCGCACAGGTACAGGGAGAGTGAGGAGGAGCTGATCTCTAGGATGGTGAAGTGGGCATGCTCTGTGACTCGCACAGGTACAGGGAGAGTGAGGAGGAGCTGATCTCTTTTGGATGGTGTAGTGAGCATGCTCTGTGACTCGCACAGTTACTGGGAGAGTGAGGTGGAGCTGATCTCTTTAGGATGGTGTAGTGGGCATGCTCTGTGACTTGCACAGGTACAGGGAGAGTGAGGATGAGCTGATCTCTTTAGGATGGTGTAGTGGGCATGCTCTGTGACTCGCACAGGTACAGGGAGAGTGAGGATGAGCTGATCTCTTTTGGATGGTGTAGTGGGCATGCTCTGTGACTTGCACAGGTACACGGAGAGTGAGGAGGAGCTGATCTCTAGGATGGTGTAGTGGGCATGCTCTGTGACTCGCACAGGTACACGGAGAGTGAGGAGGAACTGATCTCTATGATGGTGTAGTGGGCATGCTCTGTGATACGCACGGGTACAGGGAGAGTGAGGAGGAGCTAATCTCTTTTGGATGTTGTAGTGGGCATGCTCTGTGACTCGCACAGGTACAGGGAGAGTGAGGAGGAGCTGATCTCTTTAGGATGGTGTAGTGGGCATGCTCTGTGACTCGCACAGGTACAGGGAGAGTGAGGAGGAGCTGATCTCTTTAGGATGGTGTAGTGTGCATGCTCTGTGACTTGCACAGGTACACGGAGAGTGAGGAGGAGCTGATCTCTAGGATGGTGTAGTGGGCATGCTCTGTGACTCGCACAGGTACAGGGAGAGTGAGGAGGAGCTGATCTCTTTAGGATGGTGTAGTGGGTATGCTCTGTGACTTGTACAGGTACAGGGAGAGTGAGGAGGAGCTGATCTCTTTTGGATGGTGTAGTGGGCATGCTCTGTGACTCGCACAGGTACAGGGAGAGTGAGGAGGTGCTGATCTCTAGTATGGTGTAGTGGGCATGCTCTGTGACTCGCACAGGTACAGGGAGAGTGAGGAGGAGCTGATCCCTTTAGGATGGTGTAGTGGGCATGCTCTGTGACTTGCACAGGTACAGGGAGAGTGAGGAGGAGCTGATCTCTTTTGGATGGTGTAGTGGGCATGCTCTGTGACTTGCACAGGTACAGGGAGAGTGAGGAGGAGCTGATCTCTTTAGGATGGTGTAGTGGGCATGGTCTGTGACTCGCACAGGTACACGGAGAGTGAGGAGGAGCTGATCTCTAGGATGGTGTAGTGGGCATGCTCTGTGACTCGCACAGGTACAGGGAGAGTGAGGAGGAGCTGATCTCTTTAGGATGGTGTAGTGGGCATGCTCTGTGACTTGCACAGGTACAGGGAGAGTGAGGAGGAGCTGATCTCTTTTGGATGGTGTAGTGGGCATGCTCTGTGACTTGCACAGGTACAGGGAGAGTGAGGAGGAGCTGATCTCTTTTGGATGGTGTAGTGGGCATGCTCTGTGACTCGCACAGGTACAGGGAGAGTGAGGAGGAGCTGATCTCTTTAGGATGGTGTAGTGGGCATGCTCTGTGACTCGCACAGTTACAGGGAGAGTGAGGAGGAGCTGACCTCTTTTGGATGGTGTAGTGGGCATGCTCTGTGACTCGCACAGGTACAGGGAGAGTGAGGAGGAGCTGATCTCTTTAGGATGGTGTAGTGGGCATGCTCTGTGACTTGTACAGGTACAGGGAGAGTGAGGAGGAGCTGATCTCTTTAGGATGGTGTAGTGGGCATGCTCTGTGACTTGCACAGGTACAGGGAGAGTGAGGAGGAGCTGATCTCTTTAGGATGGTGTAGTGGGCATGCTCTGTGACTTGCACAGGTACAGGGAGAGTGAGGAGGAGCTGACCTCTTTAGGATGGTGTAGTGGGCATGCTCTGTGACTCGTACAGGTACAGGGAGAGTGAGGAGGAGCTGATCTCTTTAGGATGGTGTAGTGGGCATGCTCTGTGACTTGCACAGGTACAGGGAGAGTGAGGAGGAGCTGACCTCTTTTGGATGGTGTAGTGGGCATGCTCTGTGACTTGTACAGGTACAGGGAGAGTGAGGAGGAGCTGATCTCTTTAGGATGGTGTAGTGGGCATGCTCTGTGGCTTGCACAGGTACAGGGAGAGTGAGGAGGAGCTGATCTCTTTAGGATGGTGTAGTGGGCATGCTCTGTGACTTGTACAGGTACAGGGAGAGTGAGGAGGAGCTGATCTCTTTAGGATGGTGTAGTGGGCATGCTCTGTGACTCGCACAGGTACAGGGAGAGTGAGGAGGAGCTGATCTCTTTAGCATGGTGTAGTGGGCATGCTCTGTGACTTGCACATGTACAGGGAGAGTGAGGAGGAGCTGACCTCTTTAGGATGGTGTAGTGGGCATGCTCTGTGACTCGCACAGGTACAGGGAGAGTGAGGAGGAGCTGACCTCTTTTGGATGGTGTAGTGGGCATGCTCTGTGACTTGCACAGGTACAGGGAGAGTGAGGAGGAGCTGATCTCTTTAGGATGGTGTAGTGGGCATGCTCTGTGACTTGTACAGGTACAGGGAGAGTGAGGAGGAGCGGATCTCTTTAGGATGGTGTAGTGGGCATGCTCTGTGATTCGCACAGTTACAGGGAGAGTGAGGAGGAGCGGATCTCTTTAGGATGGTGTAGTGGGCATGCTCTGTGACTCGCACAGGTACAGGGAGAGTGAGGAGGAGCTGATCTCTTTTGGATGGTGTAGTGGGCATGCTCTGTGACTTGTACAGGTACAAGGAGAGTGAGGAGGAGCTGATCTCTTTAGGATGGTGTAGTGGGCATGCTCTGTGACTTGCACAGGTACAGGGAGAGTGAGGAGGAGCTGATCTCTTTAGGATGGTGTAGTGGGCATGCTCTGTGACTTGTACAGGTACAGGGAGAGTGAGGAGGAGCTGATCTCTTTAGGATGGTGTAGTGGGCATGCTCTGTGACTCGCACAGGTACAGGGAGAGAGGAGGAGCTGATCTCTTTAGTATGGTGTAGTGGGCATGCTCTGTGACTTGCACAGGTACAGGGAGAGTGAGGAGGAGCTGACCTCTTTAGGATGGTGTAGTGGGCATGCTCTGTGACTCGCACAGTTACAGGGAGAGTGAGGAGGAGCGGATCTCTTTAGGATGGTGTAGTGGGCATGCTCTGTGACTCGCACAGGTACAGGGAGAGTGAGGAGGAGCTGATCTCTTTAGGATGGTGTAGTGGGCATGCTCTGTGACTTGCACAGGTACAGGGAGAGTGAGGAGGAGCTGACCTCTTTTGGATGGTGTAGTGGGCATGCTCTGTGACTTGTACAGGTACAGGGAGAGTGAGGAGGAGCTGATCTCTTTAGGATGGTGTAGTGGGCATGCTCTGTGACTTGCACAGGTACAGGGAGAGTGAGGAGGAGCTTATCTCTTTAGGATGGTGTAGTGGGCATGCTCCGTGACTTGTACAGGTACAGGGAGAGTGAGGAGGAGCTGATCTCTTTAGGATGGTGTATAGTGGGCATGGTCTGTGACTCGCACAGGTATAGGGAGAGTGAGGAGGAGCTGATCTCTTTAGGATGGTGTAGTGGGCATGCTCTGTGACTTGCACAGGTACAGGGAGAGTGAGGAGTAGCTGACCTCTTTAGGATGGTGTAGTGGGCATGCTCTGTGACTCGCACAGGTACAGGGAGAGTGAGGAGGAGCTGATCTCTTTAGGATGGTGTAGTGGGCATGCTCTGTGACTCGCACAGGTACACGGAGAGTGAGGAGGAGCTGATCTCTAGGATGGTGAAGTGGGCATGCTCTGTGACTCGCACAGGTACAGGGAGAGTGAAGAGGAGCTGATCTCTTTTGGATGGTGTAGTGAGCATGCTCTGTGACTCGCACAGTTACTGGGAGAGTGAGGTGGAGCTGATCTCTTTAGGATGGTGTAGTGGGCATGCTCTGTGACTTGCAAAGGTACAGGGAGAGTGAGGATGAGCTGATCTCTTTAGGATGGTGTAGTGGGCATGCTCTGTGACTCGCACAGGTACAGGGAGAGTGAGGATGAGCTGATCTCTTTAGGATGGTGTAGTGGGCATGCTCTGTGACTCGCACAGGTACACGGAGAGTGAGGAGGAGCTGATCTCTATGATGGTGTAGTGGGCATGATCTGTGACACGCACAGGTACAGGGAGAGTGAGGAGGAGCTGATCTCTTTTGGATGTTGTAGTGGGCATGCTCTGTGACTCGCACAGGTACAGGGAGAGTGAGGAGGAGCTGATCTCTTTAGGATGGTGTAGTGGGCATGCTCTGTGACTCGCACAGGTACAGGGAGAGTGAGGAGGAGCTGATCTCTTTAGGATGGTGTAGTGTGCATGCTCTGTGACTTGCACAGGTACACGGAGAGTGAGGAGGAGCTGATCTCTAGGATGGTGTAGTGGGCATGCTCTGTGACTCGCACAGGTACAGGGAGAGTGAGGAGGAGCTGATCTCTTTAGGATGGTGTAGTGGGTATGCTCTGTGACTTGTACAGGTACAGGGAGAGTGAGGAGGAGCAGATCTCTTTTGGATGGTGTAGTGGGCATGCTCTGTGACTCGCACAGGTACACGGAGAGTGAGGAGGTGCTGATCTCTAGGATGGTGTAGTGGGCATGCTCTGTGACTCGCACAGGTACAGGGAGAGTGAGGAGGAGCTGATCTCTTTAGGATGGTGTAGTGGGCATGCTCTGTGACTTGCACAGGTACAGGGAGAGTGAGGAGGAGCTGATCTCTTTTGGATGGTGTAGTGGGCTTGCTCTGTGACTTGCACAGGTACAGGGAGAGTGAGGAGGAGCTGATCTCTTTAGGATGGTGTAGTGGGCATGCTCTGTGACTCGCACAGGTACACGGAGAGTGAGGAGGAGCTGATCTCTAGGATGGTGTAGTGGGCATGCTCTGTGACTCGCACAGGTACAGGGAGAGTGAGGAGGAGCTGATCTCTTTAGGATGGTGTAGTGGGCATGCTCTGTGACTTGCACAGGTACAGGGAGAGTGAGGAGGAGCTGATCTCTTTTGGATGGTGTAGTGGGCATGCTCTGTGACTTGCACAGGTACAGGGAGAGTGAGGAGGAGCTGATCTCTTTTGGATGGTGTAGTGGGCATGCTCTGTGACTCGCACAGGTACAGGGAGAGTGAGGAGGAGCTGATCTCTTTTGGATGGTGTAGTGGGCATGCTCTGTGACTCGCACAGGTACAGGGAGAGTGAGGAGGAGCTGATCTCTTTAGGATGGTGTAGTGGGCATGCTCTGTGACTCGCACAGTTACAGGGAGAGTGAGGAGGAGCTGACCTCTTTTGGATGGTGTAGTGGGCATGCTCTGTGACTCGCACAGGTACAGGGAGAGTGAGGAGGAGCTGATCTCTTTAGGATGGTGTAGTGGGCATGCTCTGTGACTTGTACAGGGAGAGTGAGGAGGAGCTGATCTCTTTAGGATGGTGTAGTGGGCATGCTCTGTGACTTGCACAGGTACAGGGAGAGTGAGGAGGAGCTGATCTCTTTTGGATGGTGTAGTGGGCATGCTCTGTGACTCGCACAGGTACAGGGAGAGTGAGGAGGAGCTGATCTCTTTAGGATGGTGTAGTGGGCATGCTCTGTGACTTGCACAGGTACAGGGAGAGTGAGGAGGAGCTGACCTCTTTAGGATGGTGTAGTGGGCATGCTCTGTGACTCGCACAGGTACAGGGAGAGTGAGGAGGAGCTGATCTCTTTAGGATGGTGTAGTGGGCATGCTCTGTGACTTGCACAGGTACAGGGAGAGTGAGGAGGAGCTGACCTCTTTTGGATGGTGTAGTGGGCATGCTCTGTGACTTGTACAGGTACAGGGAGAGTGAGGAGGAGCTGATCTCTTTAGGATGGTGTAGTGGGCATGCTCTGTGACTCGCACAGGTACAGGGAGAGTGAGGAGGAGCTGATCTCTTTAGGATGGTGTAGTGGGCATGCTCTGTGACTTGCACAGTTACAGGGAGAGTGAGGAGGAGCTGATCTCTTTAGGATGGTGTAGTGGGCATGCTCTGTGACTCGCACAGGTACAGGGAGAGTGAGGAGGAGCTGATCTCTTTAGGATGGTGTAGTGGGCATGCTCTGTGACTTGCACAGGTACAGGGAGAGTGAGGAGGAGCTGACCTCTTTTGGATGGTGTAGTGGGCATGCTCTGTGACTTGCACAGGTACAGGGAGAGTGAGGAGGAGCTGATCTCTTTAGGATGGTGTAGTGGGCATGCTCTGTGACTTGTACAGGTACAGGGAGAGTGAGGAGGAGCTGATCTCTTTAGGATGGTGTAGTGGGCATGCTCTGTGACTCGCACAGGTACAGGGAGAGTGAGGAGGAGCTGATCTCTTTAGCATGGTGTAGTGGGCATGCTCTGTGACTCGCACAGGTACAGGGCAGTGAGTAGGAGCTGATCTCTTTAGGATGGTGTAGTGGGCATGCTCTGTGACTTGCACAGGTACAGGGAGAGTGAGGAGGAGCTGACCTCTTTAGGATGGTGTAGTGGGCATGCTCTGTGACTCGCACAGGTACAGGGAGAGTGAGGAGGAGCTGACCTCTTTTGGATGGTGTAGTGGGCATGCTCTGTGACTTGCACAGGTACAGGGAGAGTGAGGAGGAGCTGATCTCTTTAGGATGGTGTAGTGGGCATGCTCTGTGACTTGTACAGGTACAGGGAGAGTGAGGAGGAGCGGATCTCTTTAGGATGGTGTAGTGGGCATGCTCTGTGACTCGCACAGTTACAGGGAGAGTGAGGAGGAGCGGATCTCTTTAGGATGGTGTAGTGGGCATGCTCTGTGACTCGCACAGGTACAGGGAGAGTGAGGAGGAGCTGATCTCTTTAGGATGGTGTAGTGGTCATGCTCTGTGACTTGCACAGGTACAGGGAGAGTGAGGAGGAGCTGACCTCATTTGGATTTTGTAGTGGGCATGCTCTGTGACTTGTACAGGTACAAGGAGAGTGAGGAGGAGCTGATCTCTTTAGGATGGTGTAGTGGGCATGCTCTGTGACTTGTACAGGTACAGGGAGAGTGAGGAGGAGCTGATCTCTTTAGGATGGTGTAGTGGGCATGCTCTGTGACTCGCACAGGTACAGGGAGAGTGAGGAGGAGCTGAACTCTTTAGGATGGTGTAGTGGGCATGCTCTGTGACTTGCACAGGTACAGGGAGAGTGAGGAGGAGCTGACCTCTTTAGGATGGTGTAGTGGGCATGCTCTGTGACTCGCACAGTTACAGGGAGAGTGAGGAGGAGCGGATCTCTTTAGGATGGTGTAGTGGGCATGCTCTGTGACTCGCACAGTTACAGGGAGAGTGAGGAGGAGCGGATCTCTTTAGGATGGTGTAGTGGGCATGCTCTGTGACTCGCACAGGTACAGGGAGAGTGAGGAGGAGCTGATCTCTTTAGGATGGTGTAGTGGGCATGCTCTGTGACTTGCACAGGTACAGGGAGAGTGAGGAGGAGCTGACCTCTTTTGGATGGTGTAGTGGGCATGCTCTGTGACTTGTACAGGTACAGGGAGAGTGAGGAGGAGCTGATCTCTTTAGGATGTTGTAGTGGGCATGCTCTGTGACTTGCACAGGTACAGGGAGAGTGAGGAGGAGCTGATCTCTTTAGGATGGTGTAGTGGGCATGCTCTGTGACTCGCACTGGTACAGTGAGAGTGAGGAGGAGCTGATCTCTTTAGGATGGTGTAGTGGGCATGCTCTGTGACTTGTACAGGTACAGGGAGAGTGAGGAGGAGCTGATCTCTTTAGGATGGTGTATAGTGGGCATGCTCTGTGACTCGCACAGGTACAGGGAGAGTGAGGAGGAGCTGATCTCTTTAGGATGGTGTAGTGGGCATGCTCTGTGACTCGCACAGTTACTGGGAGAGTGAGGAGGAGCTGATCTCTTTAGGATGGTGTAGTGGGCATGCTCTGTGACTCGCACAGGTACAGGGAGAGTGAGGAGGAGCTGATCTCTTTAGGATGGTGTAGTGGGCATGCTCTGTGACTCGCACAGGTACAGGGAGAGTGAGGAGGAGCTGATCTCTTTAGGATGGTGTAGTGGGCATGCTCTGTGACTCGCACAGTTACAGGGAGAGTGAGGAGGAGCTGACCTCTTTTGGATGGTGTAGTGGGCATGTTCTGTGACTTGTACAGGTACAGGGAGAGTGAGGAGGAGCTGATCTCTTAAGGATGGTGTAGTGGGCATGCTCTGTGACTTGCACAGGTACAGGGAGAGTGAGGAGGAGCTGATCTCTTTAGGATGGTGTAGTGGGCATGCTCTGTGACTCGCACAGGTACAGGGAGAGTGAGGAGGAGCTGATCTCTTTAGGATGATGTAGTGGGCATGCTCTGTGACTCTCACAGTTACTGGGAGAGTGAGGAGGAGCTGATCTCTTTAGGATGATGTAGTGGGCATGCTCTGTGACTCGCACAGGTACAGGGAGAGTGAGGAGGAGCTGATCTCTTTAGGATGGTGTAGTGGGCATGCTCTGTGACTTGCACAGGTACAGGGAGAGTGAGGTGGAGCTGATCTCTTTAGGATGGTGTAGTGGGCATGCTCTGTGACTCGCACAGTTACAGGGAGAGTGAGGAGGAGCTGATCTCTTTAGGATGGTGTAGTGGGCATGCTCTGTGACTCGCACAGGTACAGGGAGAGTGAGGAGGAGCTGATCTCTTTAGGATGGTGTAGTGGGCATGCTCTGCGACTCGCACAGGTACAGGGAGAGTGAGGAGGAGCTGATCTCTTTAGGATGGTGTAGTGGGCATGCTCTGTGACTCGCACAGTTACAGGGAGAGTGAGGAGGAGCTGACCTCTTTTGGATGGTGTAGTGGGCATGCTCTGCGACTCGCACAGGTACAGGGAGAGTGAGGAGGAGCTGATCTCTTTAGGATGGTGTAGTGGGCATGCTCTGTGACTCGCACAGTTACAGGGAGAGTGAGGAGGAGCTGACCTCTTTTGGATGGTGTAGTGGGCATGCTCTGTGACTCGCACAGGTACAGGGAGAGTGAGGAGGAGCTGATCTCTTTAGGATGATGTAGTGGGCATGCTCTGTGACTCGCACAGGTACAGGGAGAGTGAGGAGGAGCTGATCTCTTTAGGATGGTGTAGTGGGCATGCTCTGTGACTTGCACAGTTACAGGGAGAGTGAGGAGGAGCTGATCTCTTTAGGATGGTGTAGTGGGCATGCTCTGTGACTCGCACAGGTACAGGGAGAGTGAGGAGGAGCTGATCTCTTTAGGATGGTGTAGTGGGCATGCTCTGTGACTTGCACAGGTACAGGGAGAGTGAGGAGGAGCTGACCTCTTTTGGATGGTGTAGTGGGCATGCTCTGTGACTTGCACAGGTACAGGGAGAGTGAGGAGGAGCTGATCTCTTTAGGATGGTGTAGTGGGCATGCTCTGTGACTCGCACAGGTACAGGGAGAGTGAGGAGGAGCTGATCTCTTTAGCATGGTGTAGTGGGCATGCTCTGTGACTCGCACAGGTACAGGGCAGTGAGTAGGAGCTGATCTCTTTAGGATGGTGTAGTGGGCATGCTCTGTGACTTGCACAGGTACAGGGAGAGTGAGGAGGAGCTGACCTCTTTAGGATGGTGTAGTGGGCATGCTCTGTGACTCGCACAGGTACAGGGAGAGTGAGGAGGAGCTGACCTCTTTTGGATGGTGTAGTGGGCATGCTCTGTGACTTGCACAGGTACAGGGAGAGTGAGGAGGAGCTGATCTCTTTAGGATGGTGTAGTGGGCATGCTCTGTGACTTGTACAGGTACAGGGAGAGTGAGGAGGAGCGGATCTCTTTAGGATGGTGTAGTGGGCATGCTCTGTGACTCGCACAGTTACAGGGAGAGTGAGGAGGAGCGGATCTCTTTAGGATGGTGTAGTGGGCATGCTCTGTGACTCGCACAGGTACAGGGAGAGTGAGGAGGAGCTGATCTCTTTAGGATGGTGTAGTGGTCATGCTCTGTGACTTGCACAGGTACAGGGAGAGTGAGGAGGAGCTGACCTCATTTGGATTTTGTAGTGGGCATGCTCTGTGACTTGTACAGGTACAAGGAGAGTGAGGAGGAGCTGATCTCTTTAGGATGGTGTAGTGGGCATGCTCTGTGACTTGCACAGGTACAGGGAGAGTGAGGAGGAGCTGATCTCTTTAGGATGGTGTAGTGGGCATGCTCTGTGACTTGTACAGGTACAGGGAGAGTGAGGAGGAGCTGATCTCTTTAGTATGGTGTAGTGGGCATGCTCTGTGACTCGCACAGGTACAGGGAGAGTGAGGAGGAGCTGATCTCTTTAGGATGGTGTAGTGGGCATGCTCTGTGACTTGCACAGGTACAGGGAGAGTGAAGAGGAGCTGACCTCTTTAGGATGGTGTAGTGGGCATGCTCTGTGACTCGCACAGTTACAGGGAGAGTGAGGAGGAGCGGATCTCTTTAGGATGGTGTAGTGGGCATGCTCTGTGACTCGCACAGTTACAGGGAGAGTGAGGAGGAGCGGATCTCTTTAGGATGGTGTAGTGGGCATGCTCTGTGACTCGCACAGGTACAGGGAGAGTGAGGAGGAGCTGATCTCTTTAGGATGGTGTAGTGGGCATGCTCTGTGACTTGCACAGGTACAGGGAGAGTGAGGAGGAGCTGACCTCTTTTGGATGGTGTAGTGGGCATGCTCTGTGACTTGTACAGGTACAGGGAGAGTGAGGAGGAGCTGATCTCTTTAGGATGGTGTAGTGGGCATGCTCTGTGACTTGCACAGGTACAGGGAGAGTGAGGAGGAGCTGATCTCTTTAGGATGGTGTAGTGGGCATGCTCTGTGACTCGCACTGGTACAGTGAGAGTGAGGAGGAGCTGATCTCTTTAGGATGGTGTAGTGGGCATGCTCTGTGACTTGTACAGGTACAGGGAGAGTGAGGAGGAGCTGATCTCTTTAGGATGGTGTATAGTGGGCATGCTCTGTGACTCGCACAGGTACAGGGAGAGTGAGGAGGAGCTGATCTCTTTAGGATGGTGTAGTGGGCATGCTCTGTGACTCGCACAGGTACAGGGAGAGTGAGGAGGAGCTGATCTCTTTAGGATGGTGTAGTGGGCATGCTCTGTGACTCGCACAGGTACAGGGAGAGTGAGGAGGAGCTGATCTCTTTAGGATGGTGTAGTGGGCATGCTCTGTGACTCGCACAGGTACAGGGAGAGTGAGGAGGAGCTGATCTCTTTAGGATGGTGTAGTGGGCATGCTCTGTGACTCGCACAGTTACAGGGAGAGTGAGGAGGAGCTGACCTCTTTTGGATGGTGTAGTGGGCATGTTCTGTGACTTGTACAGGTACAGGGAGAGTGAGGAGGAGCTGATCTCTTTAGGATGGTGTAGTGGGCATGCTCTGTGACTTGCACAGGTACAGGGAGAGTGAGGAGGAGCTGATCTCTTTAGGATGGTGTAGTGGGCATGCTCTGTGACTCGCACAGGTACAGGGAGAGTGAGGAGGAGCTGATCTCTTTAGGATGATGTAGTGGGCATGCTCTGTGACTCTCACAGTTACTGGGAGAGTGAGGAGGAGCTGATCTCTTTAGGATGGTGTAGTGGGCATGCTCTGTGACTTGTACAGGTACAGGGAGAGTGAGGAGGAGCTGATCTCTTTAGGATGGTGTAGTGGGCATGCTCTGTGACTTGCACAGGTACAGGGAGAGTGAGGAAGAGCTGATCTCTTTAGGATGGTGTAGTGGGCATGCTCTGTGACTTGTACAGGTACAGGGAGAGTGAGGAGGAGCTGATCTCTTTAGGATGGTGTAGTGGGCATGCTCTGTGACTTGTACAGGTACAGGGAGAGTGAGGAGGAGCTGATCTCTTTAGGATGGTGTAGTGGGCATGCTCTGTGACTCGCACAGGTACAGGGAGAGTGAGGAGGAGCTGATCTCTTTAGGATGGTGTAGTGGGCATGCTCTGTGACATGTACTGGTACAGGGAGAGTGAGGAGGAGCTGATCTCT
Source organism: Phyllobates terribilis (assembly GCF_046119375.1). Lineage (NCBI taxonomy): Eukaryota > Metazoa > Chordata > Amphibia > Anura > Dendrobatidae > Phyllobates > Phyllobates terribilis. The sequence goes on along the minus strand of NW_027364032.1, from coordinate 32,685 downwards.
TTAGGATGGTGTAGTGGGCATGCTCTGTGACTCGCACAGGTACAGGGAGAGTGAGGAGGAGCTGATCTCTTTAGGATGGGGTAGTGGGCATGCTCTGTGACTTGTACAGGTACAGGGAGAGTGAGGAGGAGCTGATCTCTTTAGGATGGTGTAGTGGGCATGCTCTGTGACTCGCACAGATACAGGGAGAGTGAGGAGGAGCTGATCTCTTTAGGATGGTGTAGTGGGCATGCTCTGTGACTCGCACAGGTACAGGGAGAGTGAGGAGGAGCTGATCTCTTTAGGATGGTGTAGTGGGCATGCTCTGTGACTCGCACAGGTACAGGGAGAGTGAGGAGGAGCTGATCTCTTTTGGATGGTGTAGTGGGCATGCTCTGTGACTCGCACAGTTACAGGGAGAGTGAGGAGGAGCTGATCTCTTTAGGATGGTGTAGTGGGCATGCTCTGTGACTCGCACAGTTACAGGGAGAGTGAGGAGGAGCTGATCTCTAGGATGGTGTAGTGGGCATGCTCTGTGACTTGCACAGGTACAGGGAGAGTGAGGAGGAGCGGATCTCTTTAGGATGGTGTAGTGGGCATGCTCTGTGACTTGCACAGGTACAGGGAGAGTGAGGAGGAGCTGATCTCTTTAGGATGGTGTAGTGGGCATGCTCTGTGACTTGTACAGGTACAGGGAGAGTGAGGAGGAGCTGATCTCTTTTGGATGGTGAAGTAGGCATGCTCTGTGACTCGCACAGGTACAGGGAGAGTGACGAGGAGCTGATCTCTTTAGGATGGTGTAGTGGGCATGCTCTGTGACTTGTACAGGTACAGGGAGAGTGAGGAGGAGCTGATCTCTTTAGGATGGTGTAGTGGGCATGCTCTGTGACTCGCACAGGTACAGGGAGAGTGAGGAGGAGCTGATCTCTTTAGGATGGTGTAGTGGGCATGCTCTGTGACTTGCACAGGTACAGGGAGAGTGAGGAGGAGCTGATCTCTTTAGGATGGTGTAGTGGGCATGCTCTGTGACTTGCACAGGTACAGGGAGAGTGAGGAGGAGCTGATCTCTTTAGGATGGTGTAGTGGGCATGCTCTGTGACTTGCACAGGTACAGGGAGAGTGAGGAGGAGCTGATCTCTTTAGGATGGTGTAGTGGGCATGCTCTGTGACTTGTACAGGTACAGGGAGAGTGAGGAGGAGCTGATCTCTTTAGGATGGTGTAGTGGGCATGCTCTGTGACTTGTACAGGTACAGGGAGAGTGAGGAGGAGCTGATCTCTTTAGGATGGTGTAGTGGGCATGCTCTGTGACTCGCACAGGTACAGGGAGAGTGAGGAGGAGCTGATCTCTTTAGGATGATGTAGTGGGCATGCTCTGTGACTCGCACAGTTACTGGGAGAGTGAGGAGGAGCTGATCTCTTTAGGATGGTGTAGTGGGCATGCTCTGTGACTCGCACAGGTACAGGGAGAGTGAGTAGGAGCTGATCTCTTTAGGATGGTGTAGTGGGCATGCTCTGTGACTTGCACAGGTACAGGGAGAGTGAGGTGGAGCTGATCTCTTTAGGATGGTGTAGTGGGCATGCTCTGTGACTCGCACAGTTACAGGGAGAGTGAGGAGGAGCTGATCTCTTTAGGATGGTGTAGTGGGCATGCTCTGTGACTCGCACAGGTACAGGGAGAGTGAGGAGGAGCTGATCTCTTTAGGATGGTGTAGTGGGCATGCTCTGTGACTCGCACAGGTACAGGGAGAGTGAGGAGGAGCTGATCTCTTTAGGATGGTGTAGTGGGCATGCTCTGTGACTTGTACAGGTACAGGGAGAGTGAGGAGGAGCTGATCTCTTTAGGATGGTGTAGTGGGCATGCTCTCTGACTTGTACAGGGAGAGTGAGGTGGAGCTGATCTCTTTAGGATGGTGTAGTGGGCATGCTCTGTGACTCGCACAGGTACAGGGAGAGTGAGGAGGAGCTGATCTCTTTTGGATGGTGTAGTGGGCATGCTCTGTGACTCGCACAGTTACAGGGAGAGTGAGGAGGAGCTGATCTCTTTAGGATGGTGTAGTGGGCATGCTCTGTGACTCGCACAGTTACAGGGAGAGTGAGGAGGAGCTGATCTCTAGGATGGTGTAGTGGGCATGCTCTGTGACTTGCACAGGTACTGGGAGAGTGAGGAGGAGCGGATCTCTTTAGGATGGTGTAGTGGGCATGCTCTGTGACTTGTACAGGTACAGGGAGAGTGAGGAGGAGCTGATCTCTTTAGGATGGTGTAGTGGGCATGCTCTGTGACTTGTACAGGTACAGGGAGAGTGAGGAGGAGCTGATCTCTTTAGGATGGTGTAGTGGGCATGCTCTGTGACTCGCACAGGTACAGGGAGAGTGAGGAGGAGCTGATCTCTTTAGGATGGTGTAGTGGGCATGCTCTGTGACTTGCACAGGTACAGGGAGAGTGAGGAGGAGCTGATCTCCTTAGGATGGTGTAGTGGGCATGCTCTGTGACTTGCACAGGTACAGGGAGAGTGAGGTGGAGCTGATCTCTTTAGGATGGTGTAGTGGGCATGCTCTGTGACTCGCACAGGTACAGGGAGAGTGAGGAGGAGCTGATCTCTTTAGGATGGTGTAGTGGGCATGCTCTGTGACTCGCACAGGTACAGGGAGAGTGAGGAGGAGCTGATCTCTTTTGGATGGTGTAGTGGGCATACTCTGTGACTCGCACAGTTACAGGGAGAGTGAGGAGGAGCTGATCTCTTTAGGATGGTGTAGTGGGCATGCTCTGTGACTCGCACAGTTACAGGGAGAATGAGGAGGAGCTGATCTCTAGGATGGTGTAGTGGGCATGCTCTGTGACTTGCACAGGTACTGGGAGAGTGAGGAGGAGCGGATCTCTTTAGGATGGTGTAGTGGGCGTGCTCTGTGACTTGTACAGGTACAGGGAGAGTGAGGAGGAGCTGATCTCTTTAGGATGGTGTAGTGGGCATGCTCTGTGACTTGTACAGGTACAGGGAGAGTGAGGAGGAGCTGATCTCTTTAGGATGGTGTAGTGGGCATGCTCTGTGACTTGCACAGGTACAGGGAGAGTGAGGAGGAGCTGATCTCTTTAGGATGGTGTAGTGGGCATGCTCTGTGACTTGCACAGGTACTGGGAGAGTGAGGAGGAGCTGATCTCTTTAGGATGGTGTAGTGGGCATGCTCTGTGACTTGTACAGGTACAGGGAGAGTGAGGAGGAGCTGATCTCTTTAGGATGGTGTAGTGGGCATGCTCTGTGACTTGTACAGGTACAGGGAGAGTGAGGAGGAGCTGATCTCTTTAGGATGGTGTAGTGGGCATGCTCTGTGACTTGCACAGGTACAGGGAGAGTGAGGAGGAGCTGATCTCTTTTGGATGGTGTAGTGAGCATGCTCTGTGACTTGTACAGGTACAGGGAGAGTGAGGAGGAGCTGATCTCTTTAGGATGGTGTAGTGGGCATGCTCTGTGACTTGCACAGGTACAGGGAGAGTGAGGAGGAGCTGATCTCTTTAGGATGGTGTAGTGGGCATGCTCTGTGACTCGCACAGGTACAGGGAGTGTGAGGAGGAGCTGATCTCTTTAGGATGGTGTAGTGAGCATGCTCTGTGACTTGCACAGGTACAGGGAGTGTGAGGAGGAGAGGATCTCTTTAGGATGGTGTAGTGGGCATGCTCTGTGACTCGCACAGGTACAGGGAGTGTGAGGAGGAGAGGATCTCTTTAGGATGGTGTAGTGGGCATGCTCTGTGACTTGCACAGGTACAGGGAGAGTGAGGAGGAGCTGATCTCTTTAGGATGGTGTAGTGGGCATGCTCTGTGACTTGCACAGGTACAGGGAGTGTGAGGAGGAGAGGATCTCTTTAGGATGGTGTAGTGGGCATGCTCTGTGACTTGCACAGGTACAGGGAGAGTGAGGAGGAGCTGATCTCTTTTGGATGGTGTAGTGAGCATGCTCTGTGACTCGCACAGGTACAGGGAGTGTGAGGAGGAGAGGATCTCTTTAGGATGGTGTAGTGGGCATGCTCTGTGACTTGCACAATTACAGGGAGAGTGAGGAGGAGCTGATCTCTTTAGGATGGTGTAGTGGGCATGCTCTGTGACTCGCACAGGTACAGGGAGAGTGAGGAGGAGCTGATCTCTTTAGGATGGTGTAGTGAGCATGCTCTGTGACTCGCACAGGTACAGGGAGTGTGAGGAGGAGAGGATCTCTTTAGGATGGTGTAGTGGGCATGCTCTGTGACTTGCACAGGTACAGGGAGAGTGAGGAGGAGCTGATCTCTTTTGGATGGTGTAGTGGGCATGCTCTGTGACTCGCACAGGTACAGGGAGAGTGAGGAGGAGCTGATCTCTTTAGGATGGTGTAGTGGGCATGCTCTGTGACTTGCACAGTTACATGGAGAGTGAGGTGGAGCTGATCTCTTTAGGATGGTGTAGTGGGCATGCTCTGTGACTCGCACAGTTACAGGGAGAGTGAGGAAGAGCTGATCTCTTTAGGATGGTGTAGTGGGCATGCTCTGTGACTTGCACAGTTACATGGAGAGTGAGGTGGAGTTGATCTCTTTAGGATGGTGTAGTGGGCATGCTCTGTGACTTGCACAGTTACAGGGAGAGTGAGGAGGAGCTGATCTCTTTAGGATGGTGTAGTGGGAATGCTCTGTGACTTGTACAGGTACAGGGAGAGTGAGGAGGAGCTGATCTCTTTAGGATGGTGTAGTGGGCATTCTCTGTGATTTGCAGGGTCACTTCATTACCCCATTTGTTACCTGCAGTAGTGACGGTAATGGCATCAGAGCGTTGTACTGAGTGGATGTGTCCGGTCTGAGGTCACCGATCCTGCATGTCTGTCACCGGATGTCCTGCTCCTGTGTGGACTGCATGCATGTGTTGGCCTTTTCACTGCTATTAATGTCACCTAGTTCAACTCCCTCCGCTGTATCATATCAATTCTGTCTGCATGCTGTCACCCCTAGGGGGAGCTCACTACATAGGAATGTTTACAGATTGTATTGAAGCCTGTATAAACCCGTATGGTTATATAGAGCTCCCTCTAGTGGCAACAGCAGTTAGGTCAGCTGTTATTTGCATTAATTTAATTTCCTTGGTTAACCATTTTTGTTCTTTTAGGGTATTTAGAAGTTTTCCCATGATAAATGGGGTCGGTCCCAGTGACCAGTTCCCATTTTAAGGCGGCTGTAGTATGAAAAGGCATCATATAACTTGACATGATCCCTCCAAACAGAGACGAGATACAAGTGCAACAAACCCTCAGCTGTGAGAAGTGTTAGGTCTGGATGTAAACAGTAATGTTTCCATTCACTGACATTTAGCAGAGATCTTGGAATCGGCATGGAATTAAAGCACAAAGCATATTAGAAAGTTGCAGAACTTTTCAGTATACAGTGAAGCTTTGAGCAGAATGCAACATGTTCGCCATCTGGTGGTAAAAGTATATTACAGCAGTATGGCAATATTCTGATTAAATTTTTTTTAACCCATTTCTTCAGTTTTTATTTATTTTTTCCTCTCCTTCCTCCAAGAGCCACAGCTATATTTTTGCAGGACAATTTGCAGTTTTATATCATAGAATCATAGAATCATAGAATGGTAGAGTTGGAAGGGACCTCCTGGGTCATCTGGTCCAACCCCCTCCTCAAAGCAGGATTCACTAGATCATCTCAGACAGATGTCTGTCCAGCCTCTGTTTGAAGACGTCCATTGAAGGGGAACTCACCACCTCTCGTGGCAGCCTGTTCCACTCATTAATCACCCTAACTGTCAAAAAGTTTTTTCTAATATCTAATCTGTGTCTCCTCCCATTTAGTTTCATCCCATTGCTTCTAGTCTTTCCTTGTGCAAATGAGAATAAAGATGATCCTTCTACAATGTGACAGCCCTTGACATATTTGTAGACAGCTATTAAGTCTCCTCTCAGTCTTCTTTTTTGCAAGCTAAACATTCCCAAATCCTGCAACCGTTCCTCATAGGACATGGTTTGCAGACCAGTCACCATTCTGGTCGCTCTTCTCTGAACTTGCTCCAGTTTGTCTATGTCTTTTTTAAAATGTGGTGCCCAAAACTGTACACAGTATTCCAGATGAGGTCTGACCAAAGAGGAGTAAAGACCGATAATGACTTCACGTGATCTAGACTGTATGCTTCTGTTAATACATCCCAGAATTGTATTTGCCTTTTTTGCTGCTGCATCACACTGTTGACTCATGTTCAGTCTATGATCTATTAGTATACCTAAATCTTTTTCACATGTACTGTTGCTTAGCTCTATTCCTCCCATTCTGTATATGCTTTTTTCATTTTTATTGCCCAGATGTAGTACTTTGCATTTTTCCCTGTTAAAAACCATTCTGTTGGTTGCTGCCCACTGCTCCAGTTTATTTAGGTCTTTTTGAATCCTCTCTCTCTCTTCTCTAGTATTAGCTATCCCTCCTAGCTTTGTGTCATCAGCAAATTTAATCAGTTTACCCTCAATTCCTTCATCTAAATCATTGATAAAGATGTTGAACAATACAGGTCCCAGGACGGAGCCCTGTGGTACCCCACTTGAGACATTCATCCAGCTGGATGTGAAGCCATTTACAACCACCCTTTGAGTCCGATCACTAAGCCAGTTATGAATCCACCTAACAGTTGCCTGGTCCATTGCATACTTGGTCATTTTTTCAATAAGGATGGTGTGAGATACTTTGTCAAATGCTTTGCTGAAGTCAAGATATACTATATCTACAGCATTTCCCTGATCCACCCAGTCAGTGATTCTGTCATAGAAGGAAATTAAGTTAGTCTGACATGACTTGTTAGTTACAAACCCATGCTGACTCTGGTTAATCACTTCATTCTTATCCATGTACTTACATACATGTTGTTTAATAATTTGTTCAAAGATCTTTCCTGGTATAGAAGTCAGACTCACCGGCCTATAGTTCCCTGGGTCCACCTTCTTCCCCTTTTTGAAGATAGGAACAACATTTGCTCTTCTCCAGTCTTCTGGGACTTCTCCTGTTCTCCAAGAATTTTCAAAGATTATGGAGAGTGGTTCTAAAATTTCTTCTACGATCTCCTTCAGTACTCTGGGGTGTAATTCATCTGGACCTGGAGACTTGAACTCATTTATGTTAGCTAAATATTCCCTCACAATCTTTCTGTTTACAGATAACTTGGATTCCTCTATTCCTTTAAAAAGACAGTGAAGATCAGTTGATATTACATTTTCTTTCTGAGAAAAAACAGATGCAAAATAGGAATTAAAAAGTTCGGCCTTCTCAACATCCTCTCTTACCATTTCTCCATTTTCATCCTGTAAAAATCCTATAGCATCTTTGACTTTTCTTTTACTTTTGACATACCCCCAAAATCCTTTTTTATTGCTTTTGACATCTCTTGCAAGCCTTAATTCATTGTCAGCTTTAGCTAACCTGATACGTGCCCTGCAGGATCTGCAGACTGCATTATAATCTTCTTTAGATATGCCTCCCTCTTTCCATTTAATAAACATTTCTTTCTTTCTTTTTAGCATGTGTTTAAGTTCTGTGTTCATCCATCCTGGTTTCCTTAAATGCTTCCCATTCTTCCTACTTTTCGGGATTGTTAACGATTGTGCTTTGAGAATCTCATTTTTAAAAATTTCCCATCCTTCCTGGACATTTTTGTCCTTAAGGACATCCAGCCATTGGATCCCTCCTATTCTCTTTCTGAGTCTCTTAAAATCTGCCTTTCTAAAATCTAACCTTGAAGTCTGAGTCTTCACATGTCTTCCTCCTCTAGTTATCCAAAATTCTATAATAGCATGATCGCTGCCTCCTAGGGTCCCAGCCACCTTTACCTCCTCAACCATTTCCTCCCTGTTTATAAGGATTAGATCCAAAGTAGCAGATCCCCTTGTTTTCTCCCCTACCTTTTGGAAGATAAAGTTGTCAGCAAGAGAGGATAAGAATTTGCTTGACCTGTTAGTTTTACTTGAGAGAGATTCCCAACAAATGTCTGGATAGTTGAAATCTCCCATGACCACTACGTCATATTTTTTGGAGAACTTGGTCATTTGATACATAAAGAGTTCATCCATATGTTCAGCATGCCCAGGTGGCCTGTAGTAAATGCCTACAATGGTGTCCTTTCCGTTGTTCTCTCCTTGTATTCTTACCCAAACAGTTTCCACAGAACTCCCAGTCTCTGAAGCTTCAATGTCTGTGCAGATATTCGCTTTTCTAACATACAATGCGACACCTCCTCCTCGTTTATCAAGTCTGTTTCTTGCAAATAAGTTGTATCCTTTTAGCCTTTTATTCCAATCATGTGTATCGTCCCACCAAGTTTCAGTGATTCCAATGACATCATATTTGGTAAAATGAATGACACCATTCATTTTACCAAATAATGTGCTGAAAACCAGTAAAATGTTGAAAAATGTACCAAAATTATATAGTTTATTTTTATTATCAATTTATTGTAGTAAAACAAAATAAAAAAAAATATATATATATATATATATATATATAAAATATTAGTAATATTTTATTATTATTTTAGGAAAACAATTAAAGACTAAAAAATATCTTATTATTATTTATTTTTTTATTATTTTAGGAAAACAGACTTTAAAAATGTAAAGTATATTAATTTTATTATCATTATTATTATTATTTTAGTAATATAAAACTAAAAACTAAACAAAATATTTATATATATAGATATATATACATACACAATTATTATTATTATTAATAAGAATATTTTAGTAAGACAAAATTAAAAACGGAAAAATATATATTTATTATTAATATTTTATTATTTTAGTAAAACAATTAAAAACTAAAAAACATATATGTTATTATTATAGGAAAACAAACTTAAAAACGTAAAAATATATTCTTCTTTTATTATTATTTTAGTAAAATAAATGAAAAACCAAAATAAATATTTATATATATACACTAATTATTATTATTAATATTTTAGTAATACAATATTAATAACTTACAAAAAAAAACTTTTTTGGGGGGGGTTGTTTCGCCATTTTTCTGAGACCCGTATCTTATTTCATTTCTGCATAGATTGACTGACTTTTTAATTGATACCATTTTAGGGCACATACAATATTTTGATTGCATTTTTTGAGGATTGTGCCAACAAAATTGAAATTTTGTAGTTTAAAGTTTTATTTTTTTTTACTTTATGGGATAAGTTATTGTATATTTTATTAGTTTCTGCAAGTTTGCGTCCACAGCAATAGCAAATATGTTGCTTTTTTTCCCTTATTTGTTACATTTTGCTATTCACTTTTAGGAAAAAGAGGGAATTTAAACTTTCATGATTTTTAAAAATTATTTAATATGTATTTATTTTTTTTACATTTTTCGTTAGTCCCCTTAGGGGACTCGAACCTGCGATCACTTGGTCACTGACACAATACACTGTACTACCAGAGTACTGCAGTGCATTGTGAAGTGGACGATCCGTGTTCGATGTTGCCAGATACTTTTTTTATATAAACTTTTATATTTTTCCTCTTCTTCAATCCTTTCCAAATTCCCATATTCCCGCGTTGATGTCATCGCTCCTGCCATGCAAGGATCTAAAGCGGCGCTGCCCTAAATAGCTGATTCCCCCCCCTTCGCTCCCACTGGGTTGCCTGACCTACCGGACGGGACGCCGCAGGAATATTCCCCCAATACAAGATCTTACTTTTTTCTTCTCAGGTTAATGCAAAAAACTCCAGTAGAAGGAAAAAGAGAACGTCCTTCAAGAGGAAAGCCAGCAAGAAAGGCTTCGAGGTAAGAATCCTGGCGAGAGGGTGGGGGGGGGGCAATAAAATCTACTCCACCTGCACATTATATATGCCCACTCTTTATCTCTGAGCAGCATGTCTACCCTTAACCCTGGGTCTGTGATGCCTCTGTGTGGTATGCAGTAGGACAGTGCTGTGGGCATGCTCTGTAGGAAAATGTTGGGGGCCTGCACTGTAGGAAAGTGTTATTGGCGTGCGCTGTAGGAGAGTGTTATTGGCGTGCGCTGTAGGAGAGTGTTGTGGGCATACTTTGTAGGACAGTGTTGTGGGCATGTGCTGTAGGAGAGTGTTATTGGCGTGCGCTGTAGGAGAGTGTTGTGGGCATACTTTGTAGGACAGTGTTGTGGGCATGCTCGGTGACAGGGTGTGTGGGCCTGCTCTGTAGGAAAGTGTTATGGGCATGCGCTGTAGGAGAGTGTTGTGGGCATGCATTATAGGAGAGTGTTGTGGTCATGCTTTGTAGGAGAGTGTTATGGGCATGTGCTGTAGGAGAGTGTTATGGGCATGTGCTGTAGGAGAGTGTTATGGGCATGTGCTGTAGGAGAGTGTTATGGGCATATGCTGTAGGAGAGTGTTATGGGCATGTGCTGTAGGAGAGTGTTATGGGCATGTGCTGTAGGAGAGTGTTGTGGTCATGCTTTGTAGGAGAGTGTTATGGGCATGCTCTGTATGAGTGTGTTGAGTGCATGCTGGGTGGGAGAGTATTGTGGGCATGATCTGTAGGAGAGAGTTGTGGGCATGCACTGTAGGATGTTGTTGTGGACATGTTCTGTAGGAGGTTGTTATGGACATGCGGTGTAAGAGGTTGCTATGGGCATGGACTGTAGGAAGATGTAGGCATGCTCTGTAGGAGAGTGCAGTGGGTATGCTCTGTAGGAGAATGTTGTGGTCATGCTCTGTAGGAGAATGTTGTGGTCATGCTCTGTAGGAGAATGTTGTGGTCATGCTCTGTAGGAGAATGTTGTGATCATGCTCTGTAGGAGAGTGTCATCATACTCTAGGGAAGTTGTGGGCATGCTCTGTAGGAGAGTGTAGTGGGTATGCTCTGTAGGAGAGTGTCATCATACTCTAGGGAAGTTGTGGGCATGCTCTGTAGGAGAGTGCAGTGGGTATGCTCTGTAGGAGAGTGTCATCATACTCTAGGGAAGTTGTGGGCATGCTCTGTAGGAGAGTGCAGTGGGTATGCTCTGTAGGAGAGTGTCATCATACTCTAGGGAAGTTGTGGGCATGCTCTGTAGGAGAGTGTAGTGAGCATGTTATGGTCTTGCTGTTTGACCTGTGCTGTGGTTATTGTTGCAGAGATCACTTACTGTTAATGTTGGATCCTTTGCTTCCCATACAAATCATTGTAATCCAGTCTGTGATGATAGTGAGATGACAGAAAAGAGGGCGTCAAAATATTGTGACGCTCAGAGCAAAATCTGCCAGATTTTAGGATTGTTTTTTAAGATAGAAAATAATAAGGAAATTTAAAAAAAGAATTCCCAAAACTTCTTAAAAAATATGTTTAACCCTCTTTACAGAGGTTGGAGCTTAGTTTTCCTGATAAAGCACTTCAGATCTCCTGCATAGAGTTACATATAACATAGCATTCTGGCTGCCTGTGGTCGCCACTAGGGGGAGCTTACTGTATACTAATATCCTCATGAGCTCCCTCTAGTGATGGCCAGATCCATCCGAGGAACATGATCCTATTCTCTCCTTCCTAGGACATTAAAGGCCGGGCCTTTGTGATAAAACCCATCTCTTCCCCCCTCATGAAACCTTTGCTGGTCTTTGTGAACCCAAAAAGCGGTGGAAACCAGGTAAGTGATATGACCTCAACCTTTTATTTTGGTGGCCTTTTCTCCTCTGCGAGAGGTACTCGGCATGTGTGGTCTCCATCACTAACCCCATCGTTGTTCCCAATAGGGTACTAAAGTGCTGCAGATGTTCATGTGGTTCCTAAATCCACGGCAGGTCTTTGATCTCTCTCAGGAAGGACCACGGGAAGCGTGAGTGTCACCACCACCACATAAAATTAGAGGCCGAGGCCCTGTCCAAAAAACTTGAAAGTCACTTGGGTTGTTGTTAGAGTAAGGAAGGGATTAATGTCTTCCGGAAAGCCAAACGTTACACTGAGGGTTCTACTCTTACGGACCTCATATGGAGTGATTCCTCTTTAGAGCCCTAGATGGGTGGTTAGGCTGTTGAAATCTGCTGATTGCTTGGCTTTTCCCCCACAGCTCCTCCGCAGGTAAAGCAAGGCATTACAGCCTTCTTGTAAGCAATTAAGACAAAGATAATGATAATTTCTTTCTAAATATTAACAGTCTGACTAATAAATAATATAAAAAATGTGAAAGAAATTTTTTTATACTGAAACAAATATTAGAATGTTTGACTAATCGGAGGGGGAAGAGGGAGATGAAGCTGCAGCTTCTTTCTCAAGAGTCATCCTTCTGACATTAGAGGAACGTGTAGATGATATTTCCTGCCGGCAGGATCTAAGTACTTGTTCAGAAACCTCTTCAGTCACCAAAAATCCATATACACTGTGTGCAGAATTATTAGGCAAATGAGTATTTTGATCACATGATACTTTTTATACATGTTGTCCTACTCCAAGCTGCATAGGCTTGAGAGCCAACTCCCAATTAAGTAAATCTGGTGATGTGCATCTCTGTAATGAGGAGGGGTGTTGTCTAATGACATCAACCCCCTATATAAGGTGTGCTTAATTATTAGGCAACGTCCTTTCCTTTGGCAAAATGGGTCAGAAGAGAGATTTGACGGGCTCTGAAAAGTCCAAAATTGTGAGATGTCTTGCAGAGGGAGGCAGCAGTCTTGAAATTTCCAAACTTTTGAAGCGTGATCACCGAACAATCAAGCGTTTCATGGCAAATAGCGAACAGGGTCTCAAGAAGCGTGTTGGCCGAAAAAGGCGCAAAACAACTGTCCATGAATTGAGGAAAATCAAGCGTGAAGCTGCCAAGATGCCATTCGTCACTAGTTTTGCCATATTTCAGAGCTGCAACGTTACTGGAGTATCAAAGATACTCAGGGACATGGCCAAGGTAAGGAAGGCTGAAAAACCACCACCTATGAACAAGAAACATAAGATAAAACGTCAAGAATGGGCCAAGAAATATCTTAAGACTGATTATTCAAAGGTTTTATGGACTGATGAAATGAGAGTGACTCTTGATGGGCCAGATGGATGGGCCAGAGGCTGGATCAGTAAAGGGCAGAGAGCTCCACTCCGACTCAGACACCAGCAAGGTGGAGGTGGGGTACTGGTATGGGCTGGTATCATCAAAGATGAACTTGTGGGACCTTTTTGGGTTGAGGATGGAGTGAAGCTCAACTCCCAGACCTACTGCCAGTTTCTGGAAGACAACTTCTTCAAGCAGTGGTACAGGAAGAAGTTGGTATCGTTCAAGAAAAACATGATTTTCATGCAGGACAATGCTCCATCACATGCATCCAACTACTCCACAGCGTGGCTGGCCAGTAAAGGTCTAAAAGAAGAAAAAATAATGACATGGGCCCCTTGTTCACCTGATCTGAACCCCATAGAGAACCTGTGGTCTATCATAAATTGTGAGATCTACAGGGAGGGAAACAGTACACCTCTGGGAGCAGTGTCTGGGAAGCTGTGGTGAGATCTACAGGGAGGGAAAACAGTACACCTCTGGGAGCAGTGTCTGGGAGGCTGTGGTGAGATCTACAGGGAGGGAAAACAGTACACCTCTGGGAGCAGTGTCTGGGAGGCTGTGGTGAGATCTACAGGGAGGGAAAACAGTACACCTCTGGGAGCAGTGTCTGGGAGGCTGTGGTGAGATCTACAGGGAGGGAAAACAGTACACCTCTGGGAGCAGTGTCTGGGAGGCTGTGGTGGCTGCTGCACGCAATGTTGATCTAAAACAGATCAAGCAACTGACAGAATCTATGGATGGAGGCTGCTGAGGGTCACCATAAAGAAAGGTGGCTATATTAATCACTCATTTTTTTGTTTTTTGTTTTTGCATGTCAGAAATGTTTATTTCTAAATTTTGTGCACTGATATTGGTTTACCTGGTGAAAATAAACAAGTGAGATGGGATTATATTTGGTTTTTATTAAGTTGCCTAATAATTCGGGACAGTAATAGTTACCTGCACAAACAGATATCCTCCTAAGATAGCCAAATCTGAAAAAAAAACACTCCAACTTCCAAAAATATTTAGCTTGGATATTTATGAGTCTTTTGGGTTGATTGAGAACATAGATGTTGATCAATAATAAAAATAATCCTCTAAAATACAACTTGCCTAATAATTCTGCACACAGTGTAGTGAAGAGATGATGGTGACGAGGGGGAAGAGGGAGATGCAGCTGCAAAACAAAAAAAAGGAAAAGGAGGTTAGACAGCTGGGATCTGATTGGTCACTATGGGTAATTGTGCTTTTTGTATATTTATGTTTTGTCTTCCAGGCTGGAGTTATATAGAAAAGTGCCAAATTTAAGAATTCTCGCCTGTGGTGGCGATGGGACGGTGAGTGACCGAATTATACTGATACTTATTATTACCGGATTTACTCCATGAAGAAAATCACCAGCTATTAAAAGGCTCAAAATTTTGCACTGGGTCACATCCTATATTATACTCCAGAGCTGCACTCACTATTCTGCTCCACCAGCAGAATAGTGAGTGCAGCTCTGGAGTATAATACAGGATGTAACTTGGGGTGAGTGGCTCATGTTTTTGTGTAATACTAGGTGGTGATGACTCTTAGATCTCTCGGACCCCCTATGATTTGCAGAGATGGATGGACCCTCTGCTGCTCTCTGATTCTACATATAGCAGTATAACCGCACAGTAGATCAGTGAGCAGTAGGTGGCGCTGTTGTCTCTGGGGTCCTATGTGACGAGGTTTGGTCTGGAGCGTGTGCAGGGTGTGATTGGTCGGAGCCCCTCTATCCGTGGTGTGATCCCACCTTCCTTCTTCTCACAGGTAGGCTGGATCCTTTCTGTCTTGGACGAGCTGCAGCTGAACCCGCAGCCGCCTGTCGCTGTTCTTCCTCTGGGGACCGGGAATGACCTCGCTCGCACCCTCAACTGGGGAGGGGTAAGTGATCTGCACTGATAACGGGGGTCCGCTGTCATACTGTACAGAGAGGAAGCGACAGCAGGTGGAGCCAGAAAGGGGGTGACAGCAGGTGGCGCTAGAGAGAAAATTACAGCAGGTGGCGCTAGAGAGATAGAGAAAGTGACAGCAGATGGCGCTAGAGAGAAAGTGACAGCAGGTGGCGCTAGAGAGAGAGAAAGTGACAGCAGATGGAGCCAGAGAGGAGGTGACAGCAGGTGGAGCCAGAGAGAACGTGACAGCAGGTGGAGCCAGAGAGAGAGAAAGTGACAGCAGGTGGAGCCAGAGAGAGAGAAAGTGACAGCGGGTGGTGCTAGAGAGAGAGAAAGTGACAGCAGGTGGAGCCAGAGAGAGAGAAAGTGACAGCAGGTGGAGCCAGAGAGAGAGAAAGTGACAGCGGGTGGTGCTAGAGAGAGAGAAAGTGACAGCAGGTGGAGCCAGAGAGAGAGAAAGTGACAGCAGGTGGTGCTAGAGAGAGAGAAAGTGACAGCAGGTGGTGCTAGAGAGAGAGAACGTGACAGCAGGTGGAGCCAGAGAGAGAGAAAGTGACAGCAGGTGGAGCCAGAGAGAGAGAAAGTGACAGCGGGTGGAGCCAGAGAGAGAGAAAGTGACAGCAGGTGGTGCTAGAAAGAGAGAAAGTGACAGCAGGTGGTGCTAGAGAGAGAGAAAGTGACAGCAGGTGGAGCCAGAGAGAGAGAAAGTGACAGCACGTGGTGCTAGAGAGAGAGAAAGTGACAGCAGATGGAGCCTGAGAGAACGTGACAGCAGGTGGAGCCAGAGAGAGAGAAAGTGACAGCAGGTGGAGCCAGAGAGAGAGAAAGTGACAGCAGGTGGTGCTAGAGAAAGAGAAAGTGACAGCAGGTGGTGCTAGAGAGAGAGAAAGTGACAGCAGATGGAGCCTGAGAGAACGTGACAGCAGGTGGAGCCAGAGAGAGAGAAAGTGACAGCAGGTGGTGCTAGAGAGAGAGAAAGTGACAGCAGATGGAGCCTGAGAGAACGTGACAGCAGGTGGAGCCAGAGAGAGAGAAAGTGACAGCAGGTGGTGCTAGAGAGAGAGAAAGTGACAGCAGGTGGCGCTAGAGAGAGAGAAAGTGACAGCAGATGGCGCTAGAGAGAAAGTGACAGCAGATGGTGGTAGAGAGAGAGAAAGTGACAGCAGGTGGCGCTAGAGAGAGAGAAAGTGACAGCAGATGGCGCTAGAGAGAAAGTGACAGCAGATGGTGGTAGAGAGAGAGAAAGTGACAGCAGGTGGCGCTAGAGAGAGAGAAAGTGACAGCAGATGGCGCTAGAGAGAGAGAAAGTGACAGCAGGTGGAGCCAGAGAGGAGGTGACAGCAGGTGGAGCTAGAGAGGAGGTGACAGCAGGTGGCGCTAGAGAGAAGATGACAGCAGGTGGCGCTAGAGAGAAAGAGAAAGTGACAGCAGATGGCGCTAGAGAGAAAATTACAGCAGGTGGCGCTAGAGAGAAAGAGAAAGTGACAGCAGATGGCGCTAGAGAGAAAGTGACAGCAGGTGGTGCTAGAGAGAAAGTGACAGCAGGTGGCGCTAGAGAGAAAGTGACAGCAGGTGGTGCTAGAGAGAAAGTGACAGCAGGTGGCGCTAGAGAGAAAGTGACAGCAGGTGGCGCTAGAGAGAAAGTGACAGCAGGTGGCGCTAGAGAGAAAGTGACAGCAGGTGGCGCTAGAGAGAAAGTGACAGCAGGTGGTGCTAGAGAGAACGTGACAGCAGGTGGCGCTAGAGAGAACGTGACAGCAAATGGTGCTAGAGAGAAAGTGACAGCAGGTGGCGCTAGAGAGAAAGTGACAGCAGGTGGCGCTAGAGAGAAAGTGACAGCAGGTGTCGCTAGTGAGAGAGTGACAGCAGGTGGCGCTAGAGAGAAAGTGACAGCAGGTGGCGCTAGAGAGAAAGTGACAGCAGGTGGCGCTAGAGAGAAAGTGACAGCAGGTGGTGCTAGAGAGAACGTGACAGCAGGTGGTGCTAGAGAGAAAGTGACAGCAAATGGTGCTAGAGAGAAAGTGACAGCAGGTGGCGCTAGAGAGAAAGTGACAGCAGGTGGCGCTAGAGAGAAAGAGAAAGTGACAGCAGATGGCGCTAGAGAGAAAGTGACAGCAGGTGGCGCTAGAGAGAGAGAAAGTGACAGCAGGTGGCGCTAGAGAGAAAGTGACAGCAGGTGGCGCTAGAGAGAACGTGACAGCAGGTGGTGCTAGAGAGAACGTGACAGCAGGTGGTGCTAGAGAGAAAGTGACAGCAAATGGTGTTAGAGAGAAAGTGACAGCAGGTGGCGCTAGAGAGAAAGTGACAGCAGGTGGCGCTAGAGAGAAAGTGACAGCAGGTGGCGCTAGAGAGAAAGTGACAGCAGGTGGCGCTAGAGAGAAAGTGACAGCAGGTGGCGCTAGAGAGAAAGAGAAAGTGACAGCAGATGGCGCTATAGAGAGAGAAAGTGACAGCAGGTGGAGCCAGAGAGGAGGTGACAGCAGGTGGAGCCAGAGAGGAGGTGACAGCAGGTGGCGCTAGAGAGAAGATGACAGCAGATGGCGCTAGAGAGAAAATTACAGCAGGTCGCGCTAGAGAGAAAGAGAAAGTGACAGCAGATGGCGCTAGAGAGAAAGTGACAGCAGGTGGCGCTAGAGAGAAAGTGACAGCAGGTGGCGCTAGAGAGAAAGTGACAGCAGGTGGCGCTAGAGAGAAAGTGACAGCAGGTGGTGCTAGAGAGAAAGTGACAGCAGGTGGCGCTAGAGAGAAAGAGAAAGTGACAGCAGGTGGCGCAAGAGAGAAAGTGACAGCAGGTGGCGCTAGAGAGAAAATGACAGCAGGTGGCACTAGAGAGAAAGAGAAAGTGACAGCAGATGGCGCTAGAGAGAAAGTGACAGCAGGTGGCGCTAGAGAGAAAGAGAAAGTGACAGCAGATGGCGCTAGAGAGAAAGAGAAAGTGACAGCAGGTGGTGCTAGAGAGAAAGTGACAGCAGGTGGTGCTAGAGAGAAAGTGACAGCAGGTGGCGCTAGAGAGAAAGAGAAAGTGACAGCAGGTGGCGCTAGAGAGAAAGAGAGAAAGTGACAGCAGGTGGCGCTAGAGAGAAAGAGAAAGTGACAGCAAATGGTGCTAGAGAGAAAGTGACAGCAGGTGGCGCTAGAGAGAAAGTGACAGCAGGTGGCGCTAGAGAGAAAGAGAAAGTGACAGCAGATGGCGCTAGAGAGAAAGTGACAGCAGGTGGCGCTAGAGAGAAAGTGACAGCAGGTGGCGCTAGAGAGAAAGTGACAGCAGGTGGCGCTAGAGAGAAAGTGACAGCAGGTGGCGCTAGAGAGAAAGTGACAGCAGGTGGCGCTAGAGAGAAAGTGACAGCACGTGGCGCTAGAGAGAAAGTGACAGCACGTGGCGCTAGAGAGAAGATGACAGCAGGTGGCGCTAGAGAGAAAGTGACAGCAGGTGACGCTAGAGAGAGAGAAAGTGACAGCAGGTGGAGCCAGAGAGGAGGTGACAGCAGGTGGAGCCAGAGAGGAGGTGACAGCAGGTGGCGCTAGAGAGAAGATGACAGCAGGTGGCGCTAGAGAGAAAATTACAGCTGGTCGCGCTAGAGAGAAAGAGAAAGTGACAGCAGATGGCGCTAGAGAGAAAGTGACAGCAGGTGGCGCTAGAGAGAAAGTGACAGCAGGTGGAGCCAGAGAGGAGGTGACAGCAGGTGGCGCTAGAGAGAAGATGACAGCAGGTGGCGCTAGAGAGAAAGAGAAAGTGACAGCAGGTGGCGCTAGAGAGAAAATTACAGCAGGTGGCGCTAGAGAGAAAGAGAAAGTGACAGCAGATGGTGCTAGAGAGAAAGTGACAGCAGGTGGTGCTAGAGAGAAAGTGACAGCAGGTGGTGCTAGAGAGAAAGTGACAGCAGGTGGCGCTAGAGAGAAAGTGACAGCAGGTGGCGCTAGAGAGAAAGTGACAGCAGGTGGCGCTAGAGAGAAAGTGACAGCAGGTGGCGCTAGAGAGAAAGTGACAGCAGGTGGCGCTAGAGAGAAAGTGACAGCAGGTGGCGCTAGAGAGAAAGTGACAGCAGGTGGCGCTAGAGAGAAAGTGACAGCAGGTGGCGCTAGAGAGAAAGTGACAGCAAATGGTGCTAGAGAGAAAGTGACAGCAGGTGGCGCTAGAGAGAAAGTGACAGCAGGTGGAGCCAGAGAGGAGGTGACAGCAGGTGGCGCTAGAGAGAAGATGACAGCAGGTGGCGCTAGAGAGAAAGTGACAGCAGGTGACGCTAGAGAGAGAGAAAGTGACAGCAGGTGGAGCCAGAGAGGAGGTGACAGCAGGTGGAGCCAGAGAGGAGGTGACAGCAGGTGGCGCTAGAGAGAAGATGACAGCAGGTGGCGCTAGAGAGAAAATTACAGCTGGTCGCGCTAGAGAGAAAGAGAAAGTGACAGCAGATGGCGCTAGAGAGAAAGTGACAGCAGGTGGCGCTAGAGAGAAAGTGACAGCAGGTGGAGCCAGAGAGGAGGTGACAGCAGGTGGCGCTAGAGAGAAGATGACAGCAGGTGGCGCTAGAGAGAAAGAGAAAGTGACAGCAGGTGGCGCTAGAGAGAAAATTACAGCAGGTGGCGCTAGAGAGAAAGAGAAAGTGACAGCAGATGGTGCTAGAGAGAAAGTGACAGCAGGTGGTGCTAGAGAGAAAGTGACAGCAGGTGGTGCTAGAGAGAAAGTGACAGCAGGTGGCGCTAGAGAGAAAGTGACAGCAGGTGGCGCTAGAGAGAAAGTGACAGCAGGTGGCGCTAGAGAGAAAGTGACAGCAGGTGGCGCTAGAGAGAAAGTGACAGCAGGTGGCGCTAGAGAGAAAGTGACAGCAGGTGGCGCTAGAGAGAAAGTGACAGCAGGTGGCGCTAGAGAGAAAGTGACAGCAGGTGGCGCTAGAGAGAAAGTGACAGCAAATGGTGCTAGAGAGAAAGTGACAGCAGGTGGCGCTAGAGAGAAAGTGACAGCAGGTGGCGCTAGAGAGAAAGTGACAGCAGGTGGCGCTAGAGAGAAAGTGACAGCAGGTGGCGCTAGAGAGAAAGAGAAAGTGACAGCAGATGGCGCTATAGAGAAAGTTACAGCAGGTGGCGCTAGAGAGAGAGAAAGTGACAGCAGGTGGAGCCAGAGAGGAGGTGACAGCAGGTGGAGCCAGAGAGGAGGTGACAGCAGGTGGAGCCAGAGAGGAGGTGACAGCAGGTGGCGCTAGAGAGAAAGAGAAAGTGACAGCAGATGGCGCTAGAGAGAAAATTACAGCAGGTCGCGCTAGAGAGAAAGAGAAAGTGACAGCAGATGGCGCTAGAGAGAAAGTGACAGCAGGTGGCGCTAGAGAGAAAGTGACAGCAGGTGGCGCTAGAGAGAAAGTGACAGCAGGTGGCGCTAGAGAGAAAGTGACAGCAGGTGGCGCTAGAGAGAAAGTGACAGCAGGTGGCGCTAGAGAGAAAGTGACAGCAGGTGGCGCTAGAGAGAAAGTGACAGCAGGTGGCGCTAGAGAGAAAGTGACAGCAAATGGTGCTAGAGAGAAAGTGACAGCAGGTGGCGCTAGAGAGAAAGTGATAGCAGGTGGTGCTAGAGAGAAAGTGACAGCAGGTGGTGCTAGAGAGAAAGTGACAGCAGGTGGCACTAGAGAGAAAGAGAAAGTGACAGCAGGTGGCGCTAGAGAGAAAGTGACAGCAGGTGGAGCCAGAGAGGAGGTGACAGCAGGTGGCGCTAGAGAGAAGATGACAGCAGGTGGCGCTAGAGAGAAAGAGAAAGTGACAGCAGGTGGCGCTAGAGAGAAAATTACAGCAGGTGGCGCTAGAGAGAAAGAGAAAGTGACAGCAGATGGTGCTAGAGAGAAAGTGACAGCAGGTGGTGCTAGAGAGAAAGTGACAGCAGGTGGTGCTAGAGAGAAAGTGACAGCAGGTGGCGCTAGAGAGAAAGTGACAGCAGGTGGCGCTAGAGAGAAAGTGACAGCAGGTGGCGCTAGAGAGAAAGTGACAGCAGGTGGCGCTAGAGAGAAAGTGACAGCAGGTGGCGCTAGAGAGAAAGTGACAGCAGGTGGCGCTAGAGAGAAAGTGACAGCAGGTGGCGCTAGAGAGAAAGTGACAGCAGGTGGCGCTAGAGAGAAAGTGACAGCAAATGGTGCTAGAGAGAAAGTGACAGCAGGTGGCGCTAGAGAGAAAGTGACAGCAGGTGGCGCTAGAGAGAAAGTGACAGCAGGTGGCGCTAGAGAGAAAGTGACAGCAGGTGGCGCTAGAGAGAAAGAGAAAGTGACAGCAGATGGCGCTATAGAGAAAGTTACAGCAGGTGGCGCTAGAGAGAGAGAAAGTGACAGCAGGTGGAGCCAGAGAGGAGGTGACAGCAGGTGGAGCCAGAGAGGAGGTGACAGCAGGTGGAGCCAGAGAGGAGGTGACAGCAGGTGGCGCTAGAGAGAAAGAGAAAGTGACAGCAGATGGCGCTAGAGAGAAAATTACAGCAGGTCGCGCTAGAGAGAAAGAGAAAGTGACAGCAGATGGCGCTAGAGAGAAAGTGACAGCAGGTGGCGCTAGAGAGAAAGTGACAGCAGGTGGCGCTAGAGAGAAAGTGACAGCAGGTGGCGCTAGAGAGAAAGTGACAGCAGGTGGCGCTAGAGAGAAAGTGACAGCAGGTGGCGCTAGAGAGAAAGTGACAGCAGGTGGCGCTAGAGAGAAAGTGACAGCAGGTGGCGCTAGAGAGAAAGTGACAGCAAATGGTGCTAGAGAGAAAGTGACAGCAGGTGGCGCTAGAGAGAAAGTGATAGCAGGTGGTGCTAGAGAGAAAGTGACAGCAGGTGGTGCTAGAGAGAAAGTGACAGCAGGTGGCACTAGAGAGAAAGAGAAAGTGACAGCAGGTGGCGCTAGAGAGAAAGAGAGAAAGTGACAGCAGGTGGCGCTAGAGAGAAAATGACAGCAGGTGGCGCTAGAGAGAAAGAGAAAGTGACAGCAGATGGCGCTAGAGAGAAAGTGACAGCAGGTGGCGCTAGAAAGAAAGTGACAGCAGGTGGCGCTAGAGAGAAAGAGAAAGTGACAGCAGGTGGTGCTAGAGAGTAAATGACAGCAGGTGGCGCTAGAGAGATAGAGAAAGTGACAGCAGGTGGCGCTAGAGAGAAAGAGAAAGTGACAGCAGATGACGCTAGAGAGAAAGTGACAGCAGGTGGTGCTAGAGAGAAAGTGACAGCAGGTGGCGCTAGAGAGAGAGAAAGTGACAGCAGATGTCGATAGAGAGAATGTGACAGCAGGTGGCGCTAGAGAGAAAATGACAGCAGGTGGCGCTAGAGAGAAAGAGAAAGTGACAGCAGATGGCGCTAGAGAGAAAGTGACAGCAGGTGATGCTAGAGAGAGAGAAAGTGACAGCAGGTGGTGCTAGAGAGTGAGAAAGTGACAGCAAGTGGCGCTAGAGAGAGAGAAAGTGACAGCAGGTGGAGCCAGAGAGGAGGTGACAGCAGGTGGAGCCAGAGAGGAGGTGACAGCAGGTGGCGCTAGAGAGAAAGTGACAGCAGGTGGCGCTAGAGAGAAACTTGCAGCAGGTGGAATTAAAGAAAAAGTATCAGTATGAATTGTTGGAGGGAGCGCGTGTAAAGACGAGGACGTGGCAGCACAGGGCGGCTCTGTATAACAGGGATTTTTTTCTGTTTTATCAATAACTAGATGGTGGCCCGATTCTAACGCATCGGGTATTCTAGAATATGTATGCGGCCGACCGGGCGCAATCAACAGAGCGGGGTTTAAATTTGGTGCCAATAATGCTGATTATTCGTGACCGGTAACCGCGACCAATCAGTGGTGTTTAAATTTGCCACCAAAATTGCTGATTGGTCGCGGTGGCCGGCCGCGACCAATCAGCAGAGCGTTGTTTAAATTTGGCGCCAAGCTCGGTGATTTGTCGCGGCCGCTATTTAAATGTGGCGCCCAAATCGGTGATTGGTCGCGGACAGCGGCCGCACCAATCACCGATCTTGGCTCCACATTTAAACACCGCTGTGCTGATTGGTCGCGGGCAGCGTCGGCGACCAATCAGCACAGCGGTGTTTAAATGTGGAGCCAAGATTTGGGCGCCACATTTAATTAACGTCCGCGACCAGTTAGCACAGCAGTGTTTAAATGTGTCTGCAAGATCGGTGATTGGTCGCGGCCGCTATTTAAATGTGGCGCCCAAATCGGTGATTGGTCGCGGGCAGCGTCCGCGACCAATCAGCACAGCGGTGTTTAACTTTTGGGCCAAGATCAGTGATTGGTCGCGTGCGGAGAGCGCGACCAATCAGAGAATCGTATTGGTGAGGACCGGGGAGCGCCGCTGCCTGTGCTGCTACTTCCGCTGTGAGAACCCGGGACATGAGCGGGCGCTCGCAGCAGAAGTATCCCGACCCGCAGCGCCGCTCCCCGGTCCTCCCTTCACACCCTAGCCGCATGGAGGTCAGCGGCGCCTGCTGTCGGGAGATGAGCACCTCGCGCCGGTCATCTCCCGGCTGCATCGCCGCTGAGCTCCGTCCCGCAGATGAGCCGCTAACGGCCGCCATTTTTTTTCAGAAATCCCGCGGCGCTGATTGGCCGCTGCCGGACCAATGAGCGACGCGGGATTTCCTGGACAGACAGACAGACAGACAGACAGACAGACAGACAGATGGGATAAGACAATTATATATATAGATAAAAGTATATATATATTTTCCACTGTTTCTCTTCTCCAGGGCTACACAGATGAACCCGTCTCCAAGATCCTCTGCCATGTAGAAGATGGCACCATCGTGCAGCTGGACCGCTGGAACCTACATGTAGAGAGGAACCCCGACCTGCTGCACGAGGAGCTGGATGATGGGACACATAAGGTCAGAGGTCAGATGCTCTGCGGGGAGCCTGGGGCTGTAAGAGGATCCGCGGCCAGAAAGCTCATAGGAATACTGCACATTATATGCCAGCAGAATAGTGAGTGCAGCTCTGGAGTATAATACAGGATGTAACTCAGGATCAGTAATGTATGTACACAGTGACTGCACCAGCAGAATAGTGAGTTCAGCTCTGGAGTATAATACAGGATGTAACTCAGGATCAG
Organism: Phyllobates terribilis; assembly: GCF_046119375.1. Classification (NCBI taxonomy): domain Eukaryota; kingdom Metazoa; phylum Chordata; class Amphibia; order Anura; family Dendrobatidae; genus Phyllobates; species Phyllobates terribilis. The sequence goes on along the minus strand of NW_027364032.1, from coordinate 8,773 downwards.
TAATGTAATGTATGTACACAGTGACTGCACCAGCAGAATAGTGAGTGCAGCTCTGGGGTATAATACAGGATGTAACTCAGGATCAGTAATGTAATGTATGTACACAGTGACTGCACCAGCAGAATAGTGAGTGCAGCTCTGGGGTATAATACAGGATGTAACTCAGGATCAGTAATGTAATGTATGTACACAGTGACTCCACCAGCAGAATAGTGAGTGCAGCTCTGGAGTATAATACAGGATATAACACAGGATGAGTAATGTAATGTATGTACACAGTGACTGCACCAGCAGAATAGTGAGTGCAGCTCTGGGGTATAATACAGGATGTAACTCAGGATCAGTAATGTAATGTATGTACACAGTGACTGCACCAGCAGAATAGTGAGTTCAGCTCTGGAGTATAATACAGGAGGTAACTCAGGATCAGTAATGTAATGTATGTACACAGTGACTGCACCAGCAGAATAGTGAGTGCAGCTCTGGGGTATAATACAGGATGTAACTCAGGATCAGTAATGTAATGTATGTACACAGTGACTGCACCAGCAGAATAGTGAGTGCAGCTCTGGGGTATAATACAGGATGTAACTCAGGATCAGTAATGTAATGTATGTACACAGTGACTCCACCAGCAGAATAGTGAGTGCAGCTCTGGAGTATAATACAGGATGTAACGCAGGATCAGTAATGTAATGTATGTACACAGTGACTGCACCAGCAGAATAGTGAGTGCAGCTCTGGAGTATAATACAGGATGTAACGCAGGATCAGTAATGTAATGTATGTACACAGTGACTGCACCAGCAGAATAGTGAGGGCAGCTCTGGAGTATAATACAGGATGTAACTCAGGATCAGTAATGTAATGTATGTACACAGTGACTGCACCAGCAGAATAGTGAGTGCAGCTCTGGGGTATAATACAGGATGTAACTCAGGATCAGTAATGTATGTACACAGTGACTGCACCAGCAGAATAGTGAGTTCAGCTCTGGAGTATAATACAGGAGGTAACTCAGGATCAGTAATGTAATGTATGTACACAGTGACTGCACCAGCAGAATAGTGAGTGCAGCTCTGGAGTATAATACAGGATGTAACTCAGGATCAGTAATGTAATGTATATACACAGTGACTTCACCAGCAGAATAGTGAGTTCAGCTCTGGAGTATAATACAGGAGGTAACTCAGGATCAGTAATGTAATGTATGTACACAGTGACTGCAGCAGCAGAATAGTGAGTGCAGCTCTGGAGTATAATACAGGATGTAACTCAGGATCAGTAATGTAATGTATGTACACAGTGACTGCACCAGCAGAATGGTGAGTGCAGCTCTGAATTATAATACAGGATGTAACTCAGGATCAGTAATGTAATGTATGTACACAGTGACTGCACCAGCAGAATAGTGAGTGCAGCTCTGGAGTATAATACAGGAGGTAACTTGGATCAGTAATGTAATGTATGTACACAGTGACTGCACCAGCAGAATAGTGAGTGCAGCTCTGGAGTATAATACAGGATGTAACTCAGGATCAGTACAGGATCAGTAATGTAATGTATGTACACAGTGACTAAACCAGCAGAATAGTGAGTGCAGCTCTGGAGTATATTACAGGAAGTAACGCAGGATCACTAGGATGAATATAATAAATGGCCACTAGATGGCACAGTAGGATAAATGATAAATGGCCACTAGGTGGCACAGTGGGATGAATATGATAAATGGCCACTAGGTGGCACAGTGGGATGAATATGATAAATGGCCACTAGGTGGCACAGTGGGATGAATATGATAAATGGCCACTAGATGGCACAGTGGGATGAATATGATAAATGGCCACTAGGTGGCACAGTGGGATGAATATGATAAATGGCCACTAGGTGGCACAGTGGGATAAACATGATAAATGGCCACTAGGTGGCGCAGTGGGATGAATATGATAAATGGCCACTAGATGGCACAGTGGGATGAATATGATAAATGGCCACTAGATGGCACAGTGGGATGAATATGATAAATGGCCACTAGATGGCACAGTGGGATGAATATGATAAATGGCCACTAGATGGCACAGTGGGATGAATATGATAAATGGCCACTAGGTGGCACAGTGGGATGAATATGATAAATGGCCACTAGATGGCACAGTAGTAGGATGAGGAATTTTTTGCTGTTCTACTGGATTCCTTAACGTAGATAGATAATAGAGATCAGCGGATCGATTAGCAGGTTCCTCTCCGTCAGGATCTGTTTCCTTCAAATTGATTCGCTCATCTCTTATAAGATTTAGCCCACATGCTTCGCTTTCTCGCTTTCTCCTCTGAGTTTGATCCGTCTCTGAATTATCCCTTTGCTGTTTTTTTTTCAGCTTCCACTAAATGTATTCAATAATTACTTCAGTCTGGGGTTTGACGCTCACGTGACCTTGGAGTTTCATGAGTCCAGAGGTGAGATGCACAAGGTCACACGACCAGTATTGAAGCCTCAATGGGGGTCCCACCTTTTGGGCCTCTGGATCCCCATTCTTGCAGTTTGGAAATATCCTCCATAGTTCACACATTGTACAGGCAGCCCACTAGTTTTCTTTGAGATGATGTAATACCTCATTTGTCCTGCGGCGTCACTGCAGGGAAATTGAGCACTTGCCGCCAGGATTCTTCCTCGATCACTGGGATCACACCGCTTTTTTTTATTTTTTTTTTTATTTTGTGGGATCCGTTTAGTTTAAAGGGATAGTCGCCAACTAACTGTACCTTTAAGAATACACTGACTTTTAGCAAACTATTTTACTTCCCAAAGTCTCGCCGTCTGTGAAGTTCTCAGACTGATTCCTCCAGAGAATGATGCGAGCAGCAGCTTTCTCGTAATTACTGCGACGCCGCAGCGCAGTTTACAGTGAGTGACAGTCGGACCTGCGAGAGGCAGAACCAGTAAAGTCGGATTAATAAGATGTCAGTCTGTGCTGATTTATGCAGTAAAACGTACATTTTTCTGTTTTTTTCTAGCAGTGGTGGTAATTTCAGCCCCATTCCTGGCGCCATTTTTAAAAGGTTTTACAGGCGTAGAAAAAAAAAAAGCGAATTCTTTCTCAAAACAGCGCCCCAAATGTCCACAGGTTGTGTGTGGTATTGCAGCTCAGATCTCTCCCATTAAGTTTAATGTTTGAGGAATGTATCCTACCCACAGTCATACGTCCAACTATAGGACCCATGTGGTAAAGTGAGTGTTAGCACTAATTGCTCATAGGTCAAGAGTAGTTATGGTTGGAAAAATCCCTTTTAAAGGCGACCTAGCCGACTAAATGGAAAAGGCCCATTTGGAAACATTAAAAATGTGAAAACCGTTTCCTAATATCTTATTTGTAGGCTGAGATATGATCATTTAAAGTTACAAGTCTGAAGCCTGAGGCTGCACTACTGAGGCAATCTGATGATTCTGGGAGCCCTGGTTTGGATACAAATCGTTCACCACATACTTCAATAACCGCATCAATACTACAGCTTATAATTAGGGACATGAATGTATTTGGAGAACAGAAAACGCCACCATGAGGATCTTTCAGTAGTGCAGCCTCATAGTTTGGGCCTGAAACTTTAAGTGATCATATCTCAGCCTAGAAGTAAGATATTGAAAAGCGGTTTTCAGCTTTTTCGTGCACATTGAAGGGCCTTGTTCTCTATGTTCTTCAGGTAGGTCTTTAACTGGAAATCGTGAGTTCAGCTCAACTTTCTCATAATGTGGATCGTGGGCAACAATCCTTGTATTAATATGTCTCCATTGTGTCAACGTGACCAGACCGACACAAACGTAATGTCTCGTTCGGAGGCTTATACAGTCTGCCCGTGAAGCCTTGTTCATTTTTCACTCCGATTTATTGGTTTGTCGTCTTTGTTGGTGCCCTGTGGAAATTGGTTACATTTATGTGTAATGGAGTGAGACCGAAGCTCCTCCAGTGCATAATGCAGCAGCGGCTCGGCTCATTACACACTGTGACGCAGGCTGCAGCTCTGCATGTCAGCGGACTCACCATAGCAGGACAGCACAGCCCTCATAAGGCTTCGTATCTACCTATCTATCATCTATTATCTATCATTTATGTCATACCTATATCTCTATTTATCTATCTGTCTTAAGTCTAGGGGTGAAACATAGTACACACATTACACACACATTACACACACATTACACACATACATACACCTTACAATACATTGCACACACTCGTATTCATCACACACATACATACACATCACACACATACATACACATTACACACATACATACATATCACACACATACATACACATCACACACATACATACACATCACACACATACACATCACACACATACATACACATCACACACATACACATCACACACATACATACACATCACACACATACACATCACACACATACATGCGCATCACACTCATACATGCGCATCACACACATACATACATATCACACACATACATACACATCACACACATACACATCACACACATACACATCACACACATACATACACATCACACACATACATGCGCATCACACACATACATACACATCACACACATACATGCGCATCACACACATACATACACATTACACACATACACATCACACACATACACATCCCACACATACACATTACACTCATACATACACATTACACACATACACATCCCACACATACACATTACACTCATACATACACATTACACACATACACATCCCACACATACATACACATTACACACATACACATCACACACATACATACACATCACACACATACATACACATCACACACATACATACATATCACACACATACACATCACACACATACACATCACACACATACGCATCACACACATACATACACATCACACACATACACATCACACACATACATACACATCACACACATACACATCACACACATACATACATATCACACACATACACATCACACACATACATACACATCACACACATACACATCACACACATACATACACATCACACACATACATACACATCACACACATACACATCACACACATACATATCACACACATACACATCACACACATACATACACATCACACACATACACATCACACACATACATACACATCACACACACACATACACATCACACACATACATACACATCACACACATACACATCACACACATACACATCACACACATACGCATCACACACATACATACACATCACACACATACATACACATCACACACACATACACATCACACACATGCACATCACACACATACACATCACACACATACATACACATCACACACATACACATCACACACATACATACACATCACACACATACACATCACACACATACATACATATCACACACATACACATCACACACATACATACACATCACACACATACATACACATCACACACATTCATACGCATCACACACATACATACATATCACACACATACACATCACACACATACATATCACACACATACACATCACACACATACATACACATCACACACATACATACACATCACACACATACACATCACACACATACATATCACACACATACACATCACACACATACATACACATCACACACATACACATCACACACATACATACACATCACACACATACATACACATCACACACATACATACATATCACACACATACACATCACACACATACACATCACACACATACACATCACACACATACATATCACACACATACACATCACACACATACACATCACACACATACATACACATCACACACATACACATCACACACATACATACACATCACACACATACACATCACACACATACATACACATCACACACATACACATCACACACATACATACACATCACACACATACATACACATCACACACATACACATCACACACATACATATCACACACATACACATCACACACATACATACACATCACACACATACACATCACACACATACATACACATCACACACATACATACACATCACACACATACATACATATCACACACATACACATCACACACATACACATCACACACATACACATCACACACATACATATCACACACATACACATCACACACATACACATCACACACATACATACACATCACACACATACACATCACACACATACATACACATCACACACATACAGATCACACACATACACATCACACACATACATACACATCACACACATACAGATCACACACATACACATCACACACATACATACACATCACACACATACATACACATCACACACATACACATCACACACATACATACACATCACACACATACATACACATCACACACATACATATACATCACACACATACATACACATTACACACATACATACATGCACATTACACACATACATACACATCACACACATACATACACATCACACACATACATACATGCACATTACACACATACATACACATCACACACATACATACACATTACACACATACATACACATCACACACATACATACACATCACACACATACATACACATCACACACATACATACACATCACACACATACATACATGCACATTACACACATACATACACATCACACACATACATACACATCACACACATACATACACATCACACACATACATACACATTCCACACATACATACATACACATCACACACATACATACACATTACACACATACATACATGCACATTACACACATACATACACATCACACACATACATACACATCACACACATGCACATCACACACATACATACACATCACACACATACACATCACACACATACATACATATCACACACATACACATCACACACATACATACATATCACACACATACACATCACACACATACATACATATCACACACATACATACACATCACACACATACAGATCACACACATACATACATATCACACACATACACATCACACACATACATATCACACACATACATACATATCACACACATACACATCACACACATACATACATATCACACACATACATACACATCACACACATGCACATCACACACATACATACATATCACACACATACATACATATCACACACATACACATCACACACATACATACACATCACACACATACACATCACACACATACATACATATCACACACATACATACACATCACACACATACACATCACACACATACATACACATCACACACATACATACATATCACACACATACATACACATCACACACATGCACATCACACACATACATACATATCACACACATACACATCACACACATACATACATATCACACACATACATACATATCACACACATACACATCACACACATACATACACATCACACACATACATACACATCACACACATGCACATCACACACATACATACACATCACACACATACACATCACACACATACATACACATCACACACATACACATCACACACATACATACATATCACACACATACATACACATCATACACATCACACACATACATACATATCACACACATACATACACATCACACACATACACATCACACACATACACATCACACACATACATACATATCACACACATACATACACATCACACACATACATATCACACACATACACATCACACACATACATACATATCACACACACACATACACATCACACACATACATACACATCACACACATACATACACATCACACACATACATATCACACACATACATACATATCACACACATACATACACATCACACACATACATACATATCACACACATACATACACATCACACACATACATACATATCACATACATATCACACACATACACATCACACACATACATACATATCACACACATACACATCACACACATACACATCACACACATACATATCACACACATACACATCACACACATACATACACATCACACACATACACATCACACACATACATACATATCACACACATACACATCACACACATACATACATATCACACATACACATCACACACATACATACACATCACACACATACATACATATCACACACATACACATCACACACATACACATCACACACATACGTACACATCACACACATACATACATATCACACACATACACATCACACACATACATACACATCACACACATACATACACATCACACACATACATACACATCACACACATACATACACATCACACACATACATACACATCACACACATACACATCACACACATACATACACATCACACACATACATACATATCACACACATGCACATCACACACATACATACACATCACACACATACACATCACACACATACATACATATCACACACATGCATACACATCACACACATACATACATATCACACACATACACATCACACACATACATACACATCACACACATACATACACATCACACACATACACATCACACACATACATACATATCACACACATGCATACACATCACACACATACATACATATCACACACATACATACACATCACACACATACATACATATCACACACATACACATCACACACATACACATCACACACATACATACATATCACACATATACACATCACACACATACATACACATCACACACATACATACAC